>NW_005842308.1:952120-977816 GCF_000455745.1 Alligator sinensis
CATTCCTGGAAATGTCGAACTTCCACATACAGGGTCTAAAATTTGAGATTAAGAAGAAAATAAAGGCTATTCTTCCACAGCTTCTTAGCTAGCCACAAAGAAATATCACTCATTTCTTAGGGCTATATAGTTCTGCTCATCTGAGTGAAAGGGAAGTATGTGTAGTATAATCCTCATTGGATAAAAGGTCTACACTAAGAAGCATACTTTACTGACATCTCTGAAAGGAGGGAAATAATTAATGTAGAGGCATGTGAGAGAAGTACTGGAGGTTAATAGCAAGTTGTAGCTAATTCTCAGCACAGGAGAGAGACAGCTGACTTTCAAGCTTCTCAAACACTGAGAAGCTTGAGAAGCTTGAAAGCTTCTCAGCACTCACTCATTATGCATGCCTCACTCATTTTATGTAATATTTGTATGTTTCTTGGAGCAGTTATATAAAGAAAAAGAGGTTGCGCCAAAACAAAAACTAAAAAGAAAAGTTTTGGGGGTGATGGAAGGGTAAGGGTTGGGTTCTTTATTTTGATGAGGGGTGAAAGCACTGTATTAGTACTTCCAGAGAAATTATTCATAGTTCTGAGGGTTCTTTCACACAGTAGAGAAATATATAACAAGAACCCATAGATGTAAATTTAAGCCAGACAATTTCAAATTAGCAATATGACAATTTTTTAATGGTGAGAGTGATTAACCGTTGGAACATGGAAAGAAGTGGTGGATTCTCCATCTCTTGATGTCTTCAGATTTAGACTGGATGCCCCCTAAAAGATGTGCTTTCATTGGAGGCAAAGAACTGGTTTTAGTACAAGCGGAAATTGATGAAATGTTACAACCTGTGTTATAAGAAAATAAAACAAGATGATCTAATATTCCCTTCTGGTCTTAAAATAATTTAATCTATATATTTATTCATTCATTCATTTATTCATTCATTCTGGCTGTGACAAAATGTCAAACTAATATAGAAACTGAACAAGGAGACAAGAAGCTTATCACTGAAGAAAGCAGTGGCTAATCTAACTAAGGATTCCAACTGTTTTGGAATCACAGTTTTTCTTTGCTGTTACTATGCTTGACAATTTAATCCAAGCATGACAATATTGTACAAGTGCTCCAAGACACAGTCAGCTCCTATCTGATAAACAAATTTCATTAAGATTATTATTTTTTAGTGGATTAAAGCAAGTTTTATCATTATTTTATTTGGCTAATAATAACTTTCACAAATTACACAGATGATAATTCAGCCTTTTTTAGATCATTTTTTTTTCTCTATGTGCAACATATTTCTGATGTGAAGCTTGAGAGTCCAGCAGGCTCTACATCCTGCTGCTTTTGGGCTGTTGGTTTGGCCCTGAAAATTTAAGGCCTTAATGCGGGATATTCTGGGGAAACGGCAGGCTGAATGCCTAACAAAGGTGGGAGGCTTTTTTGCTCCCCCTGCCCCCGGTCAGGTGGGGAGGGATACTGCAAACTACCTTTCCTGAAAAATGTGAGCCAGCTGGCAGGAAGTGGTTCTTCCCTAGCTGACCATGGTAGAAGTTCTGGTCAGCAGGTGGCTCCTTTGCAGGTATTAGGTTCTTCTTTCCCTCCACAAAACATGGATTATGATATTCTCCTGCACAAGAGGTCTTATGTTCACCAGTGAAGTGCATGAGTCACCAAGACACCAACACACTCTGTGATTATCTCCGTTTCTGTAAATACAAATGGAAAATATAGGTTACATAAAACTGTAAATATATAAAGCTAATTTCATTCTTAGTGTAACTATCACTATTCATGGAATCACACAAGAGATGAATCTGACAACTTTGAATTGTAAAGTCCGTGAGGCAGGAACCTTGATCACTTTGCTTAAGGCTGAACACATGGTTGGAACTCAACTTTAAAAACGATATCCTTTACTAATAGTTACTGGAATCATTTTACTTCTCCAGTAAAACTTCTCCAGTACTTCTTCTAGGAGAATATGTTAACTGACAGTAGCAGCTCATTTCAGAGGAGATCAGATATGAAGATACTTTAAGATTTCTGCATTTACTGTTATAGATCAATAATTAATTGTAATAGAAGATAGAGGCCTAGAGGTTTTGGAATTAATCTCTCTGTGCTTGTATTGCTCATATTTTAAAAGAGCTTAACAACATTTCCCTATTTCTGAGGGGCAGCAGTTGGATAAATACATTACATATTGTGTAGTTCTCAGATTCTGGCATATAAATACCAGACAGACAGGATATGGCAAAACAGCACTGTGCAGTTCTATAAAAAGATACTGGAATCAACTCTGAGCAATGGATCTGATTACTGGAAGCATTATATTTTAGTTGCATTAGGCCAATATTCCACCTGAGCTAATTAACCCTGATGAGAAACATGATATATTACCAAATGAAGAAGCAGGCTAATATAGCTACTCTGCTTGGGTACCTGAGCTCAGGTATCTCTACATATTGGTATGTTGTACCATGGAGACATACCTATAGATAGTTTGAAGGCATTCATTTTAATTCTCTACTAGGTTAAGTAAGTGCACTTTGGATTTCCCTTCTCTACTTTGTCTGTTTTAATTATTTATGCGCCAATCCAGCAAACATTTATACAACTGAATACATTTATATACTGTGACTGTCTTAAGGCCATTAAAGCAGTCCTACTCAGGATTACACCTTATACAACTCCTTAACTTAAATTCAGTGTGAGTTAAGTACCTTTGCTGGTTCAGCATGTTCTCAGGTGCTCCCTTAAATAGGGGTGAACTTAAGCACATATCAAATAAAAGTTCTGAATTGGGTCCTTGGATCCTATGAATTTGTGAGTTAACTTACTATGGGGGGGAACCAACCTTTTTAGCAGGTGTGCCACAAATTATCCACGCACCTTGCCTAAGTCCCCCTGACTTAATAGACTTTGAAGGTGACTTCAGTGATAGAAATATCAGGTTCTCAGTAATGAGTGTATTCAAGCATAACATAATACTCAATGATCTCATGTTAAAAGTACTCCACACTGAAGTTGTAAGGGTCTGAGTCATTTTTCCTGTGGAGGGTACATTGCTGTTGCACAGACAAATTTTGCTGCAGTCTGGATTAAATTAAAAAGGTTCCATGAATTACTGTTTCTGGTGCAGAATGGTGCAGATTAGAGAATAAGAAAACTATGAAGCTCTCTCCCAAAAAATGTTAAGTCACAAGTGAGATGTGTGCTCAGAACATGTGTCTTGTTAACCATACACTTCTTGTCCCATAGTTTGCTGCCTGGAAAGTAGCTTGTTTGAAGTGACTGATTTTAATTGGAGTGGTTTAGCAAATACAGCCAAAGCTGTAAAGCTGAATAAGTAAACTGAAGATGTAAAATGAACAGATCTAGGTTGGGATTTGAGGGACAACATTGCTGCCAGCTGTTACATTTATGAATAGTCAGCATAGGGGGAATATTCATGTGCATTTCCACTCATTGAAGACCTTGTCAAACTGTCACTGACTTTGATGGTGCAGCATCAGTTCATGCAATATTTTGTTCCAAAACAGCAATCTTGGGATGGGATTTAGGTATATAAACAAAGCACTGTACCTGCAGAAACAGCAAGCAAAGCAAAAATATATCTAATGTCCAGCCTGTGTGTATTTGCAGTATCATATATTTAAGGAAACAGAAAAAGCGCCTGAGATCTGATTCCCTTAAGCCTTTGGATATGGCTAGAAAATGGTATTTAGAGGTTTGCTTTTGGCAATTGACTTGTAGGTAAAGTAGATATGTATTAGAACAATGGTCCAGGGCAAAAGCAAGGGTTAATTGATTTATAAAAGCCTGTTTGTGGCAAGCGCTAAACTTATGTGAATCTGTGAAGTCTCCTCCAAGGCCCACTGTGTCTGACAAAGGCAAGCAACAAGCAGATACACAGGATGGGAAATGGAAGACGTGTACCACCCTGTTCCATAACAGAGATAAGGGATTCTGCAGCATTGGGGGGTGTCAGGTCACAGTGCCTAAGTGCAGAGCTCTTGGGATTTCCAGTTTTGGTAGGTGGACTAAATTAAGACAAACTGGTAAGGCCCAAATTAGGATGTGTGCATGTGATGGGTTTGTAAAACAAAGGAATATGCTGATAGGACAGAACGTGGACAGTATGACAATCAGAAGTAGACCAATCAACAATGCTCAAAGATGAAGAGTCATCAGAGGAGGCAAAGGATACAAAAAGAGGGATTTCAGGGCAACAAAAGGTTCCAGAGAGAGAAACCCATGGCCACCATGAACAGAGGGCATATCACCAGCCTGTCTCACCCACCCACCCTGCCTCCGACCTCCAGGCTGCTGTCATCTAACATTCAAGAGAGAACCTCAGAGTGAAGCTCACGTACTGGCCAGACATACCTTGACTCTGTGAATCCCAGGAGTAGTAGATATAGAATTATTTGCATTTTTCTTATCTGCTATCATTGTGTATCAATAAAATGTGCCTATTATTGAATGGAGAAGTTGTGGTTGATCTGAGGGTTTGGGTTCACCTGGAACAAGGTAATTGGGTCATAATCCAGTGCCAACAATATTCGATATAAAAATTAAAGTTAATGTTGCTTTAGGAAGGACTGGACATGAGAAGTTTGTTTAGTCATCGCTGATTCTTTAATACTCCTGTAAAACTCCACAGAAATATCTTCGTACTTCAGACAGTCACCTTTCATTAATGGACCTCATTCAGTTCTACAACGGCACTACTGGTTTTCTTAACTTTAATGTTATTTTACCTCTCCCCCACCCCTTTCTTTATCCACTGCCAGCCACAACTGCATGCCAACTCATACATTAGCAGGATCTGATGCATAGAAACAATGTCAGACATTGTATATCAGTCTCCTTGGAAAAACTGTGGGTCAATCAAAGGAAGCCCAATGCATACACTAGGTTATGTGGATTCAGGCAGGTCTTGGAAGAGATTAAAAGATATTCCATTTAATAAGATGGCTATGTTGTTCATTGGTGGTACTTTTTCTTGTAAATCAGGTTTTATGGATCCAAGGAAGTGAAAGTAGAAAAATACAGAAAATCTGTTGCCTGTCTGGTTATTGATTGACTACTTCTTTGAGTATGGTTTGAACTTTGTGTGTATTTCTAAAATCAGATGTTGGACATATGTCTTATACTTGAAATAGTCTTTCCAAAGAATGCCTTCTGGTTCATCCAAGAATAAATCAGTTGTGAAAGCATTATTTCCACAAGCAGATCGTTCTTTATAGCTATGTCATACAAAAGCTTCAGGTTAACAATTAGTTTCAAGAAGGCTGTGATCATATACCAAGGGGTGGAAGAACCAATACCTGACATCACTCTGGAGGGTAAGTCTCTGGGTGGCATTAATAGCTTTTGTTACTCAGATTCTGTGATCATTAGGAATCTTGACCTTCAAATTGAATTGACTAACAGAATAAGAAATGCAGCTAAGAGTTCCACGCTATTACAAAAACATGAATGGAATAACAACAAACTATCAACTAAGTTGAAGATGTGAATCTGTGAGACTTGCATGCTATTATCTCTACTTTATGGTTCATAACCTTGGACTACATATGCTAGGCATAGTAAGAGATTGAACAGTTTCCACATGAGAGGCCTGCATAAGATCCTGAAATTAAAGTGGAAAGATAACATGCCAAACAGAGGTGCTAGAGTACACAGGACTGACACACTTTGAAACCACTATCAAGAAGAGGAGGTTGTGATGGTTTGGTTTGGTCAGGTCAGGAGAATGGGAGGAGACCATATCCCCAAGAATATTTTGTACAGTGAGATTCAAGGCAGCTCTAGAAAGCAAGGCTACCCTTGATGGTGGTGCCAGGACGTGTGCAAAAATGTTAAGTAATTCAACATCAATGTAAAAAGCTGGGAGGAGTACACAGAATCCCATCGAGTCTGGAGGGAACATCTTACACTGGGTGCAGCACAATGTGAAACTGCTTTGATCCAGAGGATGGAAGCAAAGCAAGAATAAAGAAAACAGCATTCTGTAAGCTTGGACTCCAACTCAGGCAACACGTGGATCTGTGAAACTTATAACAAATGTGTTGCTCTCAATGTGGGCTTGTCAGCCACAAGCAGATTCATCAGGCACCTGACTAGACCTCTTAGGCATATGCCATGATCCAGACATCGATAGTTGCCTGCCATAGTTATGTGATCTATTTGCAGGACTTCTTGTGAGCTTCCCAAATCCCAGACTCATTTCCAGCTGTGAATCCTCTGTCATATGTGTTCTTTTGTTCATTATTTGCCCATTTTCTAGAGGCATCTGTATGGCCCCCTCCACTCAAATATCAGAATGATCATCAGGATGAGAATTTGCTGCAATATGTTAATTAATTTTACCAAAGAAATAGGCTAGAAAAGAAAAAAATATTCCTAGTACAGTATTCAGCGGAGTACCTCCAGCAAGCTCTGTGTGTTCAAAATATCTGTGTTCATTTTTAGATGACTGGCTGTCTTATGTAGAAAATTCCGGGCAGCTCTTTCTGTTGAGACTGCCAATTTTTCAATCATACCTGAAGGAAGCTACTTACTTTTTCCACTGCTTTCTGTCTTTCCTGACATTCATGTGACTCCTGTCCTCTATTGCATACAAAACAGTCATTATTTATTTACTTTTTTATCTGCCTCCAATGGCATGTCACATCCATTGCATCAAGCTCTTCTCCTTGCTTCACTGTATGTCATTCTGCCTTTGTCTCTAATTGTGCTATTCCCCTCTCTATATCCCCATTCTGCAAATAACCCAAAAGTCAATACCATGTTTCTCTACCTCTCCCATAACTACTACTGCTCTCACATTTAGTTACCTCACCTACCCATACCCACCATATCACTTCATCCCCAGGGTAGATACACGTCCTCTCACTCATAATAAATACCTAACTCCTCCATCTCACCTCTCCCCTCCGCCCCCCCGGCTAACAAACGCAACACCAAATTTCAAGAGCCCCAGCAAAAAGGAAAAAAGGAAACCCCTCAATCCTGCCTCAGTCACCACCAGGGCACCTTCGGTGGCATCCCAGAGCAATGTCCACGCAGGTAGATCTGTCTTTGTGGGGTTTGCAGGCTAGCAGAGTCCTCTCCCATTTGAGTGGTTGTGATAGTGCCTAGGTGAAGCCCCAGCCTTCTGCCACAAGGAAGAAGGATGAGGGAAGGGAGGAAAGCTGGCAGTTCATCAACCCATGGAGACCTGCTGGCTTTGGAGGAATTGCATGCTGGTGGGGTTCTTCAGCTTAGGTATTTTGATGCCTTAAAAATTAGGCATCAAAGGAATGAACTGTGGTCCAAAATGTATGTGTTGAATGAATTTAGTTGCCTTCTAGAATACTACATAGCTGCAGATCAGAGATTAACTGGATCCCTGTCTTGTTTATAGGCGCTAAAAGTCCCTGTGGGCAGAGTATTCTGCCCACTCCCATTCTGAGAATGCTCCTACAACTGGTATGTACCCTAGGCCTCTTTTAGAGGAAATTGGCAATGTAAAAAGGAACTAAAATGAAAAAAAAGGAACTAAAAGATGACAAGAGTCTGAGAAACAGCTAATCTTTCCATGGAACATTACAGACTTTTGCAGGAAGAGGGAGGTTGATGTCTTTTTTAAAGACATCATTTTTGTCCTTGCCAATTCTATACCCTTTTACACGTTTTTCTCCTTCCACACACAGGTGTGAACCTGAAGCTTTTGAGGAGGGAAAGGAGAAATTACATCAGCATGTTTGCTGAACTGGAGGGAGGCTCCCATCCTGTATAGAAATTCTGGAGCATGAATAAGCCCAGTATTCACAACCCCTTGACGTAAGCTATTGCAACAGGGAAATACTCTGTTCCTTTAAGACCCCAATCAGTCTACTTTTTCAATACAGCAAACCATTTGGATCCTTCAGTATTCTGGGGGTTCCTGCAGTGTCAGCTATACTGACTTAAGATATCTCACAGATATTTGGAAACTTAAGAGGAAAATATTTCTTTTCATTATGTTTCATTATCTCGGAGTATTTTTAGCGCAGATTATATGAGAAATTTGGGATGGAATAGACCTAGAAGAGCATCCAGTCTCTTTCTCTGCATATTCAGAATTGTTTCCTATAGTAATGACTGTGAAAGTTTGGCCGGACCTGCACATGAAATTTAAATGACCAGATTAAAATAACTGTGCATCTTACACAAAAATGCAAGATCGTGACTGGGACCATGCAAAACAGAGCAATCCCAATTGATTTCATCTCCTGTGCTAGTTGCAAAAGTACCCAATGTTTTATTATGCTAAACCATTCATAAATAACATAGTTCTATGTGACTGTATCCTGGTTGAAACATTCCCCCTTAATTAAGGCATATTTCTCAGAACAGGCATTCAATGTTTGCCTGAAGTTTTGCAAATGTCTCCATAGACCATCACTGTGCAGACTGTTTTTAAAACAACTACCCCAAACTGGCTGGCCTGTAATTGATACAGACTATTGTAAACTCTGCCCCTTTGTTAAAACAGTTACCCAAAGACAGAGTCCTATAATCAAGGTCCCAAAATATTCTGTTTAGTCAATCAAGACCCATCCAATTAGATGGAAGCATAACCTCCAGACTCATCAAAACCTTGCAAAAACAAGTTTCACATCCAAAAACAGGATCCTCACAGTTAGAAAGTGTAAGGTGATGGTCCCTTCCTATTTGCTTTGTTCAGACTTTAATCAACCAACTATCAAAAAGGAATGCTTTGAAGCTAGAAAACTGAACTGTATAAGAACAAAACAAAGTTGCCCGAAAGGTATGCACTACAAGAGGGACAGAGAGATCCTTCTGCACCCAGCTTTTCACTCCTGGGTGGTGGATCCATGCTCATTGAAGACTGTAAAGACAAGAACCATTTCCTGCCTACCTGGGTGAGAGAAACTTTTGCAGCTAAAATATACTAGGACTTTTTGTGATAGCTCATTTACTGAATATTGAAAAGTAGTTTTTTCTGCCATTTAGCTTTGTAGCTCATTTGTGGTATTGTTATTAAAGTCTTTCTGCCATTAATTGAACAAGGTGTTGTGTCAATCCTAGGGTTGAATCCAGCTTTTGACTGCAAAGCAAAAAGGAGGTAGGACTGTTCTCCATATCAAGAGGGAGCTTCCACCCTTTGTCTGAGTGGTTCACTCTCAGAAATTCACCATATCTCTGGCTCCTCCTCAGTAAAAGTCAGAACGTTTGAATTATGTGAAATGTAATTTTTTTGGCCATTTCATTTTGGAGGAAACTATCAACCCTGACAGATTGCTCAAGCCTCAAACAAAAATTTTTATCTTTCAATTTGCTATGAAATGGAAATTCCAGGCCCCATAGTACTCTAATTATGAACTATAATGTCCTGAATGCTTGGGATTTGGCAGCCTATGAGGTTCCTATAGGTTATATCCCAGCAGTTGCCTCATCCAGATGGTTCTTGCTTCCTGTCCCTGAGGCTAAAGTATGATCTTGATGAAGGGCAGTTTTCTGTAGAGTTAGTTCCCCACCCCATGAGGCCTGAATTTGGCAGTTGGCAGGACTCCATGCATGATGGTCATTGTTCTGTCTTGCTTTTTCTCTATTTGAGCCTGTACCATGTGCTATTTTCTCATTCAGTGAGTAGAGCTGCAAAAGGCCTGATATGCCAACTGATACAAAGTTGCTCATTTCAAATCTCTGTTTTGTGCCCAGCTCCTACAAAGAAAGATACAGTAAAATTAATAACACTATTGCCCAACATAATATTTACAGTAGTCATCATGTGCCCTCGGGGTAAAAAATGAGTTATGCACTACAGCTTTACTTTGCCACAGGACTGTAACGACTGCAAAAACATACTCCCCAGGGAAAAGAGACATTTTATATGAAGCTCATTGTTTCTGTGTTTCTCATTTGTGGCTATGCAATGACTTTTCTGCAGGAAAGTGTGATGCAGGAAACTCTGATTCAGGAAGGCAAGTAGCCGAATCTCTAGTTCCAGACATACTATACAGCATAAGTGTCTGGGGAAACATTTACACAATTGTTCCTGAGGCAACATACACAGAGAACTAAAAAGGTAATGTAGGCTGTACATGCTATGGAAAACTAGAAAGACCCAACTGACTGAAGTGAATCAGTAAAACCATATGAATTCTGTATTAGAGTCCTCTCATTTCTGGTAAAATCAAGTTTCTTTTCTGGTTTTCAGATGGTCCAATAGTGTTCAAGGGAAATAATAAAAACCTATGGACTCACAAAAAGCTTGAAATAGGAAGATTATTCAAGCTTCTAAGCATTTTAACGTATCTGGACATTTACAGAAAATGAATGTTTTAGCTGACACACACAATCCCTAACCAAATCTGTAACCTTGGTTCATCTCTAGTTCTGTATCCAAGATGCTGATTTTTAAAGCACTAATTGTCTGAGTAAACTACTAGACTTGATATCTGGAGATTTTGGTGGGAGCTTGTAGACCTTGTGCTTTATGTGTCCCCACCATTAGTGTGGTCATTTCTGTTGCCTTCACCTCCCCAGACATAGATTGATATGTCAGGAGCATCATTTCTACCTTTTTAGAATTGAAATAAACATTATAGTGAGTAGAGAGAGATAATTAGCCATGATAGTCTAAAGTCAGGCACCCTATGGCACCCATCCTGGAGACTAACTAATTCAGAGGGTCATAAGCAGGGATCCTGGTTTTCTCTGATTTAAAAAAAAATCCCAATTTTTGGTTAAAAAAATTAACCCCAAATCCACATTTTTTCCATGATTTAAATTAAACAAGACTAATATATAAATCTATACATAGTCGTGTTTCATTTTCATTATGGAAAATGTGAATTTGGTATTTCTTTTTTTAAACTGAAAATTGGGATTTTTTTTAAATCAGAGAAAACCAGGATCCCTGGTCATAAGCTTGCATAGGTGATAACCTACTTTGTCAGATGCCATCCTGCTTTGCCTTCTGCGTGTAGTGAGTAGAGTGAGAGGATTCACATTGTGAGCAGATTCACATGAGTGGTCAAATCCTATTTCACTACTAGATCTCTGCTTTTTCCAGGCCACTACAATCAGGCATATGGATGCATTCTCCTTTGCCTGTCCTGAATTTTAATGGGGAACTAGAGCGCTTCAGGAGGTGCACTTTGGGTAAAAATTGTCATTTCTGTCTGCACCCAATCTGGCCATAGAAAGCAGTTTATAGCTGTGACCAAACACAAGTGCAAAGCTGCAGACAGCTTAAAAAATGGCCCATCAGGTAAAAATCTGACCCCTCATTGCATGAGGTATCAGATAAAGATGTTTCAAAATGTAGTGTCTTCTGTAACTTGTGTCGGCAGAGCTCCCAGCCTGTTGCTGTTTTCAGAATGGGCGGGGGGAAGGGAATGGAGGGAGTTCAGTCTGGGGGGGTTTCAGCCCCGCTCCCCCCCAGAGGGAGGGGTGAGTGTATTGGAGGCCCCCACCCCAAGGTAAAGGTGCTCCAATTCACCCACCCCATCCTTCAGCACCATCTAGGGAGCAGCAAGAATGAGCTCCCACCACTGCCATTCCCCCCTCCCAGTCTGAAAATAGCAAGGACTGGCAGAGAGTCCTGGCCATTGCTATGGGTACCTGGCTACAGGCTCCCAGCCCACAGCTAGATTCCCCTCCCCCTGGAACCACCAGTGAACGTCTGTTTGGTCTGGGGTAATGTTGTAACTTCGAATGCTTTGAAAAAATTGATCTGGGTTACAGCTGGGAGTTGCACTTCTTTCTGCACCCTTTCTGCACACAACTGCACAGCTTTCTGGTTCATTTCTGTGGGCAGCACTAATATGATTTCAGAGATGGATTCCCCTCATGTCTTTAGACATGTATCTATATTTATTTCAAAAGGGAATTTTAACCTTCACTAAAACTCACCCAGCTGGGTAGAATTCCACTTCCCTTCATAGATTTTTAGAGATTTCATAGACATTAGGGCTGGAAGGGACCCCGGAGGATCATCAAGTCCAGCTGCCTGCCACAGGAGGTGGAAGCCTTGACTACATAAGACATCTTCGCCAGATGAGTTTGTAGGTAATATAATATGGGCAAATCCTCCGGGGCCCAAGACTAAAGTAACCAAGATAGGAGGTAGTGCCCAAAAGCCAGGTCCAGTACAGTAGACCCAGGCTAGAAGGCCCAGCTAGAGAAAAAGGGTAGATGCTGAGAAAGCTGAAGCCCTGAAAAGGAGATGATGGTATAGTGACATCTTTGAGGCATGGACATGGTGTAAGGGCTGGTTGGAGCCATGTGATTAGCCGTTAAGGTTGATAGGTGCCCTGGGATACAGATGGGCCAAGAGTGCCTACTCAGCATAGGGACAGGATTGAAACCAGCAGAATCCAGGAGGGACCTGTTAGCTGTTAGACAGATTCAGGCTCACTCTAGGACCCTTAGGCCGCCTCCTTTACAATTGAATAAGTACAGCAAGATCCAGTGGGCGAGAAGAAGGGGAGGGTATCCTTCAGGCAGACTGAGCCACAGGTTGCATGGCTGCCAGGAGCCATCGTGGCCACCTCTGAAGCATGACCTAGTTACACACACATTGAAACAAAACAAATTAGTAATGGTCCCCAGTTTAATAAAGGTGCTACAGGTATTACAGGTTACCTGTAAACTGTCATAAAGGTACTTCAAGTGACAGATGCTGAATTTTAGTCAATTTTTGGATTTAAACTTCCTTGATGAACAACAAGAAAGATTTCTATACCTCCCTGCTTTTTTGCCACCTGAGACCACCAGAAAAGGAATGCTGCCTTATCTGCACATCAGAGAGTAACTCACAAAGACACTCTCATGGACCCAGAGGGACAGACTTCCATCCTCAACTTCTTCTGTGCAAAAATGAAGTTTATTTTCTATCTATGGGGACTTTTTGCCATCTTTAATTTTCCCTGAGCCTGAGGAAGGGCGTGTGCCCAAAAGCTTGCAGAAAACAATTTTTTTTTTTTTTTTTGCTATTTCTTAATTGGTCTAATAAAAGGTATCATCTCTGAAGGGAGAGTTCTAGAGTTTTGCATTTCTTTTTTATCTCAGACCAACATGGATACCAAATACATCCTCCTTCAAATGGGAACATCCACCCATTAAAGGGTGTTAACCCTTATTAAGTACCTTCTAAACATTTAAAATTACACCAGTTCAGATGAGAGTTATTCTCGGTCACTTTTACCCAGATTGTTCCAGGGTATGGTTAGTCTGCTCTGGGCAGATAAAATGCTCTATCCCAGGAGGCAGCATCCCAGGATGCACCATTCCCAGCCCTTCCCACTCTTTTCCTCTGTGGGCAAACTTTTAACCCTCTGGAACTCTACTTCCCAGGAGAGCGGTACTGGCCTAAGCCAACATCCCCTCCTGCCCCGAGAGGGTGCAACCCCAGCACACCCTGACCACTCTGAGCTTACTTGTTGGCTGCTTGTTCTAGCAACCCCATGAACTTGGCTGGCTGGCTGTTGGTGCAAGGGGAGCAGTTAAAAAGCCAATTGTTTATCACAAGCAATTTGCTCTTAGCACTGGGCAATCATCTCTCTCCCCATCTACCCCACCTCTGCCCACCACTGCTAGGCACTGTACCAAGGCTCAGCTTCCCATCCCTCATGGTATTCATTTAAACTGAACCACTATTCATTTGAAATGGCTCTATCAGCACCCCCCTGCCCAACACATGCAGCAAATCCAGTGTGGCATGCATGCGGTGAGCCCACTGGGCATCAGCTCTGCCCTGGTATGAGTTACTAACCCAATCCTCCCCCCCAGTCCTCTCCCACCACCCCAATCCCAATTCAGTGAAATGTACAAGATTTTGGACCTTTGTTTTTTTATTTATTCTTTTTTACTCCTTTTCCTTTACTCCTCCCCCATGCCAATTCAGTTCAAATGGTTGGGTTTTTTTCCAATTTTTTTCCCTTCCCACCCATGTCTCCTGCTGGCTTCTGCTGGCTGCAGAGCAAGGGAAGCCACATAATGGTTTCTTTGCCTCCAAGCTACATGCCACCCTGTCCAACAGTCTCCCATCCCAGAGGAGGGAGAGAGTCCTGGCTCCTGTCCATGCCCCTGCTTACCAGGCCCTCTGGTGGCAAGTCACAGTTGTACCAGTCTGAGACAACAATAAGCCTTAACCTGTGATTACTTTGAAACTGTTCTAACTTCATGACCGGCACAGCATTCCACAGATTTAAAGTGTTTTAAAGGGAACCTGTAACCACACCCTAAGTCCCACAGAGTAAAGAACTTGAATAAACAACAATGAAGAACCCCACCCACCCACCCACCACCACCAAGAGCAGTGCTCACAACAGAGGTTCATCCTACCAGTGTGAAGTCCCTGGGTGTTTTGCCTTTGGGGTATACTAGAAGAGACTCCACACTGGAAGGAATGGAGACCTGAACTTCTCCATTTCTCCCAGGACTGAGATCAGCCTGAAATTAATCTCTCCCTTGCCCACTTAAGAACACAATTAGCTCATTCCCTTTATGCTTCTTTTTTCCAGGAAACATTCTTGATATCTTTGTCTGGGATGTACAGTAGGTGACCCTTGAGGTCCCTTCCAGCCCTATGATTCTCCACATCTTTACTATCTCACTCAAAGTTCAAATACAGCCCTAATGTTTTCAATATCAACACCTTTTCAAACATATATATTGCTTACTCCTATAGGAAGAATTCAGCATGACCTAAATCTTTAAAAAATTAACAAAATCCTACTGGATAAAGTTTTCCTGGCAGCAAAATATTTTTCCTGCAATATCACTTCATCCTGTCAAGGTTGAAGGTAGAGAAATGTCCAGGGAAATACTAATATGTGTGTAAGTACTAATATGAGTATATAATGCAACAGTGATCTTATTTGGAATACTGTGTGCTATTCAGGTCACCCGTGTTCAAGAAAGATAAATTGAGATTGAAACAGGTACAGAGAAGGGATACTAGGTTGGGGAAATGGAGGACTAATTATATGAGGAGTCTTTCCTTGTTTCCCTAGCCATAAGCTACAGGATAGTGTTGGCACAAGAACAAATGGGTGTATATTGCTCATGAATTAATTTAGGCTGGAAATTAGAAGAAGGTTTCTAACTAACCAATGAAAAAGGTTCTGGAACAGGCTTCCAATAAGAGTAGCTGGGGCAAAGAAAACATAACATCTTTTTAGACAGGGCTTATGGAAGACATAATATGATGTGGTTTCCCCTGGTAAGAAGGGGCTAGATTGGAAACTTAGGTGGTTACTAGGATTTCCCATTTCCTTTAAGCCTGTACTTCTACCTTTGGGGCTACAGGATGAAGTGAACACACAGTAACATGAAAAAAAATCGTGTTATTAGGCTCTTGGTGCATGGCCTCGTACTTTGTATTATTAACTTTCATCCCATTTCTACTACTTAGGTCCTCAATGTCAGGTCTCTCCTCTATTAGAATCCTCCTCCATCTTAATGGTATCTTCCAAGTTTGTGTCATCTGTGCCACTCACGTTCTGTGATACAGCCTATAATGATATTTCAAGGGTGGCAGTAATGAGGTGCAAGGTTTTTGGATTTGTTTTGATCGTCCAAATCCCTCCCTTTCTGGTGGGAAGGGTTCACAAGCAATTTTTATTTCTTCAAGCTGTTCATAGTCACATTTTGGCTAATTAGTTCAGAAAGGTCATCATTGTACATCAAATAGGATGATCTCTATAAAATTTATATCTTTTTTAAAAGACAAAACTGAAAAACTGAGTAACAGAAAAGAAGAGTTGCTTCAAGTTTGTCTGTTACCAACTTTTTGATTATCAACTTCCTAGTTCCAGTGGCACATGAAAGGAATTTCATTCCCAATTCAAAAATTCTCTTTAAAATAACAATTTTCTACAATTAATGTAGATGTTATAGAATATCATTGATTTTGTAGCCTTCTCATCTCCACTATCTGAATGTAACATTTCACATTTCTCCAACAAAGAGAGCTTTTATCTGTACACTTTGACATACAACAATGAATTAGACTATTAACTTGGTCCTGGGAAGTTTAAATAAGCTCCCCTACAACCATGCCATGAGGGAAGGTGATTTTATTGTCTCTTGAACCATATAAGTCAGAAATTTCCATGGGAAATCGAAAGTTGTGCAGGAAGAAATGCCAGAGATTGAATAGGTGTCATTTCCTCCCTATAAGTACAAAACCAATGGCTCTGTACAGATGGAAGTATGCTCTTTGACAAATGTGTGCGAATCAACAACACTGAACTGTGACTCCTGAAAAAAATAATTGCTATTATTATATGATGGAAAAAGCAGGAATCTATAACAAGTACAGTGTAATAAAAGCAAAGATCTCTCCAAAGTAAGTACAATATAAAACCATATTCAGCCTACCATGCAGTAGTATTTTATATTTTATTATCGCATCATGTTTAAAGAGAGTTCAGTAGACTAGAATCAAAGCAAAGGGAACAAAGAACAAGCAGTAGCATGTCAAATAGACGAAAATTGAGCATAGAACAGTTTTGAGTTTTTTGCCCTGTAACTATGGAACTGTTTCCAGCCATGTCTTTTCACTCCACCCATTAATAGACTTTCTATACACATCTGCCTTCTGTAGTTCCTGGACAAAGTCTAAAAATAAAGACCAAAATGTTTGGAAGTTTGCTGAGTTCTTCCTTCTTTTTTCCCCCAAGCTGTTCTTTGAAGAGCTGCCATGTCATTTACTGTACCAGTTTTTTACCTTAGGAGGGGCAAGTGATTTTCAGTGTTGTTGCTTCACGCATTTTTGCAAAGTGTTAACCCCAGAGTTCTAGTTAAATTATAGTTTGCATAATTGTATTTTGCTGACCTTAAAACACCACCTGTCAATTGTGTGTTATTCTTCCCTTCCCCTCATAAAAAAACCTCTTATATAGTGTTATGTACAGAGAATTTCCTGCTGTATTCCAACCTTGTGGTAGGTAGTATAGACAATCTGAGAAGTACACTGGGATCCATTGGGACAAAGTGTTCTATAAATAAATGTGAATTATTAGTTATTGTTTAAAAATTAACATTAATTTTCTTTTTTATTGAATAGCTGTGCTATTCAAAATGTCATTATTTGTGTTCATTGATCAGTTTTAAAAAAATGACCTAAACAGAGAGTTCAGTGGGACTTGGGTTAAGTTAGAGACTTATGATACACAATTATGTTCACTTCTAGTCTTCGTTCTGTTTCTTCTCCAAGAGGAAGGCATTTTTTTAACTAAAATTCCTATTGGATTTTAGTTCAGTCTGTCTTTATAGTCTGACATGTTTGTAGACTGTCATTTATAAGAAGTGGGTACTGGCAAATGGAAAAGAGAAAGGAAGCTGGAATAAGTAGAGGAGAAAAAATAGTCTATCATATTTCCAGGGGAAATATTCATCCATGTTAGAAGTGTGGTACACAGGTTGATACAATGTACAGCATAATATGTCACTGGGTCATTGATCAGCAGGGATCCTGGTTTTCCTTTGTTTAAAAACCCCAATTCCCTAATAAAAACCCCCAAATTCTCTGATTTAAAAACCTAAAATTTTTGTTTTTTCTGTAATTAAAGTGAAATGCCACTTTATATATGTAGGTCTCAGTTGAACACAATGTTTATTGATATATTTATCATTTTAAAACAATTTGGAAGCCTACCAGTGCCTTCATTATAATAAAATAAATTCTAAATACCTATACGTTTTGGTGTTTCCTTTTTTTTTTATGAAGGAAAATCAGAGCTTTCCGCAACCCCCTTCACTCACCAGGACACAGGTCCAGTTGCAGTTGTCCCTCCCTGCTGCTTGGTGGCATTTGGCAGCCCTGATATGCTGGTTCCCTGCCCCTGCCCATGCTGTTGCCCCTCACTCCAAGCCACAGCCCACACCAGCCTTGCTGGTGCCCCTCACTTCCAGTCTGCAGCCCCCTGACCCTGCCAGTGCCCCACCCTCCCAACCCTGCTAGTGCCCCTCACTCCTGACCCACAGCCCCCTGCCCTCCCAGCCCTGACAGAGGGGACCCCCAGCTGCCAGGGTTAGGGGACCATCCTTTCTGCTCCCTACTCCATGGCCACTAGTTGCAGTCAGTCAGCAGCACCCAGACCTGGCTGTCTTACATGGGAGGCATTGGCTGCTGTAGTCAAAGCAGAGCACAGACCCCTCACCCCCACAGGCAGCATGGCTGGAGTGGAAGCAGTGGGGGTAGGAGAGGATGCAGGCTGCCTGCTGCAGGGCTTGGGGCTCCCTACCCTGCTGCTCTTCCCCCAGGGCCCCCGTGGCCCAGTGGGCAGGACCCAGCAGCATGAGGGCAGAGTGGGGCAGGGAGGCTTAGTGCCATTGGTGCTGCTGCCACCAGTGGGAGCCCCACACCAGTCACACCACCATGATGAGGCACCCTGGCCTATCGATTAGCTGTGAGGGCCAGGCAGGCAGGGATGACTCGCCACGGAGGTACAGCTGCTGTGGGGGCTCCCAGTGGCAACAGTACAAAGCCTTTGCTACTCCCACAGAGTAGTGCACCCCTGCTGCTGCCAGGCACCTCACCATGGCACAGGGATTCTGGCAGTGGCAGCACCAAGCTTCCCTGCCCCGCTCTGCCCTCCTTTGCTGGGTCCCACCCACTGCATCACAGAGACCCCCGGGGAAGGGCAGCAGGGTAGGGAGCCCTCAGCCCTGCAACAGGCAGCCTGCATCTGCCCCTGCCCCATGTACAAATCTGGAGGGGCACGTATCTCCCCATGTCCCCCCAGTGGGTCACCTCTGGGACCCAACCCATCCCTGGGAGTGAGCAAAGCAGCGGGGAACTGCCCCTCCACCCTCCGGCATTCCCCCAGGTGAGCCCCCCAATGGCTCCATCCCACTTCCCCAGCCAGGCCCTGGAGCTACACCTTCCTGCCCCAGCCCCGGCCCCCATTCATTGCCCTAATTGGGCAGTGCCCCCAGCTCCAGTCCTGCCCCACTCCTTGGTTCCCTCCCTTCCTCCTTTTTTCACCATGGGGGCCTCAGTATGCCCCCCACCCCCCCCCCCCCCCCCCCGCATAGACTTACCTGCAGGGACATGTAGGAGCTGCTGTCCACACTGCCTGGCTGCCATGTGCGTGTGTGTGCGAGGACATGCATGTGGCACCCCCTGCTTGATCACCCTATTCACACTCTCCCCATCACCAGGTAGCCCTTGCAGGCTAGAACTCTGCCAGCCTGCAAGGAAAACCCCACCATTACACATATTTTTCTCCATTAAAGAAGAAAATTAACATATTTCTGCAGCAAACAGAAAACCTAGCTCCCTGGTTATGAGGTCCAGCACCTCATCACAGCTCCAATCAGATGCCCATCAGATGGGGTCCAGAGGGGACATTCTTTTATTCATGCTGGAGAAGATGGCTGAGTTGGAAGTCAAGGAAAATGTTCTGCTTGTTAGTTGGCATGTGCTCTACAGGCTGCTCTGGGAGTGGAAACGTTACACCGCCCCCCAAGGGAAGTAGGGGGGGTTGGCTTGGTGCCAGAACAGCCCCTTAGGCAGTAGAGTTCAGGGGGTGGAAAGTTTGTCCACACAGAACAGGAGGATGAGGGAGGGGACACTGCATCTTGGGATGTGGGAGGACTGCAACTTGGGTGGCTCATCGGTGGGGAGTGGCCACACACCAGTGCAATTTGAGTGGGGTAACATGGATTAGAGATAAACCTGCACCAAAGTAGTGTAACTTTAAGCCACCTAAAGTGTGCTTAAAAATAGTTTTGTGTGTCAATGTGTGGACAATCCAGAGGTTAAGAGCTTCAGGAGCTGCCTAAAATAAATATGTTACAAAGCCCCAAGATTCCATTCTCAGCACAGGAGTCACTATATAAATCTCTCTGCTACATATAATAAACTTCATTGTGGGTCTGCCAAACAAATATTGTTGTTACTGTACTAAACTGCTGGATACATGGCCAACCGTACCTGCTTTTGTTATTCTAAAGTATATTTTAAGCAGCAAGTTGACAAGCCCAGAACTTGATCTGATTTTGATACAGTGAAAATTTACTCCCTCTTTCCAATCACTACCACTCTTCATTTTTCTCTCTCAGACCTGGCCTATGCCAAGAAAGGCTGTCAGCAAGGTGAAAATTGATGATGGTTTCTATGATGTTGTGCTGTGGTCATATCTCCTTGGAACAAGACTGAGCAAACCAACTTTTTTTCATAGGGCACTACATCTGGTCACTGTTGGCAATGGCCAGATTCAAACCAATGTGAGCTGTAGTTGACAAGGCTCCATCCCCTAATACCAGAGCTAGTCTATCCTCAGCTGTTATTATTTTAAAACCCAGAAAAGAATAACTGCTAGCTTCCTATTGACATTAAAATGTCTGCAGAGCTAGTTTTATTCTAGCCTTTCATTCAATATTGCTGTGCAATTTGACTTTCCCTGATGCTCAGAAAGAAACAAAGAAAGCAGTTGCACAGCTAAAGTGGACAGAAATTTCTACAGTAATTAGTGCTGATAAAACAGTAACTAGCAAGAGAGAAAGCTTAAGAAGCATTGCAGTAACCTTAGCAATTATGGGGATAAGGTTATTTGGGATTGGTCAGGATGGTGTGCCCCCATAACTACAGTGACCACAAAGACCAAAGCATTTGCAAATGTAACCACCTTGACTATTACCTTGCCACCTACACCAGTGCTGTTTGTCTGTTATCCACTTTTTGTATCTTGCCAAAAGATCAGTTCATGAGCTCTTTGAAGCAGAGTGGGACTTGACAAGCAAATAAGAGTAGCAATGAGTGTCAGGAGATCAAATACATTCAACATATGAACTTTGACAGGTCACTTAGGACTCAAGCATATGCCGTTGCCTTTGACTACAAATGAAGTGTGGATAGACAGATAGTATGAAATTCCGATCCTTAACTCCTCTGCTCCTCAGTTTCCTCTAAGAGCAGAATCTAATCTCACCTTACGTTCCCAAATGGCAGCTTTGCAGCAGCATAACTGCCATTTTTGGCATGTGCACACAGTTCATGGTATTACTCCCCATACAAAATGAATGTGTAAGCATTCGCAGAGCTACTAAGCATGTGCAGTAGGTTGTGTGCTAGAGATACAGGTAGGGAATTCTGCACATGCATACCTGAACATAAGTCCCAAACTTCTGCCCTGGCAAAATCGAGGATGGGGAAAGAACCACCCTCCTAGGTTTAAGTCCCAGGAATAGAGTGGTTAGGATAGTGATGCTCAACCTCCAGCCCATGGGTCAGGCTCAGCTCATCCAGTTTACAGTTACACTTCCAGTTTACACGGCCAGAACTGTAACTGTAACTTTATTATTCCTGTAATCAAGAAGAAATAGGGGAAATTAGCATCTAATTTAGCAAACTGAAAACTACACTTGTGCAAAGTTGCCCAATAATCATGGGATGCAAATCTTAACAAAGTGTTTGAGAAACACAAAACCAGGCCGAGATCCAAATTGGACAACTACTTACCTAACCAGGACTTGGGCAGAATTTAAGTGCCTAGGTCACAAATTGATCCAGATAGATCCTGACAACAAAACCATTTAGACATCACAACTGATAGATGCTTTCAGTTTGGTCAGAACCTTAAGTACCTAGAATTAGGTTTCTGCGCCTACTCAAGGAAACAATGGCAGCAAACAACAGTGGTTTCGGTAGATGCATCATTGTGGTCATATTTAAGATATTATTTGCTTTAGATCAATGGTTCTCAAACTTTTTAAATGTGAGGCACCCCTTATTTGACTCTAGCTGTCCCCAAAACTTTTGTGACTTGAGCAGCACCCCATGTCAAAACTAATTTATTTATTACAGTGTTTATGTTCTTTGCAGAGGGGTTGGGCAGTGGGTGGGCATCAGCCAGGCAGGGACAAGCATGAGCCTCCACTTATCTTCTCATACCTTGTGGCACCCTTCAAAAGATCTTGTGGCAACTCAAGGTACCCAACATCCTGTTGGTGATTTACTGCCTTAGACAGACAAAGACTGCAGAGGAATGGGCAGAACCTTCTCCAGATCTCGGAAAGAAGGGAAATAAGGGACATTGAACAGTTGTTTTACCTGGAAAGGTCTCAGACCACAGACAGAGCAGATTTAGGTGGCAGTCTCAAGACATAGGATAATCATGACTAAATTAACTGGTGACTACCAGATAACAGAGGTGCTGATGTCTGAGGAGAGATGCAGAGCAGGGGACACCTAGGAGAGTCAAGCAGTAAAAGGAGAATGTGAAGAACTGTACATTTAAGAAGCTGTGGCATGAGCAAGTTGCACCTGGCTACGATATTGTGAAGAGACTCGCGTATTGCAATGACGATCAGTTAGAAGCTAGACACTGAATTAAAAGATTTTTTAATTCAGACCTTTTGGCAAATGATTACTGGACAAAACACAGGACAGACTAAGTGCTTTCCCAAGGTCACACACAGCCAGGAGCTGAATTGGGAAATGAACTTCGGGTTCTGAATTTTTGGTGCAGCATCTTAGCAAGTCCTCACCATCTCTCTTTGCTTGCAGAAAATGTCTTGACTTCTATTAGTTGGCAAGTAAATAATTCTGTGGTCAGATAACTTCTTTCTGCAATCTGTACCCTTGGAAATAAGCTTCTTTTTGGGGGGGAGTGCGGGTGAAGATGATGCTTTTGGGTTGGCAATTTCTTCCTGTGGTGGAGCTTCCATGTAAAATCTTTTTCTTGAAGTTAAGACATATATTGACAGGTCAAAAAATCCACTTAGAATCAGAATCAGCCCCAGCATAAACAGGTACAATTCCACTAAATTGCTGTCCACTGCTGACAGAATGTCATCCTTAACTTTGAATTTGCTACAGGGCACTCTGTGTCATGATGTGACATTGAGAGTCAATATAGAGTTGACTCTCAGTCAACTATATTGACTGATTTATGCATGAATATCCTTCTTTTACAAATAACAAAATAAAATATGAGTTTTGGAGACAGACAGGCAAGATGTTTTGTGAAAAATAATGTGACAAATGGCCCAGTCTCTCTTTAAAAGTCTGGAATATGAGTT
This sequence comes from Alligator sinensis, assembly GCF_000455745.1. Taxonomy (NCBI): domain Eukaryota; kingdom Metazoa; phylum Chordata; order Crocodylia; family Alligatoridae; genus Alligator; species Alligator sinensis. Next base: position 975,152 of record NW_005842308.1, read on the forward strand.
CTGGTAATAATTACTCTGAAGTTTCTGCAGAAACAGTGGAAACAGTTAACTTGCATCCTGTAGACAGTTTGCAAACCTCAGGCTTTTTGGCTCTTTTCATTTTTTTCCCTATGTATGTAAAGATGTGAGCCATACAGTGTTATGCACTTACCCCATTGTTTTAACTGATGCTGCAGATGCATCTTAACATCCGTTTGTCTGTATATTTAAATAAGCTGGGCCAGATTCTGCTACTGCTGCTTATAGTAGGTGCATCTTCATGAGACGTTTACTGTGATGATGTAAACACAAGTATTATCCTACAGCAGCATTATTTTGTGCACAGCAATGCATGTGTAGATGCTGACGGGGCTGGCTGGGAAACTGCCCTATCCCAGCTAGCCCTGCACTGGTGCACCCTTATCATCTAGCCAGCCCCTCTGCAGCACATTGAGCTGGGTCAGAGCATCTCCGTGCTGGTAGGCTGACCCCCCCCGAGATCCTCTGCCAGCTGGGGCTGCTCCAACCTAACAACATACTGCAGTCCCAGGTGAACATGTAAATGGGGTGCACATTAAATGTGGGGCCCGGGAGCAATAAACTGGTGTGATATGCACTGATGTTTATTGCTGTGAATTAATTACATGTGTAGACACACCCAGTGAATATAACTTTACTCCTAGGAGCAGTCCACTGGGACTCCAGTGAGCCTGCATACTATATCGCACCACTTACTGAGAACAAGCTGGCTTTGTAAAACCAACACAATCTTATTTAATTGGTTAAAAAAACCAAGCTGGTATTATATTTGCCAAGTGTTAGTTTAGAACAATATTTTGGCAGACAATAGCCCAGTTTTATAATGGAAGTGGTGACACAATCTTTGCTGATGTGTCCTGAGTAGTAACTCTATACTGATGCCATTAATACTAACATTTTGGGAACTGTCTGTTATGTCTAAAATATTGTGACTAACTGGATGTGTATAGTGATGACTCAAAATGGTTAAAGGAGAAACCCCTACATTTTTTCACCCTGCAAGGGAAATTTGGCATGGAAGGAGGTGCAAACGAATAATGTGTCCCTCACTGATATTGTGCCTAAGTGAAAGCATGTGCTGTGGGAAACTATATCCTGGCTTGCTATTTGGCCTGTAAGAAATGAAGCTGTCAACTTGGTGTGAAGAAAAAATAACACAGTTTAATGTTAGTATTTTGGAACAGGCAACCAGCTGCCCATGGAAATAAAGCCACACCCAAATAATTTCTAAACATGCTATAGTATTTTTGTGCACTTTTATTTTTCTTAAATTTCTTACTTGGTTTATGAAATATATTTTTCTATGCAAACACACAAACAGATGCTTCTTCTCAGTTACATTAAATTTACTATGGAAAAAAAGTATACTAAATTAAAACATGAGCATGATACATCCAGGACTGCTGGGAGTAGCAGGGTAAATCTTAACAGAGCTATAACTTTACAAAAGAAACCTAAGTTCATCCACAGTATATGGAGACTGAGTGATAGCACATAAATTCTAGTTCGGGACATTCATTGTCATGATGTCAGTTAGAATATTCCATGATCTTTGTAGAAGAGTTGAAGTAGGTACAGTGTAGAATATCACCAATTTATAGAATTATAATTTAGGAAATATATTGCCAGTTTAAAAACATCACAAAGATAGTGTTAAGGCTGAGACTACATGTGTATTGATTAAAAATGTCACGGCAGGGTCCTGCAGGAGGGCCGTGATCTCCTCAAGGCCCCCTTCCCGTGACAAGTTGGCCCAAGGGCACCCTCCATTTTCCCCCACCATGTCTTTGATGACACCATATATTTGGGAGGCTGCCTTTTACACCCTCTTGGTCACTTCTCGCTGGTTACTCAGACCCCGTGGTTTCCCGGACCCCTCATGGGTCCCGCTCTACAATGGGTGCTTCAGGGGCACCCTAGCCTTAGGGGCTATGCATGGCTCTAACCATCCCTTTACCATGCCGCAAGACTCGCAGTTGGAAAAGACATTGTTCGGTTCAGGTCTACACCCTCTCTCTGGCACTTGGGCTCTCTGCGGCCCTGTCTCTCTCCGCGCCCTCTCTCTGGCACTTCTCAAAGCACTGCCACCTTCTCTGGGGCCTTCTCAGTATTGCTGCCCTCTTCTCTGGGCCTTCTCAAAGATGCTGGCCCCTCTCTGGGGCTCCTCCATAAAGCTGCCACCTTCTCTGGGCCTTCTCAGTAATGCTGCCCCCTTCCCTGGGGCTCACCACAACGCTGACCCCTTCTCCGGGGCTCACCACACCCACACTGGGGTTTCTCAGCAATGCCCCCTCTCTGGGGCTGGGGTCAGTGCACCCCAAATGCTGCACCCTTGCTGGAGCAGGGGTTCCCACACTGCTGTGGGTCCCCTATGAGGCCTCCTCCAACCCCTAATAGCCTCACCCAAACCACCGGTGACAAACAGCAACACAAATGCAAGCCCCTTGGCTATAATATAAACTGAAGCCACCCGGCTATAACAACATTTAAGCCTACTGGGGATTCTTCATCTTGCAGCAGTGTCAGACGCTGCTCTTGCATTCAGGCTTCTCCTCTCTTCCATGGCAGAGAGCTCCTTCCTCCTTGGATGCTGGCAGGGAACTGCCTCTGGCCTCAGCCCCTAGGGTTTATAAGGGAGCCAGGCCCT
>NW_005842308.1:977904-979053 GCF_000455745.1 Alligator sinensis
CTTTCCCTAGCAGTTTCCCCTCTTTAGGAGCAGGGCACCTAAATGCTCTGTGACAAAAAATAAAATCACACAAGAATCCAGCACCTATAAGAAATCAACCACTAGATATTGGAGAAAATCAGAGATACAATGACATGGGTATGAAATAAAGATTTTAAAATATGAAAATACATAGTTAAGACATTCAAGCGACCTGTGAAAAAACAGAAAAAAACAGAAAACCTTACTCATCTGGAAAACCTTTCATATCTTCACTGAGTTGTTAGGGCAAAGATTCATATTCTCCTATCAAAGACCAAATCTTACGAACACTTTTACATGAGCATAACCACTAGGGCTGTGTGACCTTTTGCCAGCTGTTTTGTTTTGACACTGTTTTGACACATTTCAAGCTCAAAACAGTAAAATCGAAATGAAACAGAGTGTGGCGGCGAGGCACCTCTACAGGCTCCCGAAGGGGAGAAGGCAGTCCCCAGAGGCCCCAAACCCCATAAACAGCCCCCCCACGGGGGAAACTTACCTCCTGCCGGGCAGCCAGAGAAGGAGCAGGAACCGCGGTCATGCAAGCCGGCGTTATGCCGACTGTTTAATCATCTGTTCCCCAGGCGGGGAACAGCTGGACCCATTGCAGCGGCCATTCTGGCCACTGTGGGAAGATTTAAAAGCCCCGCTGGAACCCGGGGCATGGAGGAGCCAGAGAGGGAGCGCGCTGACATGGAGCATGCCAGACGTGTTGAGGCTCCTGCACGGGAGAGGAGCAGCGCAGCCAGTGCTGCACCAGCAGGCAGAGCAGGGGAGGCATTTGAGCCCCTGTAGGAAGCTGGGGGAGAGGAGGCAGCTCCACATCCCTCTCCTCCCCAGGAGTCTATTTCTTTTGAAGAAATAAAACTAAGGAAATAAGAGAGAGAGAGAAAAAGCATAAGAACAAAGCGCCCTACTCAGAGGCATAGCAGTAGGCACTGCATTACGCATATATAGCTGGCCAGCCTCGAGGGAGGGAAGGCTACTCGTCGAGGCAGGAGGGGCGGCCAGACAAATACCAACTGAGCCCACTCAGACGTGGGATTCCCCTCAAGGCAAGCTGTGGTCGAGCCAGCAAGATTGAACCACCATTGTGTTGACACCCATCTGGTTGGCGAGTGGACAGGG
>NW_005842308.1:979063-986551 GCF_000455745.1 Alligator sinensis
TGGAGCCCCGTGGAACATCGTGCCTGAATCGTGAGTACTGCCGTTTCCCGAGGAAGCCCTCCCAGGAAAAAGAATAGAATAACATCAAGTCCTGACAGGAGAGTTGAGGGGGGGTGGGCTACACACCCAGCAGGTAATACAACACGCAAGGCCCCTTTCATCACGTAGAGGACTTGAAAACAGCCTTGAAATGAAACGAGGTCAGTCAAAATGTTTCAAATGTTTTAAAATGTTTCAAGTTTCGAAGCAGTAGCCCAGTCGGGTGGTGGGAGGCAGGGGAGAGCCAGGGCCGAGCTCCCATCAGGTCCATGCAGCCCCATGTCACCTTCAGCTCGGCAGGGAGCACAGCCCTGATTCTTCCCAGCTCCCACCACCAGGCTGTGCTCCCTGGGGCTGGAGCACAGCGCCAGCTCTGCCTGCCTTCCGACATTGGACTGCACTTTGATCAGCTCCACCAGCCCCATGGAACTCAGCCCGGTGGCAGGAAGCAGGCAGAGCCAGGGCTGTGCTCCACCTCCTACCACCAGGCTGATTTCCACAGGGCTGTGAGCCACTGGGCCCCACCTGCAGTTGCTTGAAGCCCAATCGCAGCGCTGGGGAGGGGAATTCAGCCTGATCATAACGTCGAAACAGTGAAACCATTTTGATGAAATGGAATGGAACAGTGTTTTTTAAATGAAACAAAACTCAAAATGAAACACTGTTCTGTCAAAATTGATGTTGAAGCAAAATGCTGCTGTTTTGCACAGCCCTAATAACCACATTGACCTCAGTGTACTGTTCATGTGACTAAAGTTATGTGCTTGCCTAAGTATTTATGCAGACAAGGTTCTTTAGGTGAATCTGATATCTTTTATTAGACCAACTTAAATATTTGGGGGGAAAAATTTATCAAGCTTTCGGATTTAAAAACCCTTTATCAGGCTAAGGAAGCCTCTGCAGTTGGTGTGTGCTCTTCCTGGATGGAATGAATAGTAAAGAAGCCAGAGGCTGGTATGCATGCAAGAGAGGCAGTCAGAGAAGATGTAAACTGAGGAGTCAGTGTGTGAGAGACACGCTGGGAACTGGGGGGGAAAAGGGGGAGAGAGAAGGGGAATGAATGTAGCAGGTAAATAGTGGAGGGGTACCTGGGGAGTCAGATGTCAGGTAGGTTATAATGTGTTGACATCTCCACCACCCTCACAATTACTAAAACCCACAACAGAGCCATCAGTGCTCCTGGATCTTAAAGCTGCACCTCCAGAAATGTAATATATCTCATCCAATGCACCAAATGCCGTGATAGAAAATATATAGGAGAGACCAAACAACAACTGCGCATCAGAATGAATGCATACCAAAAATTTATCAAAGATAAGAATGCCCAATTACCTGTGGGGACACATTTCTCACAAGAAAACCACTCACTCTCCAATCTCTCAGTTCTAATCTTCAAAGGGAACTTACGAAACACTTTTCACACACGAGCCTATAAACTTCACTTCACCAACCTCCTGGATACAAAAAATAATGGACTAAATATAAACATTGGATTTATGACACATTATAACCTACCTGACATCTGATTCCACAGGTACCTCTCCACTATTTACCTGCTACATTCATCCCACTTGTCTCCCCCTCCCCCCGCCCCCCAGCCTATCTCTCACCCACTGACTCGTGAATTTACATCTTCACTGACTGTCTGTCTTGCATGCATACCAGCCCAGCCACTGGATTCTTTACTATTCATTCCATCTTGGAAGAGCACACACGAACTGCAGAGGCTTCCTCAGCCTGATGAAGGATTTTTAAACCTGAAAGCTTGCTTTAAAAAATTCCAACTATTTAAGTTGGTCAAATAAAAGATATCAGATTCACCCAAAGAACCTTGTCTGCTTATGTCCTTAGACCAACATGGCTACAACCTACACCCCTACCTAAGTATTTGCAGGTTGAAGCTCATAAACTAATAATCAAAATTGTTCTCTTTGGCTTGAGTCACTACTTTCATTTACACCTGACTTGCAAGTGATGAATATTCTCACCTCCCATTCGGGATCAAGCACTTCAAGTTATGCTATTACGTCTTAACGTATATTACTATTGTTAATCAGAAGAATCTCTCAGTCTAAGCATTTGATTTTTAAACTCATTATAGTGAGTAGAAAGCTTTCTGTTGACTTCAGTGGGCTTTGGATTAGGCCTTAAATATCATGAATTACTGGGAAATAGACCAATCACTGATGGATCAAGCTCTGGCATATCATATTCTAGCAGAACAAATGATTTATAAGACCTTGTTAGCTCACCTGCAGGAAAGTTAAGCACTAAAAATGTGGAAGTTTCCTGTTCTTACAGAATGGTTTCTGATGAAACCCCATACCAAAGGGAGGGACCAAAACAGTTGTTGACTGACTTAATTCCAGTAACCAAAAAATTACTATGTATGACATGAATAGTACCAAAAGGATTTTGCTTGGCTGAATAGAAGAGGGAAAGGAATATGGGGCATATGGGGCAAAAAGGATCTCTTTTGTACACTTTCAAGGGAATCTAAAACAGCAGTTGTGCTGTGGAAAGCAGAGATGGTTTTCGAACATGTCTAAGGTGTATGATGTAGGTCTTCAGTCATAAGTTCTTTGGCCAAGGGCCCAGTGCTTCTGTAAATTCACATAGTAATGAGTACAATGGAACTCAGAACAGTATTTGAATTAAAAATAAACAGCAGCAACATTTTTTTTCCTGACTAAAACCCATAAAAATGAACTGGTTGCCTTCAAAGGAAACCGATAATCAAGATGGTTTAATTGTAAGGTGAAGCCAGTTTTTTGCTGTATTTCCATTTCTGTACTATACTTACATAAATATTTGTTATAGAAAGCTGATATGTTAACTAGCATATCATGGAGCAATGTGGCTTTGCATTTTGTATAAGTTTATTTTGCTGTTTGTACCACAACAGTTTGTTCCCACAATGTTCTGTCATTCATATAAATGCTTACTTTTGCAAGTTTTTCTAACAAAGTTTCTACTTTGCAAACTCACCCATTGTTAGTGTTAAAAAGATCTGTCTGGGATATTGCTCTTCAAAGAGAATCTCACTACAGATAGCAGGAACAAGATGGAAATAGATGGGAATAATCTATCGCAAACCACTTGCAGAGACATCAGTTCAGTGGGAGGTTCTGAATCAGAGCTCATAAGGAAATACATTTTTCATTTTGTGCTATGCATATAGTCATGGGAGTCATTTAAAAAGATTCAAATGTTTAGATGCAATAGACCCTGGAGCACCTAGCATATACATATGTAATGGGTTTAGCTCACTCCTTTTGGCATATATGTGCTTGCATTAGGGGGCATTTTCTCCCAAGGAAGCCTAATAGTAATTACATCACCTTCATGGGGAGGCCTGCTAATGGGGAGGCCTACTGATGGATGTCAGCTTTCTAGGGTTGTTGGCTATCTGTAGAGCCATGATGGAAAGGGAGTTGCAAGATTTCACAACATCCCTCCTGCAGAACTTTCAAGTGCCTTTCTATGTGTGGACACATTCAAGACTAAAGCTAAGCCCAAGCAGTCCAAGTTTTGCACGTTTATAAAAATGCCCACGTCTTGTGCTCAGTGGTGTTTTAGTTCTTTTTGTGTTGCTCAATTTCCTTCTCTTCTAAAAACAACAGCAGCCATATCCAGACATCTAAGCTTGGATCTGGAATCACTGTTGGTAATTATATGTGCTGTTGTGTGGAGCAGAACAATTCCAGCTTGATTCCTACATCTTGAATAGGCTGGGAGATGAAGTAATAACAGTTAGGGAAAAAAATTAGAGATTTGCCAAACTACTTGAAACTGCTGACATTTTGCAAACAGCCTTAGCCAAGGCTTTGCTTCAGATGATCTGACGGGAAGCCTTTTGGGAGTCCTCTATAGCTTGGAATGAAGCATATGACATTTTTCAGTGTGGAAAAGCTGTTGGAAGTAAAATCAAGAGAAAAATGCAAAGTCTGATCTGTGTTTTTGAAGTGATGCTGCCAAACTTAAAAGACAATAATTAAGAATATTCTTCCATTATGAATTAAACTTTGAATTATTAACACGGAAATAATTTTAAAAATCTAAGGCCACCAAATGTGCTGTTTGTTTTCTGCAAACAAAATCTGCAATGAAAATAGAAAAAGACAGTTTCCCTTTATTTTCTAGTGAGTTTGCTTTCTATGTGCCCTGATATAGTATGACATTTTTCTGTGTGGTTTATGGGCACATTAAGTGGATATATAAAGTAAAATGCATACATTGGAAACATGTAAAACTATATTTTTATTAATTTCATTAAATACTTGTAATGATAGTGTTTCACATAGTGCTGTTTGCTTTCAATAATAATTGATGTTGTTAAACTATCTGTGCCTTGAAATGTTTTGTTCCTAAAAGATCATTCTTACTTTTTTATTGTAATAGGCTGTTTTGAGGGGATTTTTCTGCCAATGCAGCTTTTTCAATAAAAATATTGTTATTTACACTATTACTACAACTAGGTTGTCTAGTTCATCCTTAACAATATTGTAAGTTTTTTCCTTACACTAGATGCACTCCATGCATTCTAGTTTTGAAAGACATCTAGTAATTGATCCCTGAATTACATTTCAGTTAGATAAATGCCTTATTCTTCCACAGAATTTGCCATTTTCAAAGATTCATTTCTACTCAACAGAGGTATGGGACCAAAATTATTGATTGTATTGTGGTAACACTGAAAGTCTGAGTCTCATTATGCCAGACAGTAGACAACATGAAATTGTGTAACAAAAAGACAATCCTGGCTGAGAGGTTTTAAAGTCTAAGGAAGAAGCTCCAGAAATTAAGCATTGTATGAGAATCACAAGGCTACAGAAACAAGACTTCACTGGAAAGATATAGAATTCCATTTATTATTCCCATTTTGACACTTAACTATCTCCCAGGTCGCACATATCCTTGGAAGCAGCAAAATGCTATATTATTTCAATATGCCTTCATTTCTGATCTCTCCCTTTTACGAGCATTGGCAACATATAAGTTTGGAATACAAGAGACAGCTGATCCAAACAGAGAAACTGAAGCACTCCACAACACTGCAGTCTTTCAGAGATAAATGCAGAATGTCTCATTATTGAACAAATTACAAGAAGAAAACATTGACAGCACATGAGCCTGTGTGTTGGGTCCAGTTATTGGAAGGTCAACCACTCCACTCTATATCTGCCTTTTATTAGAGGAAGGAAGAGAAACATATGCAAATACACTTTATATCTTTCTCTCATGGCCCAAGGAAAATACTGTTAGCATTAGTATTAGTTTTTATTACCTTTTTATTAGTTATATTTTACATTTTTTTAACTTTTGCTTTCTGGGCCAGGAGAATTAGTCCAGAAAATCTACATCCTCGCTTAAGAGAATCTACATCTTACTTTAAGAGAATCTACATCTTGGTTTCGTATAAATCTTCCCAGTTTTAAATCAGTCACCTTCCCTACTGATCTTGACTTGAGCCCTGTTCCCTTAAGTGGAACTTGTGCATGTGGCTTTTATCATTTACCCTGAAGACATCTGAAACTGCCCTTGACAAATTGTTAAAGGCAGAATATGGGTGTTATATCTAACTGCATTATATTTTGAACATGTAGTGATTTCAAATCTCTTTTCAAAGAAGTTCGTTGATCTTCAGGGCAGAATCCGATTTTACTTGATTCATCCAAATGGCAGCTTTTCTGCTGTGTAACTGCCATTTTTGGCATTTATGCCCAGTTTGTGATCTTATCTCCTGTGCAACGTGTATGCATGTGTCTACATAACTACTAAGCATGTGCGCTAAGTTGTACTCTGGCTGTGCAGCTACATAATGAGATGGCTGCTACTCTAGGGGAGTGTGGACCCTGGGTTCTAAAGAATGGACCCTTGCTCCAGGACCCTTCACCCATTTTATCCAATACACAGGGCAGTGACTCAGCTGCAAAAGGAGTACTGTTGAGGGGATGAGATAATGTATATCTTGTAGCTAGAATGCTGGGCTGAGAAATTGAAGAAACATAGGTTCAAACACCTCTGAGTAAGGTGAGCCTGGTCTTCTGCTTCCTGGGTGAGTGCCCTAACCGAGTAGTGCTCAACCTTCTGGTCCTGTAACCTGGATGAGTAACTGTAATAAGGAAATAATAAAGTTACGGGAATAAATAACTGTAATAAGGGAATAATTTTCATTATTATTTCTGGCCCTGTAAACTGGATGAACTGCAATAATCTTGCAAATTCTGCATCACAGGGTGCCTATGCACATGCAGGCCAGGCATTTCCAAAGGCACTGCAACTTTTGCGCTTGCTTAAAATGCTTTAGGTATAATGCCTTAAAACTTAATAGATGTTCCACAGCTTGGTGCAAGTTTCGTGTCTTGCTGTAGTATTGTACGGTAGGACATAGGGGGTGCTAGACACTGTACAATGCACAGTGCAGCTAATTACCACTTTGAAATGCCCCAGTTAAATACATGTGCAATAAAGGCAAACTAGGTAGGCTGAGACACACTATCACAGTTTGCCGTAAATTTAAAACACATATAAAAAGGTTGAATTAAGGTGACTTCTGCCATTTTAAAAACATTCTAAAGTTACGTATGTGTATTAAGTAACAGCTTTAAATGGTGAAAATCATTGTGTATAGGCACTCACAATTTTGTAATTAGCTTTCTCTTCCTGTGTTAACTGGAAACTACTGAACTACTGAACTACTGAAAACATCACCTGCTTCAGAACCAGCTATTATGAGAATGAAGGCCTCCTTCTATTTTGCTTGCAGATAACATTTCTCTAACATAAAGGGGTATTGTGAAATTGAAATCAAGTTACTGGGGTGAAGCACATAGATACTACATGAAGCAAACAGACATATACCAAGTCAGCGCCTGGAGCAGTAGTCCTTATGCCCCACTTCCACTCCAACCATGCTACTGCCCCTCCAGATTCTGGATCTGCCACTAACAAAACAAGCCACACCTTCTCACGCCTACTGAGTTGTACCAGTCTCACAGTTAGGCAGAGTATGAAGCCAAGAAGTGACCCCAAATACCTCAGAGTGGCTTAAGCACAGCTTGGCTCAGCACCACTCTCAGATTCTCCTGAGACAGAGACTGAGGGCAGCCCACAGGCTTGCACTGAGAGCCGCTCCAAGCTATCTGCCAAATTTCTGGTTTCTGGTGCAGATCTGTGTTACAGCACAGGGCACCTCAGATCATGAAACAGTAAAGGAGTATATGCAAAACTGTACACTTAAGAGGCTTTGTCTAAAGCCACTTAGTAGGGCTGTGCAAGCCTTTGGGTGGTGATTCGATTCAGAGGAGATTCGGCCGATTTGGTGACTGAATCTTGGAATCCAAATCGAATCAGGGGACCAATAGATTCATAGATTCATAGATGTTAGGGTCGGAAGGGACCTCAATAGATCATCGAGTCCGACCCCCTGCATAGGCAGGAAAGAGT
>NW_005842308.1:988129-988525 GCF_000455745.1 Alligator sinensis
GGGGGGTTATCCCCGCTGCCCTCCATTGCCTCACTCTGCATGGGGGGCTCTGTCATGAGCCTCCCAACCCCCCGCTCACTCCCCCAGCCCCCTCTGTGGCTGGTGCACCCACCCCAGCTCCAGCCCTTTAAGAAAAAAAATGAGAAAAACCCCCAAACTCACCACTCCTGCAGCAGCCTCTGGGATTTGGGGGGCTTGTGGGCAGCAGGGGTAGCAGGGATCGCCCCCCACCACGCTCACTCCCCCAGCCCCCTCTGTGGCTGGTGCACCCACCCCAGCTCCAGCCCTTTAAGAAAAAAAATGAGAAAAACCCCCAAACTCACCACTCCTGCAGCAGCCTCTGGGATTTGGGGGGCTTGTGGGCAGCAGGGGTAGCAGGGATCGCCCCCCACCAGC
>NW_005842308.1:988535-988928 GCF_000455745.1 Alligator sinensis
GGGACCAAATCTCCAAATCAGATTCTGCTGAATTGATTCAGGACAGCAATTGAAATCACCAAATCGAATTTCTGTCCCTTGTATTGGCCAAATCTGAATCCGAAGTGAATACTAGCCACTTCATACAGGCCTACCAATTAGATCTTGCTATTGTGTTGTCAGTGGCATCCCTGGGCTCAGGATGGAAGACATATAGCCATGGCCTGAATTTCTCACAGCCCCTCTATTTCTCTCAATCTTTTTTTCTGTGAATGTAGGAGTGAATATGTCATCAATGTTTTTTTATTCAACCACGTCTAAGTGGTGCCTCAAGGACACATTTGTCAGACACAGCAAGATCTTATCAACATATATGACTTCAGGCAAGTTTCCATCATAAAGCAAAATATCAGA
>NW_005842308.1:988938-1033212 GCF_000455745.1 Alligator sinensis
TATCTCCAGAAACAAACCATTTGACTGAGTTGCTCATTTGTTCTTCCCTCTTTCATATGAATTCTGTGTAGTGACTTCAAGAGAGAAATTTTGACCTTCAGTTCAATATTGTTAAAGGATTTAAGGTGGATTTTGTGGCTCACTGAGACAGGAGGTTTGTTACCTATCTACCTACAAGGGAGATGGGGTGGCTTTGTGAAGAAAGACAACTCAATGTGAAAAGTCTAGAAGTGTAGCAATTGAAGTAGCCATGCCAGAGAATTTTGAGATGGTCTTTATGGCTGCCTAAACCCATGGTTGGGGTGGGGTGGGGTGAGGATGGGGTGGGGGGCATTTTAATGAAAGCAGTTCCCAGGGAGCCATTCAAATTAAAACACCTCACCATCGTATGTATTAAGCCCCCACAAGTGCAGGACACTTTATCTAAATGGTGCAGGACACTTTATCTAAACCTCATTTGATGAGATTTAGATAAAGTGCCCCAGGACCTATTTTTAAACCCACGGTGGCTTATGAACATGATGATGAGGTGACCCTGGAGCATTCTAATAAGAACATGGAGCAGACTTAATTAATCAATTAATCGAGTCTGCTCTGATGCAAGCCAGCATGTGTATAGACAACCTTTGTGATCATCACTACTGGTTTGCTAGTTCATAAATAAAACACCAGGACCAATGCGATTTGGAATGTGATATTCCATTTGCAAAGAATGTTGGGAAAGATAGTAGGTTCCACCATAATTTATCCAAACGCTTCTGAACCTTTCTGTTAGGAAATGGGTTTAAAAAATCTTAATAGATTAAGGAAACTTATGACATTTCCAGTGCTTATGGCAAAATTCATAGCTTTTCTCACTGAATTTTCATATTCAAATAGCAACCAATTATGGCAGAAGCTAGTGCAGGGTGGTACCTTAGACAGAGAGGCATGAGCTCATACCTTCATAATTAGCTAAGTATGTACCAGCCCCAGTACTGTCATGCCTCTCTGAAACAATTATTCTCTAAAGTACCAGCCACCCTGCCCTACCTCTTGTTTGACTTCAGACTAACAGAGCTAACCACCTCTGGAGCGAATTACAGTATCATGGAAATTATCATGAGTAGAAAAAGTAATTTTGTTTAAAAAAACCCCAAACAATGATTTATGTCTTGAACTGCTTGAAATGTAGGGCAGCATTTGTCATCTTTTGTCTTTTTGAACTGATTCAATCACACAATCTGCCAGCTATACTGTTTCCCAACCGCAGTATTAAATTTCACAATCTGGTCGCTTTAATCATAAGAAGGTTGATTCTGTACCATTCTTAATTATTTTTTCATAATTTATTTTGTGAATAGGGAAGAATTAAGGCATCGTTTGGATCTGGACCCAACAGTAAAAGGGAATTCATATGCAATTGTGAATCAGTGAGTAGAGCACAAAGCAAATGGCTCCAAGCTGTTCATCAGTGTAGCAGAGAGAGAGAAGATGCATCAGTGTCTGTAGTACTTTAACCAAATAAAGACATGAGGGAAGTGAGGGTATGGAGTGGCTAGGGATCATGGTAAGCCAGCTTGTCTAGAAGAGGCAGCACTCAGGTTCATGTGGGCAAGAGGTGCAAGAGAAAGTGGTGTTAAATCTGAGCCTGATATATTCTTAGTCCATGCCTGCTAGGGACACTGGCTCATGGACTCCCTGGGGATCATGTCATAGTCTTCAAAAAAAAAAAAGGAAATATTTTTTACAAGGTTTCCCTCATGAAATCCCCAGCAAATCATGAACTGAGGAGTATTTTCAAGAAAGAAGTTTCCTCCTCTGTAATCCTCAATTTCATCCACTGACCTCACAGAGGCCATGTGCCTTTCTCGCCTCATCCAATCGTCTCATCCATTTCTTGCTCCTCCGGTTCTTTGTCAGTGTTACATTTTGCAATCTCCTGTTTCCTCCTAGCATACAAACCCCTTGCCCTTTCTATTTTCTGATAAAATAGAACTCAAGGGAGAGGTGATATCTTTTATTAGACCAACTAGATATTTGCACAAAAAAATCTTTATTTGCAAGCTTTCAGGCATACTCATCCTTCTTCAGACATAGGAGAATCCAAAGATTGTAAAATTGCTCCTAGGTGGAAATGAAAATTCATATTTCACAGGACAGCGCAAAGTGTTGTATGATCTCCTGGTTGGAAAAGTTCATTTTGTGCAAATTAGGCTCAGATAAAAGTGAGAGCAGAATTCCCTTTTACTGTTGTGTCCAGATCCAAATGATGCCTTAATCCTTCCCTGTTTACAAGAGAATTTAGGAAAAAATCATTAAGAATGGTATAGAATCAACCTTCTTAGAATTAAAGGCACCAGACTGTGGAAGTTAATACTCTGGTTGGGAAATAGTGTAGCTGGCAGTATGTGTGATTGAATCAGTTCAAATAGAACAAAATACAACAATTTCTGCCCTGCCCCACATTTCAAGCAGTTCAAGATAGAAACAGTTGTTTTGTTGTTTATTTTTTTAAACAAAATTATTTTTTCTACATCTGAACCCAATTTGCACAATATGAACTTTTCCAACCAGGAGATCTTACAACACTTTCAGCTCTCCTGTGAAACACGAATTTTCATTTCTACCTAAGAGAAATTTTACAGTCTCTGCATTCTCCTATGCCTGAAGAAAAGTGATTGTGCCTGAAAGCTTGCAAATAAAGAATTTTTTTTGCAAATATCTATTTGGTCTAATAAAAGATATCACCTCTACCTTGAGTTCTGATTCCTTTTGCCTGTAGACTAATATGGCTACAACCTATACCCTCTGATTAAATTAGCATTTAGAAAACAACAGCAGCCAATTTCTTAGTTCATCTTTCAGTCTTTCTGAAAGACCCTGACCACCATAGTTACTGTGAGGGATCTCTTACTTGCTGTGCTGAGCATGTACCTTCTGCTATGGCTCTCTGGGGTCTCTTATTAACTTGTGGCATGATTAAGGACTCCTGGATCAACCTTTTCCACAAAAGTTGATTTTACCATGAAATACTTTATCAAAGTGGTGGAAAAATAAAGTCATAGGCATTTAAGGTTCTTGCTAAATATATATGAGTCCAGGGAGAACAATAGAGGGAGCTGAAACATTTCACAGGTAAATTGGTTTCACTGCCCTAACAACAGGCGTTCCAGGGTTGCTGACAGGCAGCAATTTACTCCCCCCTTCTTCTGCAGATGTGACTGCTGTTGTGGATCGAAGACTGAGTGCAAAGCAAGGCTGCCTCCCAGATTGCAGTCTGAGGATCAGCACCATATTTGGCAAACCCAGGCAAACTTTTAATATCAGGCCCCCGTTTGCCAGAAATAATGATAATAATAATTTTTAAATTACCATTTTCAGGCCCCCTTTCTGTCCAGGCCCCAGGCAGCCACCCAGTTTGCCCATGCCTATGTCTGGCCCTGCTGAGGGTGCAACGGAAAGTAGAGATGAACCTGACCCTCACCCCTCCCACCTGCATAAACTGCTTAGGATTTGTCAGGCTTCCAATAAGAAATTAATAAAATGACTTTTAAATTCCTCTTCCCCTCTTCCTTCTCACAAACCACACCTCCTTTCCTAACTGAAAGTACTGTATGGAAATCCTGTATATTAAATTTCATTTCCAAAGAGACAGCTGGTCCCCTAACTTCATCCTCCTGGGTACTGTCCTCCTTTCCTAGATCATCCTCTAATATCCATTTTGATAAAATCTCAGTACCCCATAGGGTTGTGTTTTGTTTGCTTGTTTCAAAGTATCATAAAGTTATAGCACACCTGTGCTAGAGGGAGAGCCTAGTACTGAGTGAAAGAGTGTAGAATGGGCAGGTATTATTCTCAGAGAAAAATTAACTCTTTGCCTCTGTGTTGTTGAATCAAAGACATGCCCCCAAAATATCGGTATTTCACAAAACACAGTATAATGCATAACAAAACATATTGCAAAACTTATAATGACTCTGATTTTAAAGTTTGTAATGATCAGGGATTCTGTTTTTCTCTGATAAAAAAATATCCCCGATTTTTGGATTAAAAAAGTAACCCAAAATCCACATTTTCCCATGTTTAAAATGAAATGCCACTTACCACTATCTAGATAGATAGATAGATACAGAGAGAGAGAGAGAGAGATGATTTTCATTTTAATCATGAAAACTGTGGATTTTGGGTTACTTTTTTAAATCCAAAAATAGGGGATTTTTTTTTTAATCAGAAAAAAACCAGGATCTCTGGTGATAATGATGTCTCTCAAAGGATCCTAAGGACACAGTTTTATTGGAAAATGATTTGCAAAGTCCTTTAGCTCCTATCTACTGAGTTAAGCTACAGTATTTTTAACAGCCAGCATGAGTTCTGAAATCCCAAGTCAGCCTTGAAAGGAGATGGACTAAAGTCTTCTTGTGATATTTCAGCAGTAAGAGAATATCTGAAGGAATCAGAAAAAAGAAAATTCCCATTTTCTGTCAAAAGGCAAAATCCAGAAGAGAAATCTGAATAGTATTTTAATCATTGCATCAGGGAGCCAAAGAGATGCTATTACTCATAACACAAGTAAGTGTTTACCTGCTTGCAACAGCCAAGCCTGTGTGGTCACATCAGAAGATAGGTTGCAGATATAGGCAGACCTGGACAGTCTCGCGAGTTGGGCAGATTGGAACCAGATTAAGTTTAACACTTCCAAGTGTAAGTACATGTGGGGCGCATTCTCCACAAGGTGTGTGGGAAAACGGCCGCAGTCACGTCCTGAGTGGGGCACCGAGTGGTGACACCAACCCAGACACGCTCGGGGATGCCGGGTGCGAGAGAGAGATGTATACCGGTGGCAATGAGAGGGTGAAATAAAACTTGAAGTTTACTTACAGAACAGTTGAACACTTGGTAGGTGATATAACTTGGAGAACAATACAGATGATAAACTATGTACAACGGCAAGACAAGCAACGGGTGGCGGGTGAAGTAAGGCAGTAAGCTATGGCGCTCGGAACAACCAGAGCAGCTTCTGCTGGTAACCTAGGGGTCTGACTAGGCCCCAGGACAGGTGATCAGTCTGTCTCGAGAGTTGGAGCCCGGGGACCCCGCACGAAGGCGTGCGGTCCCCTATATAAAATTTTTAGCCAATCCGAAAGTACCCCTGATGGTAAGTTCTGGAACACATAGACATGCTGGACAGCCAGCCATGCCCATTAGGTGGTTTTTGGTTGGCTAGGCCACAGGTGATCACGCGCCGCTCACATGGAGGGTTAGATTGCGGACACACTCTGCCACCGCATCACCAGTCGCAGATGGTTGTGTCACTTAACCCATTTTTGGTACAATAATCTGGCGGGGTCACTTTATCTGTTGACATGCCCCCTTGACCTCTGCCAGATTTTTGCATGAAACATTATAAGTCGGTCACATCGTCGTCGTCTCGTTCAAGATGTTCAAATTGTAAACGAGTATATACAAAGGTTGACAATGAACCAAGGTTGTCCTTAATAGATCGAAGTAAACAACAAATAATGCAGACAGAAATACACATAACCAAAGTAACTAGGAAAAGCTCAGTCGCGAGAGCTTCTGTAGGAGTCATAGCGACATCACAAGCTGGGCTTTGGTGTCGACGGTGGCGTGCTCTCTCTCTCTCTCTGGGTCTCGGATACTGATGGTGAACGCTGATGGTGAGATGAACCTGAAAGAAAACACAAACAACAATGCGCAGTAACTGGGTTATAGCTTAACAGGTTAACTAATTATAGTGAGCGAGGAGTTGATCTTTCTTTTGATGTTCCGCCGGGTGGTACTTTGCTTTGGCGCAGGTTTTTCTCGACGTCTCGACACTGTCTTTCTGTCCATTCATGACATTATTCTTCTTCACTTCACTCCCTCTGTCCAAAGTTCCCCTCTTTTCCTTCTATTTTTATCTCTCTTTCCTTTTCTCTTTCTTCCGTGTACAGGTTCCATAGAATCTGATCACCTTTCTCTTTATGTCTTTATTACTTTCCCCCTGCCATCATTATCTTCTTTCTTCTCACTCTCTAAACCTTTTTGTACTTTCACCTTCTCAGACGTCGAAGAAGATTTGCCATGTCTCGCCATATAGATGGGTGGAACTTATAATATTCATTCTTGAGTGGTTTTCGATGATTGATTCTTTATATTCTTCTTTTTGGTGATTGTTGTGGTTTTTAGAAACCTTTTTCCATATTGCAGAAAGGGACTTTATGTTGTACTGCTAGATTAATGGGATTATAAATGACAAGCCGGGTACATAAGCGCAGATTTAGGGGTCGGGTCCGAGGTCGTCACTGTCGGCCTGATCGGCAGCGGCTGTTCGTCTTTTGGTCTCTCTATATATGTGAAACCTAATGTTTGCGCCAATTGTTGTTGGCCTGTGTCCCCCAGAGCGCGCAACTGTTGCTTGGTGAGTGTTGTTTGCTGTAAAAGAAATCCGAACATCTTTTTCTCTTGTGGTGTTCTTTGAGGCAACAGCTGTGGCTGTCTTTGTGAATTGAACTGAAAATGCTTTGGCTTTTGATGTTTGGCTGAACAAGCGGCTGTTGAAGTCATTACTGTATCTGATGGATAAGGTGGATACAGTGTTTCACCCGATGCCCCCTCCCCGTAGGAAGGAGGTGGACCTGCAGGGACTGATGTTACTTTAGGGGGCGGGTTTGCTGGGTGGAGTTCTGTCTGTTTTTTCTTGGCTCCGCCCTTCTTCTCCAAGCTCTCCGGGCAGCTCATTTTTCCCTCGGTGCCATTTTGTGTTGGTGGTGAAAAGTCCTGGCGTGCCGCTATTTCCGTGGTGGCCCTCTGATTTTGATTAACTGGGCCTCTAGGCTAGCATTTTCACACAGCAGGTGTGACACTGATTGGACCAGTACATTTATCATCATTTCCTTGTTCCACCTTGGTCCTAAGCATGTGGTCGCGGTGCGGCCCTCCATCTCCAGGTTTTCTCGGAGTCGAGCAAGCAGCTCGTGGCCGTGAGACTGGGGCACCAGAGTCGGACAGTTGAACTGGAACTGGTCCAAGGGTGTTCTTTTCCCACCTTCCCGTACATATTGAATGCATCGGGCAAACTCCTGGGCGGGATGCAGAGTGTCTGTGCCTTTTGCTTTTACTCGGGCCAGGGACAGTGTTTTTGTCTCGTCCTGCGGTCGGCACACGACCCTTCTCCCGCTCACCACACATCCAAAAGAGCTGGGGCTTAGTTGGGTGGCCCACTCCTTCCCGGCTCCCTCTTCTCCCCAGAGGTCGAAGTAGCCAGCAATTAAATTCTCAGTCCTCCTTCCTGCCTGATGGTAGGCAATATGCACCCACAATTCATCTGAATCAGAGGTTTGGCGCCTCTCACTGCGCCATGGGCAGTATTTGACTAATTCCATCTCTATTCTGTCTTCCCTGGATCCCATCCTCATCGCCATGTGGGGCGCGTTCTCTGCAAGGTGTGTGGGAAAACGGCCGCAGTCGCATCCTGAGTGGGGCACTGGGTGGTGACACCAACCCAGACACGCTCGGGGATGCCGGGTGCGAGAGAGAGTTGACAGTACATACATACGGGCTTGGTGGTGACAGCTTGACTTGCACCACAGCTAAAAGGTACCTAGGAGTAATGATTGACCATTGCATGAATAAGAACAGTCAGTGTAAGGCGGTGGCCAGCAAGGCAAACAACACGCTGGCATGAATTAACCGTTGCATCTTATGTAAAACTAAGGAAGTGATACTCCCACTGTACTCAGCACTGGTGAGACTGCAGTTGGAGTACTGTGTCCAGTTCTGGGCGCCACACTTCAATAAGGATGTGGAAAAACTTGAGAGGGTCCAGAAAAGAGCCACCCGTATGATCAGGGATTTGCAAGGCAGGCCATACGAGCAAAGGCTGAGGGGCCTGGACCTCCTTAGCCTAAAGAAGAGAAGGGTGAGAGGGGACTTGATAGCAGCTTACTGCTATCAGAGGAGTGCTTGGTGAACAACTGTTCACTAGGGCACCCCTGGGGAAGACCAGGACCAATGTATACAAACTCCTGGAAGGCAGCTTCAGGCTAAATACCAGGGAAAACTCCTCCACAGTCAGGGTGTCCAGATTGTGGAATAAACTCCCTCCAGAGGTGGTGCAGTCACCTACCCTGGAGGTTTTCAAGAGGAGACTGGACAGTCACCTTGCTGGGGTCACTTGACCCCAGTTGTCTTCCTGCCTGGACCGGGGGGGCTGGACCCAATGATCTGCGAGGTCCCTTCCTGCCCCGAACAATCTATGAATCTGTGAATCATGGGGCACAAGAGAGATCCTAAATCATTTTCTACTTGATTCTATTCTATTTCAGCATGGACCAACAAAAATTATTGTGTGCCTGTATTATGTCTCCAAGTATGCTGTGTTTCAAACTATTGACTGTTTTACATAAGAAAATAAAAGCCTACTACTGCTACTAACTACTGCAATGGTTCCTTTAAATCAAATATCTGCAGATTTAGCTTTGGAGTCAGAGGGTGCATCTACACGAGATGTTTACTGTGCAGTAGGCTAATTAGTTGTGCAGTAAACATCTTGCCATCTACATGTGTGCCCCTCTTAGGCTGGACTAAACTAACTTATTCTGCAGCAGGATACAGTAAATACAAGTAGTACCCTGCTATGGGGTAAAAGACTCTGTGGTAGCACACAAGTAGATGGTGGAAGGGCTGGCTGCAGCATGAGGATGCTTCAGTGTAATGACTGCCTGCTGGCTTGCCCCATGCTGAACTGCCCTCATGCCCCAACCAGCCCCTCTGCAGCATGTTGTGCTGAGGGGGAGAGCAGCCCTGGACTGGCAGGATGACTCCTGGGGACCCCTGCCAGCTGGTGCTGACCTGACCCCGCTCAGCATGCTGCAATCCTGGACTCACATGCAAACAATAAACTCTGGAGTTTATTGCTCCTAGGTGCACGTTCAAATGGCATGCCCAGGAGCAATAAACTCCAAAGCAATAAATTCCAGAGTTAATTGCTTCACATAAATTGTACATGTAGACACACCCAGAGACTTCACGTTTAATTTTGCCAACAAACCTTTACTTACCTTTATGCATAGATCCAACACCCAAATTGAGGCTACTTGTAGACCCTGCTGCTTGCTCTAGCTCCTAAAAGCTTTCCCTTGGGTCTTGAGTTAATTAGTTATCAAGTCCCCTCATATAATGAACATTGATCTTGGATCCTGACAATTCAATCATCTAATACATTTTTCTTGAACATAACTGAGCTTATCAATAGCATTTTATCCGCCTGAGGAAGTGATTTTCAGAAAAGCTGTTCATGCAGTGATCTATCCCTAAACTTACCCCTTTTATGTCAGCTGCAGCAATAACAAATGTACTGCTATATTTCAGGCCAGAAAGTAGTGTTCAGTTTCTATCCAAGGTTTTCCTAAGATTAATTCATACCAATCAACAACTATTTGAACATTCTTGCCACCGTCTCTAATACTGGATTTCATCTTTCAGCTCCTGTTTCTGATCTTCCACCAAAGCATCAAAATATATGTCCACAGCTTTTCAGCACTTCAAAAGTAAATTAATCTAAACAGCATCTTTTAAAGTATTGTTCCAAGGCTTTACCACACTTATTGATGAGATATTCTCAGCTGGAAATGATAGTTTTCCATTTTTAACTCTACAAAAATAATGTATTGTCAGCTTTATGACTGAATCTAATGGATGGCCCTGGACATTTTATTTTGCATATGAACTTGTATATTAAAACATGACTTAATTTGACAACTTCAACAGAAAAGTCTGACTTAACCCAAACAACAACTAAAAAGCTAAATGACAGTGTATTAACAATGCAAGTTATAATTCACAGCAGGGCACATCACATTAACATAAAATCAAGCAAGTTTTAAGATAGAGTCTGAACAATTTAGGAGAAGATTTTGTGACATTGTTTCCTGTGACAACAGGGGACTATAGTCAGTGATTCAGGAGGTTCCTTCCTGTTCTGTGCTCTATGTTTTTAATGGATGTTGTGCTTTTATTCTCTTTAGCTTCTGGAGGAAAAGATCATGTAAGCAGACTGGTGCTATGTAGGTAGACTTAAGAGTTATTCCAAAAGTCCAAACATCAGTCTGTGAGCAGGCTTGGGTGCCTGCAGCTCCAATGTCTGGCTTTACTCCCTTGGATGCACCTCAGCCAGTCCTCATAACATAAATCACTCTTGGTCTAAACAAATAAACAAGGAAAGCAAACGTTTAGCCTTTCCTGAGGCAGCAGAAGAAGGCCCTTTAGCTCATGTACTTCCTAGATGCTCGCTCCTCTAGGTTTGTCTCTTCCAGTCAGCAAACTGAATGGATATGATCCTAGAGTCTGAAGGCCAAACCTGCATGCTATATAGGCACAATACATTTTTTTTCTGAGAACCAATAGCTTGTTAACTCATATACAATCAAGGGAGAGAATACACACCAGTTTTTCTATAGCATTATTTCAAATTTTGAGTGTTTTCTGTCATTTTTCTAAAGTAAGTGCCTGAACCCTAAAACTATTGCTTGCTACTAAACATATTTCCCTGATTTTCAAAAGCTCTTGCCTTTGTATCTTTTGTTTACTTGAAAATATGGACATGTATTTGAGTACCTAAATATAGGCTTAAAAATGACACTCATCGGATGTGTCTACACATTGCCATACAGTGCTGTTGCTATGATGCCATGCTTTAGTACCACCTTTTGGAAGTACTAAAGCATGGGCAGTAACTGCCCATACTGTGCCATGCGCACAGTGCACAGTTAGATTTCACCGCTATGTTGCCAAAGCAGTGCACTAAAAAGGGGGAGCCTGCCACTATGGCAACGTACCTGCGATCACATGTAGATCCACATGACTGCTATGTCACTGTAGCATGCTGTACAACAACGTAGCGCATCAGTATGTTGCCACAGGGCAACATGTAGACGACCCATTTTTGCCAATTTTTAAGTCCATAAGTTAATAATCTTTATTTGGATTCCATCATCTGCAATTTAAGGGCTTGGGAAATGGACTATTGTTTCCAACTGACCTTCCATTGATGTATGTAACCAGGAGAAACAAGCACATAACTTAGCATAAGTTTCCAAGGAATATATATTATGTCCTTTCATTCACAGGAAGTTAAGAACATGAATTTCACTTTTCAAGTAAACAAAGGACAAGATGGAGAAGAAAAATAATATGGAAAACAAGAGAACAGGTAAGAAATAGTCCCAGACCCATGTGTCTAAATGTATTTGCAGCTAAGATGTGTGAGACAGAGCACAAAATCAATCTTTGCTATGTTCTCCTGCCATGACTCCAAGTCAACACAATAGCATCTTGTTCTTGGCAATAGGAAGTCAAAGAAGAATTTGCAGCCGTTAACAATTTAAAACAATGTTTTTGGAAAGCTTTAAGAAAATTTAAAAAATAAAACCTCTTGGTAAATTACAGAGAGCGTTTTCAATTAAAATGATTCGCTAGCTGCCAAAGGTGAGATTAAATAATATCTGAGGAACCTTACAGGTCCAGCCCTTTGGTTTGTTTTTATTTCCTCTGAAGTGTCACGCATTTTGGCACCTTTGATAAGGCTGAAGATAGCTTTTAATTTTTCTAATTAATTTCAGTATATCTAGTAATTCTATAAATATCAGGACATTAAATATGATGTGAAAAGGATAGGAATTACATCATTTCTAAGTAGTTGTACAGATTAACAGAAAACTCTGTCCTCCCTCCTTTCCTTGCAGTTACATTGACTCCTTAATCAACATAAAATATTTTGACATTTGTTTTATGAATCCCTTACAAAATGTTTTCTCTGAGCTAGCATTAGTGCCAAATTACAGATACACCTATATTTAAAATTTGCACACTCCTGAAAATTGAGGAAATTTGAATTTCAGTCTGAATTTTGCTTCTGAATCAATTTCTATTTAAGTCAATGGAAGATAACTGTTGTGTTTGGTCATTTTGTTCCATGCCATTATGAGTAACTCCTTTTCCCTTTGGGCCCCTCCAAAGCCTACGATCTCAATACCTGATCTAGTCAAATTCATATCTTTACTGAATAGTAAATACTAGCAGATAAATAGGAGGCAGAAAAAATACCACTCATTTTCAGGGCTATATTTTCCTATGCTAATTCCTACTGGGCATGTCTATGTGAGACACTGACTGTGCAGTAGCGCATTACAGCACAGACAGTGCTAATACGCTACTGCTCAGTATTATTAGGCTACTGCACAGTAGCATCACTTAAAAGGTGTGTGCCAACACTACTGCACAGTAATGCAGTACAAGTTATATAGACAAGTACTAAATTAAATGCACAGTACTAAGCACAGCACAGCACAGTAACTACAGCAATTAATGAGCATGTAGACATGCCCAACTGAGTGGTACCTTAAATTTTAGGGAGAAATCCTGACAATATTGAAGTCAAGGAGGACAAGAATTCATCCTTAAAGTTTAAAATGCTAACTGCAAACTTTTTAGTTTGCCTCTCATCCTAACAGTTTTTCCAAATGTTAGTTAGCTGATTTTATCAGGTAGCTTCCTGATGTTGCAGTTACTCCTATAATAAGTTACAAACAACTCCAATGGAACTTCTCACTGAAAAAGGTCCTTTCATACATAAAGAGAAATTACAAATTCCAGCTGTAACAACTTGGTCCTAGAGCATTTTGTAACTGGGGCTCTTGCCCTCATTATTGACAAAGGAGTGAGAATGAGGGAAGAATGTGGGCTTATGCCTATAAGACTGGCTGCTTTCAGGCAGGAAGAGGCAGGCCTTGGGGCTGTATAAACTCAGCTAGTGAATAAAGCTGGACCAAGCCGTGGAACTCCCTGAAGAACTGTAGGAATGGGACAGCCAGTGAGAAATTAAGTTGAAGAGACCAGGAAGGCCCTAAATGGGCTTTTATCTTAAATAAAACTCAAGAGAAAGTGTTTTTAGTGCAAGACCCATTGGTGGAAAAGAATAAGGGAAAGTCCTGGTATTTCTCTGCCAGTGCAAAAGCTTCATGCAGTGAGTTGAAAGCCATACAGGAAGAGGGGGTGCCAGCTGGGAAAGGCAGAAGGAGGCTTTGGAGGATGTGACAAAATTTTATGAGGACACATACAAAAAGAAAGAGGTTTACAGAGGGAAATTGTGTGCTTTTTTGAGATGCTAACTGTGCGGTTGCCTAATAACACTGCACAGTAGCGTGCTGGGCAAAATCCATTCTAATATGCTACTGTACAGTAGTATTAGGCTACTGCGCAGTTACCAACCCAAAAAAACCCTTGCCCAGTGCTATTGCACAGTAGCATGAGTTACTGTACATTGTTTTAGTACTTAGTTATCCTAGTACTAAAATTAATGTGCAGTAACTACGATGCATTAATGAACATGTAGATGCACCCACTGTGTTTTAAAGTTAGTCTCTGGAAACTGTTTGGTGTTTACTGTGAAAGACTGTTTGAGAGTGAACTTAGATACTATGCAAACAAGGACTGAGAAGAACTAAGCAAGGAAGGAGCAGCACAGAAGTGGAAGAGAAAGGAATGGTCATTTCTATTCACAAGGAGCATTGGGGAATGACTTTTCTTTACCTAGTGCATCATGTGAATGAAACAAGTTGTACAGACAAAAGGTATGGCCTATTCATTAATATAAAAATGTGAAGAGAAAACATATGAGGGGAGGGAGAAAGAAAAGAGAGGTAAGAAAAGTTAGTGTTTTATAGCTGTGGGTATAAGGATATGCGTCTTACATAAGTTGAAAAAAAGTAATATTTGGTGATACTTTTATAATAAATAAATAAAATCCTGGTAACTGTGAGCAATTCTGGAAGGGCTGGAGTGGGAGGTCCCCACAAGAGACTGCAGAAAGCCTGAAAGTAAAGCAGCCCTGGAAGAGATTAGATTCACTGGGCGGATCTACACATGCATTTAAGTGGGACTAAATTTAATGCGAATTAAACTAATAAGCATTAAGCAATTTTTGGCAGGTGCCTACACATGCAAGGACTTGGAACTAAAGCTAGTTCCAAGTCCTTGCAGCCCTGCCATGTGCCCCTGTGGCCACCAGGGGGAGCTCCAGCCTCTAGCCACATGGCTGCCAGTACTTGGCAGCCATGTTAAAACCAGAACCAGCTGCCAGTACCTGCCAGCCATCTGGGAGATTGATCCCTGGCCAGCCCCTTCCCTGCCCAGGAGCCACATGCCCAGCACAGGGTCAGCATGCGGCAGCTCCCTCCTTGCCCACCATGCCTCCCTGCATAGGGTTGCTCCAGCCTCTGCTTCTGACTGGGCCCCTGACGGCGCCATTGCCCCTGCCAGTAACACCCAGTGCCCTGCTGCTCCAACACAGCCCCTGCCAGCAATGACCAGCACCCTGTGCTCCTCCTAGCTATGGTACTGGTCCCAGCACCCCCACCCTACCCACCCAGTTCCCAGGACAGCTGCACACCCACCAGCAAGGGCCAGGGCATTGACTGTGGGAGGCCCTTTCCAACCCTTTCCTCCTGCACTCCCCACTCCAGCCTACCTGCCCTACCACCCACACACCCTCTACCCCCTGCCCACTCCCAGCACCACTCTCAGGACATGCACATAAGTGGAAAAAAAACCTTTATTACCCTCACAATACCCACCCCATTCATCCCCCTCAACAAGCAGGACCCCTTCCCCTTCAACCAACAGTGCCCCTCCACCACCCTCCCCACACACAAGCAATAAAAACCTGTTTATAATGGGAAACTATAAACAAAGGGGAAACTACATACAAGGGTAAAACTACTGACAATATTTTGGGTCTTCAAGACCAGGGTGAGGGGCTGGGGGAGTGAGGGGGGTGGTTAGGGGCAGGTGCCCAGGACCTCAGCTCGTGGATTTTCCCTAGGGCTGGGATCAGGCTGGCCCCCTAGTGGCAGGGCAGACCTGGCACTGAAGTAAGTTCCAGGTCATGTCTACACATGTGTTAATGTGCATTAACTAATTGTATCCTAAATGTTATGCGCACATTTGCAGGTATCAAATTTAGGCATGATTAGCCTAAGTTAAGGCACATTAAGGGTGCACATGTGTAGACACATGCCAGTAATGCGCATTCACTTAGGCTAATGCACATTAACGTGTCTCATGTAGATGCTCCCTCTGGGGAACTGTTTATGTATTTGGTTAATATGAACAAGAGTGTCTCCAGCCTTAGGATTCTTACCATGAGGAAGGAGACAGTTGACAGAAGCAATGGGATGCTGTTGAAAACTTTCAGGGAAGAGTGCATGGTGTTTTTCAGTTTGTGGGTTATGGGATACCAGCCCTATTGAGGAGCAGATTGAGAGCTCCCAATCCTGTGGGAAGCAGATTGAGGGTTCATAGATTTCATAGACATTAGGGCTGAAAGGGACCTCGGAAGATCATCCAGTCCAGCCCCCTGCCCCAGGGGCAGGAAGTCAGCTGGGGTCATTGGATCCCAGCAAGATAAGCATCCAATTTCCTCTTGAAGGTGTTCAATGTAGGTGCTTGAACCACCTCCGATGGCAGGCTATTCCAGACCTTGGGGGCTCGGACAGTCAAGAAATTCTTCCTTATGTCCAGCCTGAAATGGTCTTGCAGTAGTTTATAACCGTTCGATCTCGTCATCCCTTGGGGCACTCTGGTGAACAAACGTTCCCCCAGATACAGGTGGTCACCCCTGATAAACTTATAGGTGGCCATCAGATCACCCCTGATCCTGCGCTTTTTCAGGCTAAAGAGCCCCATAGCTCTCAGCGTGTCATCATAAGGTCTGTTTTCCTTACCTCTGATCATGCATGTGGCTCTCCTCTGGACTCTCTCAAGCTTCTCCACATCCTTTTTGAATTGCAGGGCCCAAAACTGGACACAGTACTCCAGCTGCGGCCTCACTAAGGCCAAGTACAAGGGGAGAATGACGTCCTGGGATTTGCTTGAGAAGGATCTATGGATGGAAGCCAACATTTTGCTTGCTTTACTAGCCGCAGCATCGCATTGAAGGCTCATGTTCATCTTGCGGTCAATGATGACCCCCAAGTCTCTTTCTTCCATAGTGCTAGCCAGCGTAGCATTGCCGAGCCTATAAGGATGCTGCAGGTTTTTCCTCCCAAGGTGGAAAACCTTGCATCTTTCAGTGTTAAACACCATCAGGTTCTCATCTGCCCATTTGCTGAGCCTGTCCAGGTCAGCCTGGATCACCCTCCTGTCTTCAGGTGTTCATGCTTTGCCCCAAAGTTTGGTGTCATCGGTGAACTTGGTCAGTCCGCTTCTGACTCCAATGTCCATATCATTAATGAAGATGTTGAGCAATATGGTTCAAAGACAGAGCCTTGGGGGACCCCACTGGTCACAGGGCACCATGACGATTGACTTCTGTCAATTACCACCCTCTGGGTCCAACCACAGAGCCAGTTTCCCAGCCAGTGGATCATGGTTGACCCAAGGCCATAATTGGCCAGTTTTGCCAAGAGGTGATCATGGGATATCAGATTGAAGGCTTTTTTGAAGTCAAAATATGTGAGATCAATCTCTTCTCCCTTGTCCAGGTGATAGGTCACCTGGTCGTAAAAGGAAATGAGATTGGTCAAGCAAGTAACAACTACACCAACTACACCACAACTAACCCATGCTGGCTATCTCTCTGGATGTTGGCATTGGCCAGCCCATTAAGGATGGCCTCTTTAATAAACTTTTCTGGGACCTTCCCGTTCAATTGTCTGGTTCCATTAAAAAAGCTTACCTGTTTCCTACAGCTTCTTAAGCAAAGAACTGTAGTTATACCCAGCTCATAACAACAACGTCTGTTTATAACTGCCAAAAATCTTGATGGATCCTAAAACTGCAACACCCTAAACAACCCATCTCTGGTAGAAAAAAGAAATAATTTATCCGGATTAATAGAGATGGATTCCATAGGGAAGAATAATAGGGATGAAATTTAACAGTGCAAAGTCATGCAGGGAGGGATTAAGCATAAGGATTTCCTGGGGAAACAACAAATGAGAAAAAGATCTGGTCATATTAGTCACTCATAGGATGACTATGAGTTATAAATGCAATGCAGCTACAAAAAAGACAAAGGCAACCCTAAGAGGCATCAAGCAAGATTTTTCCAGTAAAGACAAGAGATATTAATGCCTTCAGTGAGTCCTTATCTGGGATACCATGCACAGTTTTGCTCAACCATGTTCAAAAGACTGATACAAACTGGAACAAGCACAAAGAAAGGTTGTTAGGATGATCTGAAGCAGGGGTCAGCAATCTATGGTCTGCAGGCTGGATCCTGCCTGCAGAACCATTGGATCCAGCCCAAGGAGCCAGGGGGCCTCAGCAGTATTTGGTGACAAGAGACCTTGCCCACATCGCATCACACTGTGGCTGGGTAGTGGGAAGCTTTGTCCATGTCACACCTTATCTAGGTAGTAAGGAGAAGCCCAGCATGGAGCAATGATGCTGCTGGCCAGGTCCTTGTGCCAACCTACCTCGGACTCAAGCTGTCATTGTAATGTAGTGTAAGTAAGTGCATCATCTATCAACTCTGTAATGTTACTCATGCAGAAACCATGACTAGAAACTTTGATGCTGGATAAGGAGGGCGGCCATCCCACTTTTTGGCCCAATAGCCTAAAGTTTGGGATACTTGCTTAGACAGTATGACATCCAATTTTTAGGTCTCTCTTAGCCAGAGAATTTTGAGCCTAGATCTCTCACTTTTTAGCAAAATACCCTAACCACCAGATTGTGGGCTAAGCAGAGTCAGTAACTCCCTCCATCCCTCCTGTTGAATCTCGCCCATTGGGCAGCTGAGGGAAGAAGATAAATGGGACCATATGTACATGTCAAGGGCCCACAGCAAGGTGGTAGCCCTAGACTTCAGGAGGGCCAACTTCAGTGAGATGAGGAGATTAGTGGGAGAGGAACTGGGGTCCTTGAGGGCAGAGGAACTCAGCGTCCAAGAGGAGTGGTCGTTCCTTAAGGAAACGATACTCGGGGCCCAAGGGGTGTCCATCCCGACAAGAAGCAAAGGGGGCAGGAGTGTCCGGAAGCCCCCCTGGCTCACCAAGGGTGTCCGGGAATGCCTGCTTGCCAAAAAGGCGGCGTACGCCCGGTGGAAGGGGGGTGTAATCTCCAAAGAGGAGTATACCTCCTCTGCTCGGGCCTGCAGGCGGGCTGTTAGGAAGGCCAAGGCGGATATAGAGCTCGGATTAGCGTCCAGGATTAAGGATAACAAAAAGTCCTTTTTCAAATATATTGGGAGGATGAAGAAGGCGCCGGGTAATGTGGGGCCCCTGCAGGATATGCGGGGCAATCTGGTGGTTGCGTCAGAGGATAAAGCGGATCTCTTTAACCAATTCTTCACCTCCGTTTTCTTGTGCAGGGACCGGGACTTCCCTGCTGTGATAGAAGCCGGACGCGAGGGGATCGCCTTCAGACCTCAGGTTGGGGAGACCGGGTTAGAGAGCTTCTGGAGGGGCTGGATGCGTTCAAGTCAGCGGGTCCGGATGCTCTCCACCCCCAGGGTGCTGAGGGAGCTAGCTGGGGTTATTGCAGGGCCCCTGGCACGGCTCTACGAGCGATCGTGGTGCTTGGGCCAGGTGCCAGACGATTGGAAGGTAGCTAATGTGGTCCCCATCTTCAAGAAAGGGAAAAGGGAGGACCCGGGCAACTATAGGCCCGTCAGTCTTACCTCAATCCTGGGGAAACTCTTTGAGAAGATCATCAAGGAGCACATTTGTGATGGGCCGGCATCAGAAATGATGCTCAGGGGCAATCAGCATGGATTTATTAGGGGGAGATCATGTCAGACCAACCTGATTGCCTTTTATGATCAGGTCACAAAGGCCATGGACGCAGGTGTCGCGGTGGATGTAGTCTTTCTGGACTTCAGCAAGGCCTTTGACACCGTCTCTCACCCCATCCTAATTAATAAACTAGGCGACTGTGGCATAGATGCCTACACAGTCAGATGGATTGCAGATTGGCTGAAGGGTCGCACTCAGAGGGTGGTGGTGGATGGATCATACTCGACTTGGGGGGAGGTGGGTAGTGGAGTCCCCCAGGGCTCGGTCCTGGGGCCTGCGCTGTTCAATTTCTTCATCAGCGATCTTGATGTTGGGGTGGAAAGCAACCTGTTTAAATTCGCTGATGACACCAAAATTTGGGGGGAGGTGAGCACGCTAGCAGGGAGAGAGAGATTGCAGAAGGATCTGGATAGGTTACAGGGGTGGGCAAACAGGAACAGGATGTGTTTCAATACGGACAAGTGCAGGGTGCTGCACTTGGGTAGTAGGAACCAGCAGCACACTTATACGATGGGGAACTCCCTACTTGAGAGCACGGAGGCGGAAAGGGATCTTGGTGTCATTATTGACTCCAAGATGAACATGGGCCGACAATGCGAGGTCATGGTTGGCAGGGCTAACCGGACCTTGTCGTGCATCCACAGGTGCATCTCGAGTAGAGCCAGGGAGGTGATCCTCCCCCTCTATGCGACGCTGGTCAGGCCGCAGCTGGAGTATTGTGTCCAGTTCTGTGCGCCCCATTTCAGGAGGGATGTGGACAACATGGAGAGGGTCCAGAGGAGGGCCACCCGCATGATCCAGGGACAACAGGGCAGACCCTACAGTGAGAGACTGCGGGACCTGAACCTATTCAGCCTCCACAAGAGAAGGCTGAGGGGGGACCTGGTGACCGTCTATAAACTCACTAGGTGGAACCAGAAGGGTTTGGGGGAGACGCTGTTTCCCCTAGCCCCCGCTGGCATAACAAGGAGTAATGGGCACAAGTTGATGGAGAGGAGGTACAGATTGGACATCCGAAAAAACTACATCACAGTTAGGGCGGCTAGGAGCTGGAACCAACTTCCAAGGGAGGTGGTGCTGGCCCCTACCCTGGGGGTCTTTAAGAAGAGGCTGGATACCTACCTGGCTGGACTCATTTGAGTCCCGTTTTTGTTTTTAGGGTTTTTTGTTGTTCTCCCGCCCTGGCGGGGGGTCAGGCTAGAAGATCTATTAGGTCCCTTCCAACCCTAAAACTATGAAACTATGAAACTACATCCATCTTGTGTGGTTCAATGAGATGTATGCTGGTCTAGAAAGGCAGGAGCCATGGATTTTGGCCCCTACTTCTGCCCCCAGTGATATTTCTGCATTTTGCAAGATAGTCATTGGTATTAAATTCATAAATAGCAGTGGACTGAATTGGGGAAAGGATCAAGAACCCAGGGTTCCCTTCCTTCCAGGGCAATGGCTGTTAGAAGACAAACTACACTCTCATCAAAGCAACCTGGTTTCAGAGTGGCACCAGCTACCAGAGTCAAGCTCATTGGCTGCAGAGCAAGCTGGATGTAATATATAAGCCCCTTCACTTGGGCTTTGGCTGTTCAATGTTTCACAGCCTACATCCACGTTACCCCTTCAGCCTGGCTCCTGCCTGGTTCTTCACTCCTGCTTAGTGTTTTGATGTCCTGGATTCCCTGTGTCCAGACTTCTGCCACTACCTAGACCGTGGATGTGGAACTTGCTTGCTGAGTAGGATTTTGACTTGGATGCTCTGGTTCTGACCTTCCTGTGCAGCCTTAGTTTTTGGTGTGGATCCTCCTCCTCAGGTACTTGAGTTCATCAAGACAGCCATTGTAAGGACTGGGTCATAGGCAATCTCACTGAGTTTCTAAAACACTCTGGATTAAAAATGTTTTCCCTTTATCTGTATGTAACTCACATGGGTCCCTAGACATGGTGAAAAATTTCTTAGATCCTCTGCTACCATCACAACATTTTGCATCTTGAAGCTTCAGGACGTAAATTATCTTACCAGCAGAAATTGATTGCTAGCCTCATTCTCAGGCAAAGCCTCAAGTGCTTCAACAAGAATACATCCCTTTTGTGTCCCAACAGATCCAGAGGTCTTCCCTCAAAAACAATGGGCTTTGTGTCACTTGAGCTGGAACAATATAGCCTTTTCCCTCTGGGTAATATGTAGGATAAAAATTGTGTATATTTTATCTCACCCAGGTTCTCTGACTAACCCTTTTCCTCATCCAGATGGTAGATTTCCAAAATCTCTTTGACCCTTTCATTTCCTTCCCAAATGATTTCCTACTTTCTTCAATACGTGCTGCAGTTCAGTTCTGTCGCAAGTTCCAAGCTGATCAAAATTTCTTGGCTTCCCCTTTTGCAGTGAAAACCTTTTAGTCCATGGTATTCAGGTTGCTGGTCTCACCACACTAAAATCTCCAAATTTGTAGTTGCTGCCCCAAGAAAGATTTAATCTTTACCCTCAAGTTGCCTCTAAGCCATTTCTGAAAAACCTTTAGAAGCTGCATTAGCTCCTTTTGTGAAACTGCCAGTTCTTATTGTAAGTCACATTTTAATGTATTTTGCAATTTTTCCTGCCTTTTTTGTTTGTTTGTTTCTTTGTTTGTTTTTGTTTAGGTTTTGTTTTAATTTTTTTAACCACATTAAAGTTGTGAGGTTAATGGAATACCTGCTCATAGTGTCTGTCATTGGAAATTGGATCCCATGTCTCACACTTTTGTTACCCATTTTAAAACCAAACAATTAGCCAAAGTTGGGACCTTGCAGGAAGTTTGTGTTAGGAGGAACTGGTGATGGAGTCAGGTGTGTTTGATATAATCCTGTTTATTTACAAAGACTGTACAAAGTCTTGTTCTCCGGAACAGAGATTCAAGCACCGAGGAGTGGCTTCTTAGCTTACAGCTTGCAAATCAACATTCAGCCCAACAACCTCTCCCTCTGTTTTTCAGAACATTACTCTATATCTGCTGCTTATTGATTTATTTGTTGCCTTCTCGTCGTTTTTCCACTGCCCTGCCTCTTTTTCATAGACACATCGACTCTCCCCAAACAAGACCAAGTTTTGTGACCCCCCCCACCAGTACTTTTATTCATGGCAGTGAGGCGTGCCTGTGTTAGAAGTGAAAGTTGCTATTGTTTCAACTCTCTGGTTCTATACAGGTGCTTAAATATTCCTCACAACTATCTAAAATTGAGGGTGGCTGTTAACATGCAACCTGTAATAATGCTTATTCCAAATGTTTATTAACCTTTACATGAAGCAGTAACATTCTGCCTCAGTTTTCTCTCTCTCTTTAGTTTTCCCAATTTTAAATTCTTTTGCACATTTGTGAAATACAAGTGTTAAGAATGTCTCTCCTATTCTTAGTGTCATATAATGCTATTGATGTTTAAACAATCTTTCTGGGAGAGTTCTGCTTAGAAATCATTGGCATGGACTTGTCCATAATTACAAAACCTGCTGTCAAATCAACTTGTGGTTTCTTTTGTTACAGAGAAAATAGGTACAATTTCCTCAATATGAACTCTTCAGGCTGGATTGAAATCTGTTTAAAAGATCCCTGAATTGCACCCTAAAATGAGCCAGGGCAACAAAAGCCCTATGGAGAATAAACTCTGCAGGTTTGGAGGGAACACAGTTTTGAACACAATAGTTAGTTCCCTGCTATAGCTTCTCAAGGTAGGAGGCGTAGTTTTAAACAAAAGTCAGCATTTGATTCTATATGATTAAGTGAACAGAATCTTATATTCTAGCTAGTGTTTTTTATGACAAGCTTTGACTGGATTTTTTTTTATCATGTGTTCCCCTGACATGGCTCTGGAAATACCATTTATGGATTCATATCATATAATCGACCTGGTTTTCACAATTAGGTCATTGATGTTTGTTTGATCAGAGTAGGAGAAAAAAACAGAAAACTCATCCCTTTAAATGGGAAAATTGCTTGTTTACAAGTATATGAATTTTCCAGAATCCGTCTCCAGGACTGCTTCCTTTCTGAAGGGGACAATTTAAACTTTTAAAATGCAATTCCAATTACAAAACATAAACCTTGCAGTGAAAGTGACAGAAAAATTGGAAAATTAAAAACAAACATTTAAAAGCTTTTTTAGTGGTTTTATGAACAACTTTCCTCTGGGACTTTCAAGCCTTAAAAGGCTGTAACTGGAAGACCAGATGTGTTTATCTCGCTAGGGTGGCTATTTAGAATTGCTCATTCATAAAGCAATTAACACTGACTTTTGAAGAGGAGGTTTTATAAAGTCCTTTGAGCTTAAAGTTCTTTTTATTTGATTATATTAAATATAAAGCTCAGCTGGATCTAAGTCATATAATTGTATGCATTATTAGAGTCATACAAGGGAGTTTAATATTCTAAACCTGCTATAAATCTTCATTGATATGAGTCAGTCAGTCAGAAATAATATGTAAAATATATCCAAGCACAGCACTTAAAAATCTGGCTGAATTTTATCAGATCTTGGATTGCTAGCTCTATATAAAATATAAATCAGGTTGATGCTTCATTTGAATTTCAGTCTTTCAGAAACACCTTGGTTACTAAGATCTTTATTCCTGGCTTAGCTATACAGTATATCGATACTGTTTTTTGAGCACATGTATAGTCCAACTGTGAGATTTTTAAATGAAATTAAAGTCCTGTAGAGAAAAATATGAAGAAGCAAACATTCAGAAGGAATTGGAGTTAGCCAAAGGAGATAAGTGAAATGAGAAGGCTTTTATTAATTTGTTACTGGATAGGAAGTACAAAAAAGAAAGTATGGTAGGCTCATTAGTATAGTAGGAAAAGATGAAATCTAATGATGACTCAAAATGACTGAGATACTGATCCCTTTTTACTGACCTCTTGTTTTTATCAAGAAAATAAAGGACAAGGGTTTGTACAATTAGTAAAAAAAATGCATTAATTGTAAAAACGGTTATTTATTAGCAACAGGTAGGGAAATGCTTGGAAAATGTGAAGACCTGATAATCAGGGAGGCTCAATGGCCTGCATCCAGGACAGCAAAGGGACTGTGAATGTATTAAACTGTTGACCATTTGTAAAACATCTGAAAGCAAGGGAAGTCCAGGGAGGTTGGAGAGACAAGCAAAGCAAACTGCAAAAAGGAGATGAAGAGTAATTGTGAAAATCAAGTCAGTATGACTTAAAACTCTAGGATAATGCCATATTTACTCAAATATAAGATGAGTTTTTTCCTCCCAATCAACATGGGGGAGGGGTGTTGGGAGAGAAATTCAGGCCTGAAGTCATGGCAACTTGATCTCCTGTCTGGTCTTATGTTAAGGAAGTCAGTCAGTGACCTTCGCCTGACCCACCTCGGATAAGGATGAGGTAACCCTTCTGCAGAAACCCTAGGAAGTGTAGTGTGCAGACCTAAGGGCCGTGTGCAGTACTTCAGTGACCGAGCGCACCACATGTATAAAAGGGCTGTGACTGACAGTTTGTGGGTATGGGGGCACTTGGTGTGTGCGATGGGGGTGTCTGAGGTGTCTGCTTGAGGTGGCTGAGTTTTTTTGCCTGTGAGACTATGTATGTGACTAGATGCATTTGGAAGGGTCCGTGAATGTGGATCTGAGGATCACTGTGTGGAATGGATGGAGAAATTGAGTGAAAGATACAAGAGCTGTGGTGGAGTAGCTTGTTGGTTTGATTGGCCCACCATTGAGGTGTCTGCTGGATCAGACTCCTGTGGTCTGTGGAGCTCCATCTGCCCAGTCTCTCCCTCGACTGCAGTTCCTCAGTAAAGGTAGTTAGGGTTGGCTCCCAGGCTGTGTTATCCTCTGGGTACACTCTGCACATAAAGAGCAGTCCTCTACTTCTCAGGATGAGTATTACCCGATCCTCCCTCCTCTGATACTGGGTGCCATATTCCCAGCTCAGCCAGTGGAGACCCAGAGTAATCATCTAAGGCACAGACCAGGACCAGAGACAAGTTAAATTAAATCTGTCCTGAGTGTTCTCTTTCCAAGCTTTGTACCTATTGGAGTTAATTCTGTTAGACTAATAAATTAGTATAGAATTTAAATATCTATATAGATGTTATAGGATAGATTTGGGTAAAACTGGTTACCAATTAGTAGTGTGTGTGTGTATGTGTGGTTACTTACCTGTGTTATTTCTTCTTAGTAAACCATTTATCCAAGTCAGTTATATTTTGGAGTGAGTGTCTTTATTAGATAAGTCCCAAATCATTGCCAGGTTAATTGGGTGGTGAATAGATCTGCCTGGATTAGCTCGTTAGCAGGACCTGGAGTCAAAAACCACACCATTTGTATACTGGGCTGAGGAGTCAGCCACTAATTAGGTGGCCTTGATCAGGTGTTAATTAAGTCAGTAAGTCCAGGTCCAATGGGGGGTGAGGGGGAAGGAAGCCATTCATCTTATATTCGCATACAAGAAAACCTCATTAAATACATCGTCTATTTTTGAACTGCTGCTAAGAGCAACATGTTTTCAGTAATAGAAATCAAACTGAAGTTGATTAAATACAGCCAACACTGAGCATGACTATAAAGTATATGGCCCATACAGGGTAAACATGCTGATGACTTTCTTTTCACTCCCACAGCTGAGCTGCACCTTCTTTCTTTTCAATGATTCCTGTCTCTTCAGCAGCCTTAAATTTTCTGGCAAAAATCACCAAATGTGGCCTTAAACACTTAACCCAGGATCCTTCTGTTGGCCCCTCTCTTCACCTGTCATATATGAGTAGTGTGGCCCCGCCCTCCATGAGTTAAAGCCAGACTAGGTTGCCCTATGCCACATCTGCATATAAATTTGGGGGGGATCCCAGGACTCATGACAAGAACATCCAGTTCCAGTCATGAGTGGGGGGTATCTGTACACATACATACTGAATAGTAGTGAGCTGTGGGGTCACCATGGCTTGAAACGCTGTTGACTCTGCTGGGGTCCAGCCCTATGAACTATATGGTAACTCATGAGCCTTTTGGCTTTGGACTAATGCGATGCATGGCTTGTACTCTAAATAGGTGCTAAAGTGCTACTTAAAAGTGGAGTACCTGTGCTAAAACTTGCAGCAGTTTCAAAAAAGGTAAAATGCATTATTTCTAGGTGAACTAAGTCTCTAAGTGCTATTTGCAAATTGCTACAGCTATGTTTATTTTAAGGGCAGATTTTTTTTTTCAAATTTGTTCCTCACTTCTTTGTGTTTAGGGAGGGCAGGATCTGATAGGAAAAAGGGGAGCAGGGGCAGCCAAGGGAAGAAGCAGGGGGGAGGGCGGAGGAGGGCCAAGGGACTACCTAAGCCTCCAGATTTATTTTCCCTTCTGTAGCGGTGGAAGCTTGACAAATCCAAGATAAACCTCCTGTAGCAAAACGCCCAGTTTTTCTTTCTTTTATATTTATTTTAAAATGCATTCCCACCCCTTCCCTAACCATTTCTGACCTTTTCTCTCCCTCTCTATTCCCTATAGATAAGTATAAATGAGCTCAAACTTAGGATAAGCTTTAAACATTTTTATTTTGGTAGCAAGTTTTTGGTTTTGGATATCCACTGTTTTATATTGTATTATAATTAGGTTTGTATTGATTCTTAGTGTTGTATATTGTATTATTATCATTTTCGTATTGATTTTTATTGTTTCATATGGATATTGTATGGTTTAGGACTGTCTGTAAGTGAACCAAAGTCATGTCAAGTTTCCATTTTATATGTCAAGCCTCCATCTTCTGTCCTCTGCCTGCGCATCCCCTATGTCACAACTGTATAAATCATGTACCCCTCCCATGTAAATTGGTTCCTGGATGAATGAGTGTGATTGGGAATGTTTGAAATACAATGGTAGCAGGCCTCTACTGAATGGCCTATAATGACTGGGCCATCACCTCGCATTGATTCATCCAGGAACCATGGACCTTACCCAGGAACAGAGACAAGACCAGCATTTAAAAGACAAAAGACACTGCAAAACCAGCAACTCTCACCATTACAGACACCCGAAACTGCACATCCCTGAATGGAGCACACGTGCTCAGTACGCCAGGGGCTGACCCTTGCCTGGGCATGCCTCCTGTCACTAGGGTCACACAAGGTCTGCCCCTATAAAAAGGGGCAGTGAAGACAAATCCAGTGGAATGCCATTTCCATCTGAACCAGACCAGCTTCACATCACCTATCCACCCCAGAGGCCCTGCTGGTGACCCCCTCTAGACAACACCGAGCTGAAGGAGACCCCAACTGGCCATCAAGGATCAACTTCCAGTCAGGGATAGGTAGATATTACCTGCATACCTCTTCCTACAATTTGGACTCTCTCTCTCTCTGTCTCTCTCTCCTCCTGGATTTCAGTGGACTTCAGCCCCTGCACCAAGCCTCTTTAACCCCTGCTGCCATTGTGTGTGTGTGTGCATGTGTGTGTATGGGTGCAAGGGAACCAATCTGACATTGTGTCACCATCTTCCCTGTTAATAAAACCATGGTCATTTGCAACCCTGAGTTGGGTCATGTTTTACTGAATCCCAGTCCTTTCCCTATGTTAAATTCCAGCCTTGTTCTCTCTCTCTCTCTCTGTCAGCTCCGGTCCCCACCCTTTCTGCTAGTTTCCTGATCTCCCCCCAATTCCATCTCCCCTTTTCTGCCACATCTCAATTTCCCCTGCTCCTACTGCCTTTTCCCTGTGACTTTCTGCTGCCTTTCT
This sequence comes from Alligator sinensis, assembly GCF_000455745.1. Taxonomy (NCBI): domain Eukaryota; kingdom Metazoa; phylum Chordata; order Crocodylia; family Alligatoridae; genus Alligator; species Alligator sinensis. The sequence goes on from NW_005842308.1 coordinate 1,016,419, forward strand.
CTGCTTTCCTGCTGCCCTGCTGCCTGCTGCTTTTCCTGTGATTTTCTGCTGTCCGTCTCTCTGTTTTCAGGCTTCCCCCACACCTTCTGTAATCCTCCCCCCACCCCCACCCCCCACAGCTTCCCAGCTCCTCTTAGCTGTCCTGCAGTTTTCTTCAGCAGCTGGAGCCTTTCTCTAGCTTCCAGGCACTAGTCCCATTTTTCCCTCTCCCTACCTACCTTTTCAGCTCCCCTGTAGCTCTGGCTCCAGTCCCAGACTCTGTGCCCGCATGCTTCCCTGTTCTTCAGGCTTTGGGTTTTGTCTTCTAATCAATTAAGATCAATTAACCTAAAGTTACCCCTGAGCCTCAGTTCTTCAGCCTAGGGCCCTGTACTCTACTGGTTCTAATGCCAGTCCTGGTAACTTTAACTCCCTACACTTCTACTTTCTTACCATAACCTTTCCCCAGGTATCCCAAGTACACCAAGCACATACATACATACACATCACAACGCCCAACTTAGGAACTCACCTGTGTGTGTGTGTAGGTGGGTGGTATGTGTGTGAATTAGTGAATACACATATATTATACGTACATAGATATCATTGTGTGTGTGTGGTATATGAATTAGTAATCCACGTATGTGTATTGGATGTGCAGGTGTTGGTAACTGGTAACTGATTCTGTCTACATTTGGTGTGTGTAGCATGTATGGGCTTAAACTGGTGATAGGTGTGCATGAACCTAGACTGGTTATTTTGAACATGTGTGTATCTGAGTTGCTAGAGTGAGTGTGTGTGTGTGTGTGTGTGTATGGCATTGTGTGCATGATATACGAATTAGTGATGTGTGTCTAACTTTTGGGATGTATAGTGTATGTGCTTGAATGGTGATAAGTATGCATGTGCCTAGGCTGGTTTGGATGTGTATGTGCCTGAGCTGGTAGTGTGTGTGTGTATGCACCTAATTGATTTGCGTGTGTTTTGTATATGAGCAATTGTGTCACACCCTCCTGTCTAACAGTGCAATATTGAGATCCTGAGAGTTGGCCTGATCCCCCCATGGCAACACTCCACTAATTAAATTATATACCTGGAAAATTATATCAAATTTTAAAATTTTCCAAATATAGAGTATAATTACTGGGGGGGGGGTCATCTTATAACCAGGGTCATCTTATATTCAAGTAAATACAGTAACAAGTTGGGGAACCACCAAATACCTCAAGGGATGGGGAGGACCTCAAACATTTTCACTGTGTGGCTCAACCTTAAGAGAGAGACAGAGGGTATCTTGAATACCAGTCCTCCCTGCTTGCAGCTGCAATTTGTACAATGCGAAGAATTATGCTAAGTAACTATTACATAATTATCTTTTTGAATGGGATGTTTTCAGTCCTTTTTATAAAAAGTTATTCACAGCTGCTCATGTCCTACCCCTTCCCCTTCCATTTTCTCTCTCCCTTTCTCTCCTTCCACACACATCTTTACAACCTGATTCCCCTGCTCCTCCTATCCCCCTTGGTTCTCCTCACTCCACACACATACTTCTCTGTTGTTTGGTTTCCAAAGCTTTGGCATGCCAGCCAGCTACTTGTTCCTCCGTGTCCCTCCAGACATTCTTCTTGTGCTGGTAGTTCCTGCTTTTCTCCACTTATTGCCAATTTGATTCTCAGCCAGGGTGCCACAGCATCCTGGGGTACTTTGAGATCCTTTCAGGGGTGCTACAGGGTGCCACACAATGTTAGTAGTATTAGGTTTTCAAACACAATTCACAAAATAAGCCCAGAGATTTCAGATAGAAATCCATTGTTGTGGTTCTTCCTGAGTTCTTTGCAACAGAAAAACTGTTCCATTTATCTACAGGCAAAAAAGAGTGACCACTAAGAGCTGGAATTTTCCAAGGGGAGCCTCAAATCTATCCAGGTGTTCTTGAGTCTAAATACATTGGGAACCACTGCCTTAGTAGATGTAGCTTCACTAGGCTTCTTTGTTTCCAGATATTTTGGGAGATGCTAAACACTTAAAGGGATAGCTTGAAACAGGAAAGAGAGCCCAGAACATATAAAGAACCTGAGACAGTTAACTCATAAAAACTTATTTTCAAAATTAATACAAATTAGTTATGTTCGTAACCTGAAGAACTGTCAGCAAAAGGTAAAAACACATGAGATGTTTCTATTCAAAAAGCCGTCTAAATTATATTTGCTTTACTCATTCCTGTTATTCTGTTAGTTCCATATGTGCAACAATGTTTTAAATCAAGCTCTCTTCTGGCCAGCCAGTCATTTTGCATCTACCCGTAACAAATGAAAAGTGGTGCCCTTGCAGTTGGATCCAAGGCTTAGCAAGGAAAATAGGAATCTCTGGATCCTTCAGTGCTAGAAACACTGCTTCCCTGAAAGAATGTTTTGAATGCTAGTTTTAAAATATGGGAGACAAACTGACATAACCTGGTTTTCATTCTCACTTACTTATCTGTACAGATAAGACCAAATGCATGTGTGTTGCTTGGGACAAATTGAAGAGGGATGCAGTGGTACAGTTGCACTCTACTTTGATTCCTGGTCCACCCTCAATTTAAAACCTGGCAGTGGCAGCTGCTTTATTCAAGCAGCAGTGAGGGGAGTCTCTTGCTTTCATGGCTCATTACAGCCTACCTGATTCCTTCTAAGCTCTTCTTTCCACCCGGGTGTTCACAACATTCTCCCTTTTTAATGGCCTTAATGTTCCACTAATCAAACTGTCCTTTCTTCTGCAATTCTGCTATCAGTTAGCTGCTTGCGGTAATGAAGCTCTGATTTCACAGCCATGCAGATTGTTTTTAACTCTAGCTAAAAGCAATAACTCAGGTGTGGAAACATTAACAAAAGTAAACATTAAATTCGGCATGGAAATAACTTTCAGTGAAGAACTGGATGTACTTTCCAGATGCTCAAGAAGGCTAGGTTGTGTTTTATGAATCTGAAACAGATGTACATTTCATTGTAATAACTACAGGACTAGAGAAACAACATCTTTTGATTATTTGTGCCTTATTTATTGTATTTTTAATGCAAAATGTATGATATGGCAAATTAATGCACACTTCAATAAAGTTATATATTTTTTTCAATCTTAAACTGAATGATATAGCCCTAGCATATTACTAAAGCTTCTAGTTTCTTTTTACCTGGAGACAATGTGTGTTGTGTTTTATGCAGTTGTGCTCCACACCATCTGTACCCCTCTTTCCAAAATCCTAAATCCACCCATACTTGGTACTGTGAACTTGAGCTTGTATAAAAACTGCAAGTGGCCATTTATTCCAACAGGTATTCTGTCTTGGCCTTCAGTGTATCTTACACTCCTAAGTGGATTCTTGTCAGACAAAAATTGTTCATCTTCTATGGACATTTCTGTTAAGATTGTGGCTTAGAACAATTAATCACTAAATGACTTTGTCTCAGGGCACTAAGGTGCTTGCTCCTTTTGTTGGGGAAAAATTGTGCATTTTTAAAACAAATCTTGAAGCTGGCCTAAACAACTGCTTCTCCTCAGATTTCTTCCCAAAAGGTAAGGTGGATCTTGGCCCTGTCCATATCTGTCACCAGTTTAATTAAAAATCACTAAGAGGAAGGCTTGTGGTACACAAATGAAACGGTTTATTAAAGAAACACAAAGCAGCCGCTACTTTGTTAGTAATAAACAGATGAAGAACAACAGTAACAGCAATAACAATTAACACTAAGTATAAATTTTATAAATCCTATAACCAGGACAAGGGGACAACAATCACGAGAGATATTTAGTGGATCACCACTGTCGTCAGCTCTGTCTGCCTCTTCAGACCCAGTGCCAAAGCTTACCTTACCCTGTTACTGGTCACTGGTCTTTTACAAGGGTATATGACAGAAAGATAACCCACGAAAGTTTCCCCTCCCAAGTTAAGGGGGAATACTCACCAACTACTCAGGGAGGCTACTACCAAAGGCCTTATGCACCTGGCGGGAAAAACATCAGGATGCCAACTGAGTATAGTGGTGTGCTGACGAGTGGTCTCCGACTGCTCCAGGGATTCTTGCTCCTCGCAGAAGACCCAGATTCTGCAGAGGATCTATACCCACTCACACAAGCTATCACTCTCTCTCGGTCTCCTCAATCATTCTCTCTCTCTCAGTCCTTACAGGCCCTCTCACAAGTGTATCCTCGCCAACACATAGAACACAAGCCACACACACACACCAAGCCCCATTCACTCACTCAGTTTCTGTCAATCAAAGCCCTTTACAGGGGTAGTGCACCCAGCATGCCAGGGCTCTGCACACAGCACATGGGTGTGCGCACAGCACTCTATTCATTATATCTAAGGGTGTCATATGGAAAATTACCAAACTTAGGACCGGCATGATATCATTCGTCCTATTTACAGTCTCACCTGTGAATAACCTTACTAACTCGAACTGTCCTGGTCCCATAGCCTAACAAGAGCCAGCCATGAGCATCGTAATTTGCTCTCAACACTTTAAGAGCAGAAACTGCCTAGGGAGAGGGCCCAAAGACCCAGGCAGAAGCCCCACAGGTGCAGGTTAATATGGCAACGGGCTAATGAGTGAATTAGCCTGCACCTGCACTTGGTCAGCTGACTGGAAGAAGGCAGGGCCCTGGGCACACATAAACCCCGAGGCTAAGACCAGCAAGAGTTACTTTTCTGTCAGCAGCCACAGGGGAAGGAGCCTCCGGGGAGGAATCACCCAGAGATGTTGCAACTGCCTGATATGCTGCACTTAGGGCTAATGGGGCTACAGGAGCTCAACAGGTACCCTGGCCTAAAAGGCATTTAGTGCTGGGGGAAGCTTGACATTTTAAAGGGACAGAGCACACCCTGAACTGTTTATATTATGTTATAGCCCAGGGGCTCATATTTTAGTTGCTGTTTTATTGATGGATCGGACTGAGGCTACTGGGGAAGGAGCAGGCCTCAATGGGGGGCCCGCTACAGTGTGGAGACCCCAGTGCCAGAGAGGGTGCAGCGACAAGGGGGTGAGCAGACCCCAGCACCAGAAAGGGTGCAATGACAAGGGGCTGTGGAGAGCACAGCACCAGGGGGTGCAGAGAGAGACAAGGTATGAATGCCATCTGCAAGTCCTGGGGCATGGTAAATGGGAGGTTTTGAAGCCACACATCTAGGCCATAAGGCTGAGGGTGCCCCATGAGGCAACCATTTTGTGCAAGACCCAAAAGGGGTCCAAGAACCCACAGGTTCATCAGTACTGTGTCCAACGTAAACTCAAGGGCAGCCTCCCTGTTTATTATAATTACATCAAGACATGGCAGGTGAGAAAAAGAGTGCCCATTGGGCAAGACTGGCATGGTCACAGAGCCCTAGGGGCATCATGGCCATCCCTGGGGACCCCATCCCATGACAGACTTGAACTATACACATTTCCAGAAACAAACTGAGTTTTAATAAAGCATTCAAGTGTTCAGAAATTTTGTTACTGAAAATAAGACTTAGTTCTCCAAATATAAGACTTAGTTCTCTAAGAAGTGGAGTAGAGATAAAAGAAATAAGAGAGCTAAAAGAAAATAGACGGTCATTTAAAGAATTAGATATTAGTGCTTGAAAAGCTTCTATACTTAGCCGTATAGGAAAGTGTGGAGGCTCTTGGTGTAATACACCAAGAGTTTTAAGTCAATATTTTCAAAAGCCAACAACATCCAGGCCCTGGCCCCATGAGCCCAGGGACCCCCAAGACTCCCCAAGTGGACCCCTAGATCCCTGATGAGCCCTAGCCTACCCACAGGTACGCAGAGGCCCGTGGTAGAAGGGATGTAGCCCAGCTATGGGACAGCTGAGAGAAGCCGAGGAGTGTCATGGCCCCCCACAGCTCCTACTTGGCCCAGCCCCCCAGGGAGCCATGCAACCGGAGCCACCCGGTGCATGAGACAGGGAAGGGGGGCACTTACCTGTCTCCTCCTTCAGTGGAGGGAGTGGTCCCCTAGCCCCACAAGTGTGGTGCAGCACTGGCGGGTCCTTCTGCACATGCATGCAGTTTAAAAAGGGCCTGGCAATGGCAGAAGCCAAATTCAGGCCCTGGCTCTGGTGAGAGACACACAGGCAGAAGCCCATTGTGTCCCCATGAGCCCAAGGACCCCCAGGACCCCCCAAGTGGACCCCAGGACCCCCAATGAGCCCTGGCCTACCTGGAGATAAGCAGGGGCCTGTGATGGGAGGGACATAGCCCAGCTGTGGGGCAGCCGAGTGGAGTGAAGGAGGATCACACTCCCGCCCCAGCTCCTACTTTGCCCAGCCCCCCAGGGAGCCATGCAACTGTAGCCTTGTGAACAGGTTGCACAAACAGGTGAACTTCTGGGCCTGGCATGGGAGTTTAGAGTGGGAGTTTAGCATAGGAGGGTGAGCAGGAGAGCCCAAGGCCCTGCCAGTGAGCCTTAGGGAAGGTAGTCCCATCAGTAGCCAGACTACCAGCAGCACAATGCAGATGGGCACACACTGGACCCGAAGGGTCCCCTTGGAGTCTGAGGCCTCCCCTTCTGGCATCTCAGAGGTCTTCACCCAGATGGAACCCATGGTTCCGGGCTCCATGCCAATGGAGCCTCTGGCTCTCAGCTGCAGGGGCTACCTGGCACCTTTCCAGGCACGTGGAACCAGGAGCATGGCCACCTCCCCTTGCAAGATTTGCTCTACTTTGGAGTCTCTGGGGCACCAAATAGAGGAGCTCCAGGCCACTGCCCAGAGACTGCATGCCATCAGGGATGGTGAGCAGGAAATAGGCTCCTACTGCCAGGCCCTTCACCCCCTGGAGGTGGAGGGTAGACCAAGGCCACCTTCCAGGACAAGGGAGGACTTGAGGATCTCACATACTGTCCAGCCAGGGGGTTGGACCAAGGTGGTCAATGGCCCCAAGGCCCACTGCACCAGGATTCCCTCCCCTCTGGAGCTTTCCAACAGGTATGAACCTCTTGCAGCCCCAGTAGAGCCCGCAGAGCTGCCAGCTTCTGTAGGCAATGTAGGCTCACCCACAGCTACCATCCCTGCTCTACCTAAGGCCACTCATAGGGTGGTCATCGTGAGAGACTCCCTCTTGAGGGGGACTGAAGGTGCGATCTGCCACCCCAGCCCCTTAGACTGGGAGGTCTGCTGCTTCCCGGAAGCCCGTATCCAGGACATAGCCAAGAGGATCCCAAAACTCATCCGGCCCACTGGCCACTACCGTATGTTCCTTATCCATGTGGGCACAAATGACATGGCTCGGAGCAATCCCAGGCAGGTCATGAGATCCTACAGGGCTTTGGGAGTGAGGCTTAAGGGGTTGGGGGACAGATGGTGTTTTCCTCAATTCTCCTGGTTTCAGGCTATAGGCAGACATTTTGTGGGAAGGGCACTCGGCCAAATCCAAATGATTGCAAAGGTTCTTTATGTGTGTGGATGAGCTCTATCTGACTCAAGAAGTCTATGGACTGACAAGGGCAAAGCACTGTTTGACCTGGTACTGGAAATGGGGGATGACTTAATCAGTGACTGAACAATCGAAGGGAAGTTGGGAGACAGTGACCATGAGCTGATCACCTTCACCATCCGCTGTAAAGCTGGCAAGTCAGTCAACAATGCAAAAGTCCTCAATTTCAGGAAAGCTGACTTTGACAAGCTCAGCAGGCTTGTTGGAGAGGCCCTAAGGGACCACAAAATGAAGTGGAAGGGAGTTCAGGATGAGTGGTTGCTCCTCAAGGGAGTGATCCTGGAAGTACAAGCAATGTCCATCCCGTCTCCAAGGAAAAGGCAGCAAAAGGACACAGCAGCTGCCTTGGCTCTGCAGGAAACTAGTGGACCTCCTGTGTCTAAAAAGAAATACCTATAAAAGATGGAAGACTGGATCTACCTCAAAAGAGGAGTATTCTGCACTGGTCTGGACCTGTAGGGAGCAAACCAGGAAAGCCAAGGCTGTGACTGAACTCCACTGGCTACACATATCAAAGACAATAAGAAGTCCTTTTCTAGACATGTGGGGAGCCAGAGGAAAAGCAGGGGTAACATTGGACCCCTGCTAAACCATATGGGACCATATGGGACAACTGACAACCAACACCAGCATTGTTTTTTCACCAGCCCCAAGCGACAGCCCTGCTCAGTATGGTATGAGACGGCCAGGGTGAGGGAGAATTGTTACCCTTCATCAATGCTGACCTCATGAAGGAACACCTTGAGAGGCTGGACACCTTTGAGTCAGCCGGCCCTGACAATTTGCACCCCAGAGTACTCAAGGAGCTGGCCTGCATCATAGCTCAGCCACTGGCATGGATATTCGAGAACTTGTGGTGCTCAGACAAAGTGCCTGAAGATTGGAAGAAGACCAATGTGGTGCCTATTTTCAAGAAAGGGAGAAAAGTAGATCCGGGGAACTACAGCCCAACAGCCTGACTTCTATCCTGGGGAAGATCTTGGAAAAAATTATCAAACAGGCCATTCCTGGCAAACTGGCTGGGTAGCCAGTATGGGTTTGTTGTGGGTAGGTCTTGCCTGACCAATCTCATCCCCTTCTATGGCCAGGTGACATATCACCTGGACAAGGGAGACGATATTGATGTCATATATCTTGATTTTTTAAAAAGCTTTCAATCTGGTATCCCAGAAAATCATAGAAAATCTGGCCAACTGTGGCCTCGGCTCCATCACAGTCCGATGGCTGGGGAATTGGCTCTGAGGTTGGACCCAGAGAGTGGTAGTTGATGGAAGTAAATCATTGTAGTGTGCCATGACCAGTGGGGCCCCCAAGGTTCTGTCCTTGGGCCTATCCTTTTCAACATCTTCATTAATGATGTGGACATTGGTGTCAGAAGCGGACAGGCCAAGTTTGCTGATAACACCAAACTTTGGCGTAAAGTGTCCACACCCAAGGACAGGATGGTGATCCCGACTGACTTTGACAGGCTCAGAAAATGGATGGATGAAAATCTGATGGAATCTAACACCAAAAAATGCAAAGTACTCCACCTTGGGAGGAAAAACCTGCAGCATGCTCATAGGCTTGGCAGTGCTATGCTTGCTAGCACCACAGCCGAAAGGGACTTGGGGGGTCATGATTGACAAGATGAGCATGAGCCACCACAGCTGGTAAAACAAGCAAAACCCTGGCTTGCATCCATAGATGCTTCTCAAGCAAATCCCAGGATGTCATCTTCCCGCTGTACTTGGCCTTGGTGAGGCTGCAGCTGGAGTACTGCGTCCAATTCTGGGCTCCACAATTTAAAAAGAATGTGGAGAAGTTTGAGAGAGTCCAAAGGAGAGCCGCACGCATGATTGGCATGATCGGAAGGCAGGAGAACAGGCCTTATGATGAGAGGCTGAAAGCTATGGGACTCTTCAGCCTGGAAAAGTGCGGGCTCAGGGGGGACCTGGTGGCTTCCTATAAGTACATAAAGGGTATGCATCAGGATATGTGGGAACCAGAGCACCCTAAGGGATGACAAGTTCAAATGGTCGCAAACTCCTGCAAGACCATTTCAGGCTAGACATAAGGAAGAAATTCTTTACTGTCCAAGCCCCAAAGGCCTGGAACAGACTGCCTTCGGAGGTGGTGTAAGCATCTACTCTGGACTCTTTTAAGAGACATTTGGACATTTATCTTGCTGGGATCCTTTGACCCCCGCTGACTTCCTGCCCCTGGTGCGGGGGGCTGGACTCGAAGATCTTCCGAGGTCCCTTCCAGCCCTAATGTCTATGAAATCTATGAAACATTTTTGGAATTTTAAGTTTTGAGAATCCCTAAAAGGGCCTGATTTTTAGATAGGTAGGGATATGTGTCTCAGAAGTTTATTATTTTTATGGGGACAAATTTTCTATTGCTCAAGATGGGCAGAGCCTCAGTGAAGGCAATAGAGCTTGTGACACAACCCAGCAGCCTAACAGTGTCTAAATAGGGGAGCTTTAGCAGCAGTTGGCCCATGAAGAATCACAATATCATGATCCAATACAAGCCATTGATTTAATCATCCACATGGCTATATTCCCAAGTTTTGTGATAAATATTTAAATTATCCATGGCATTGTTCTATTTGCAAAAATATATTTTCATCTTATGTGAAATTCTTCAATAATTTAGAATATAATTGTTTGCCTCTCAGGCTCCCCTCCTCCCCTAAATCTAGTGCATAAAGAATTCCCTTGTGGAATTGTTCACAAATACCACTGAGTTATACCAAGAATAATTTTGCCCCAAACTCTACTATGTGAACATACATTAAAGGCAATATTTCCAGGAATTTCTTATGGATATCTGTTTTTAAAGAACACAAATTCTGGCTATTGCATTTCTTTTAATTATATGACACTACAAGCATAGTACCATGAAGGTCTAGGATTAACTTTGAGATCTGTTCAAATAATTTAAACATGAAATAATGTCAACAGTGCATTTTGCCAAATGTGTTCTCACTTAAGAGAGCAGCCTGGAAATAGCCAAACAAGTGAAGTTTGACCAAATCTGTAACCACTGGTAAGTGTAATACCTACATCATCATACTCCACACACAACTCTGAATTTCTGCCTCACATGCCTAGCTGAAATTGTACTATAAGAATCATTATAATAATTTATTCTGACAATATGTTTTGTATTCTTTTTTAAATAACTTGATCATTAGCTGCTTTGAGAAAGCATATGAACTGTCTTTGTTCATTGTTACATTTTATATTGCTTCAGTTGAGCAATAGTATATGGTTCAATTGCCATGGAAATACCCATTAACTTCACGCAGAACTATTAGATAAACAGTGCTAAGAGATATGTAGTTTCATCATCCCCTTTGCCTGTTATGATTTACTTGCCTTTAAGTTACACTTATACCAATGCAGTGGGTACACAAATCCCTCTATTCTACCTGAGATTTTGACTTGCTAAGGAAAAGTCAGAGAAATCAAATGTTTGACATGAAACTTAGGGGGGGGTGAAACACGCAGCATTAACTTGAGTATTTTATTTCTGTTGCTCTAGATCAATGGTTCTCAACCTATTTGCCAGAGTGGTCCATATCTGAAGCTCTCAATGAGTGATGTGGGTCGCAACTTACTTCCTATGTATCCATTTAAAAATGTTTTGTATCTGTTATAACAAGAGCATTAAAGACCAATGGAGGAAAGTCTGGGCAAATAACCTGCCACACAAATACATTGTTAGCAGCCCTGCAATCCCTCAGCCAGGATTTGACCTACTGAGAAAGATTTGGTCCTCCCTGAATCGCATCCAGACATTTCATGGAAAATGTGGATACCTACTCCATAAATGGAGAATCAAAGAGAGTCCAGGTTGTGACTGGGGTGCGATTTTTTTCAGATGGTGCAACACCTTGTGAATGATTGCCCAATTAGATCATTTAATGGCAATCTAAAATCAATCCATTCAGCTACCCATGAAGCAGTCAAATGGCTATCAAATTTAGATATTAATCTATGAATGTTGTATGAATGCTGTAATCCTAAATCATGTGAAGGAGAGGGAGAATGAAATACAAATCAATTTTCTGTAATACCTCTCATTTCTGACAAATGCCTTTACTTTTTTTTAACAGGATGTCACATGGGCTGCAGCAGTGTACTGATTGGGCTGCATGTGGACTATGGGCTACGGGTTGAGAACAACTGGTCTTGATCAATGGTGCTCAAACTCTTGGCCCTATGAGCCAGATGAGAGGCACAGTGCCAGTCCCTGGGTTAAATCAAGCTCAAAATGGGTGCTGGGGCCCAGCACTGTACCCTCCTTGCCCTGCGCGCCAGGATTGGGCCCCAGGAGGCCAGCACCACCCCTTCCCACTGGGATTGGGCCATGGGGCTTGGCACACCCCTTCCTAACCCTACACATTGGAATTAGGTCCTGGGGCCCAGCACTGCCTCTTCCTACCCATATGCACCAAGTATTCACCCCAGCAGCCCAACACCACCTCTTCCCACTGGGATTGGGCCTAGGGGGACAGCACTGCCCTCTCCCACCCCTGGCCATCAGGATTGGGCCCCATGGGACCAACACTGCCCTCTCCTACCCCGATTCACTGGGATTGAGCTGTGGGGGGAGCTGATGACGCCCTTTCCCACCAGGATTGGGCCCCAGCACCAGCCCCTCCCACTCCCATGCACCAGGATTGGGCTCTGGGTTCTGACACTGTCCCTGCCCAGCCCTGCATACTGAAATCAGGTGTCAATCAAGCACACAGAGCCCAGGGCTCCCTGTAGGTTTGGAAATTTGGAAGTAGGGAAGTGGTGCCACTAGTTCCCTGCCATCAAATTTCTAGACCCATGAGGAGCTCTGTGGGCTGCATGACATAGTGTCATGGGCTGGATCTGGCCCACAGGCCAGGGATTGAGCAAATCTTGAGGATTAAAGTCTAGATGAGTGATTCTCAACCATGGTGCCATGGCACCTGGGGTGTCTTAAGATCCTATCAAGGGTACTGCAGGTTGCCATGCAATGTTAGCACTGTTATATGTGCAAACATGATTCATAAGATAAACCCAGGATTTTCAAATAGGAATCCATTCTTCCCTATTGTGGTCTTTCTGAGTTATTTGCAACAGAAGAATTGCTCTGGTATTTTTCTGTAGTTAAACAAAAGAGGGAAAACTAAGAGCTGGTATTTTCCAAGGGGTACTTCAAGTCTTTTGAGTATGCCATGAGTCTAAAAATGTTGAGAACCACTGTTATAGATGACCAGAACTGCACTGTATGCAGCTAATGTATTATATCCGCAGAGAATTTGGCCCCATGCTTGAATCACAGCAGTATCTAAAATGTTCTAGATGCTCTCAAGACAAACAGGTCCCTCCTCAAATAGTTCATAGGCCAAAATTCCTGTCCTGAAATGGAATCTGTGCCTAAACATTTTTATGTATTGTTAAAGGGTGTCTAAACCCCACATTGCAGCAACAAAGAAAGATTTAAGGCTAAATTCTGTTTCACCTTAACATGGCTAGGTGGCATTTGCATGGCCACATAAGTGCATTTTTTGGCATGTACACACAGTTTGGATTCGCTTTGCATCTGTATACATATGCTTGCCCTGTGCTTCCTTTCTGAGCATGCTGAGAAGGTTACACTCTGGCCAAGTAGGCTCTGAGGAAAAATAAAATTGCCCAGGACTGCCTATAATGCCATGTAAGTCCCAAAAGTTTAGATGAAAAGAGGGTGTGTCTGTCAAGTGTTTAACACCACAAGAGAAGGTCCTTGCCATCTTCTAGCCCAGCGGCTTTTAGATGGGAATCTCTAGTGTCTAAACATAGAGCAGGATCCCCTGCTTCTAGGCCTCTTACCCAGAGGAGTTTTGAACCAGCATTTCCCACTTCCACGGGCAGGAAAAAATGCAAAGTCAGGAGAAAAAAATGAGCAAATCATAAGGAGTATCGCTCAGTAAGGTAGGTGCTCTCCTGGCAGTGGAGCAGAAGCTCTCCAATTGTTGTTTATTTGTTTTACACAATTAATATTTAATGCAAGGATTTAGTCCTACATGTTTCATGTATAGTGGCTGGCAAAGCCCAGACACACAGCTCATGCTCCCCCAGAGGCAGTTTCTACTTCCCCCTGCAACTGCACAGTTCTCCCATCCATTTCAAAGGAGAACACTTAAAACCTCCAGACTCCACATCTGTTACCAAGAAGGTGTGTGGCTCTCCAGTCATAAGGACTGCAAATTTTAACATGTGGCAAGACACTTCTGTACATGCATGCTCTGGCAGATTCCCTGAGGCAGCTGCTCTCTGCTGCCAGAACTTCTGATGGCAGAAGCAATCTAATATAGGCAAGGCCCTACATGTATTCCCCAGCTCTTAGATGAGAGAAAATAGCAAATGTGCAGTCTGGGAACACAAACTTACACAGAAGAGAATGAAGTTACTTTGGTTTGGCATGGAGTTTTTAAATTATATTTCAGGAGCTAAAGTATTTTGTCTTTCACAAGGGTGGGCTCAGAAATAAAAATGGAACAATGAGAGAGAAAATAGGAAGGATATAGAATCATAGAATCAAAGGACCAGAAGGGACCTGCCAGATCATCAAGTCCAATCCCTTTCCATGGGCAGGAAGTTATTGGGCTCAGATGAGCTCAACAAGGTGCTTGTCCAGCCTCATCTTGAACACCTCCAAGGATGGTGACTGCACCACCACTGTTGGGAGTGTGTTCCAGATTCTGGTGACACAGAGAAGTTTTTCTTATGTCCAGCCTGAATTCACCCTCTATTAGCTTATGCCCATTTGGTCCTCATCCTCCCTTCAGGTGCCTCCCTGAAGAGTTGCTCCCCTGGATCTTGATGCTCACCCCTGATGTACTTGTAGGTGGCTATCAAGTCACGTCTCAGCCTTCTCTTAATCAGACTGAACAAACCCAGATCCTGGAACCTCTCCTCATAGGGCCTACCCTCCATGCCTCTTATCATACAGGTAGAGAAAGATAGAGACAGAGGGTGCAGAAAATGTTCTCATAACCACAGCTATGAGAGAACCCAAGTTGCACGATGGGAGTGAAAGGGAACTGTAGGGCAGGGGACAAGCAAGCAACTGGCAAGATTAAGACCAAGATATAAGTCCAATTTTGAGCCTTGAGCTGGACTTAAAATTGCTGTGGGCAGGTTTTACCTTGTTCTGGCTGCCAAGGTTACTGGCAAATGCTGCTGCCTTTAAGGTAGATAATTCTATAGATTCCTGCACCACTAATCTCCGTCTCACAGCAGTGGCATGCCTAGTGGTGAGAGGTCACATGGGGGAAGGGGGCTTGAATGTAGTACTCATAGGTAGCCCTTTTGCGACCTGGTAGGAGCTAGTCAGAGAGGTCATTGTGGCCCACTCGCTCCCTGGCTTCTGTTCTGCTGTGACTGGAGGCCCTCACCAGCATACATGTTTCTGATTAATATACAAAGGAAAACTTTTTTAATGGTTTTTACAGCTGAGAACTTCAACTGTTGTCCCAGGATCCTCTGAACTCTAAGGGGTAAATTAATCTTCTGAGAGTACAGAGGTAAAAGATTTCAGTGAAAAATGATGAATCAACCAGGCTTGACTGGGTGAAGGGGGTTCAGATCATTGCAGAACATGGGAGGGAAGAAATGGGGATAGGCCAGAGACCAATCTGGCACTGCATGAAAACTCTTGTCTTCTACCCACACAGAAGCTCATTGTGTTAAACAACATTGTCCACTATCTCCTTGTACTTCCCTATGGTTCTGTATCCATCTGTCTCATGCTTAGATTATAAGCTTCTTGGGGAAGATACATTTCTTATATATTCTTTATTTGTAGTGTGCCTAACACAATGGGGTCCTGATCTGTGACTGGTCTCTCAGGCACAACAACAATACTACTAACAAAGAAAATATCAACCATTAGGTTTAAGTGAAGCAAGCAGCTCTGTAGATGCTCTGTGGCCCATTTGACCTCCTCCATAGTCCAGGGGTGTCCAGTTACTCACCCTGGGAGCGACATCCGATCCTCCACAGAAGTTGAAGAGACGGGCGGAGGGAGCAGGAGGAGCGGGGTGCTGAGTGACCTGGAGTGGACATGACCACTTCCCTGCCCACCACATCGAGCTGCTCTGGCTTTCCCCATGGGGAGCACACCCCAGGGTGAGCAGCACGGCTGCAACCCCCACCTGAGCAGCCTGGTGCCTGAGCTGGCAGTCCCGGGAGAAGTGGGCAAGCCACAAGTACCATGCTGGCAAGCCACATGAGGCTCACGAACCACGGTTTGGCCACCTCTGCCATAATATATGGAACCCCAATTACTTATTAAGGTCAAGCTGAAAGCTCTAAATATGAATGCAGAATATATAATATATTTCAATAGGGATTCAAAGTGTCACATAATCACTTAAATCCTTTCATCAGAATGCTGGTCATTGACAATATATTTTGACTTGGGTTGAAATCACTACCTTGTCCAAGAATGCAGCTGGCATCCCTCATTCATATTGGACATCATGGCTGAATACTAGTACTGTCATGCAGCAAATCAATGCCAAAACTTCCAGCTTCACCTGTCCCAAGGAAAACATAGTGCAGTTCACTCCCTTTGCAATTTAGGGTCCTAAGGCCGCCTCTGCATGTTATATCTACTGTGCAATTACCTTGTTAATTTCACAATAAATTTAGACTGGCTACACATGGAAATTAACTATTGTATCTGAAGTTCCAACCATCTATAAAGTTATTGCTCAAAAATGTGTAATAACTTTATGGCTGGTTTCTATCCAGCTTCAGTTTGCACATGTAGGCAGTCTGCAGATAAGAGACTGCAGCTGCTGTTGGTCTCCCAGCCATTCTGATATCCCAGCTGTGGGGCACTCCATGCCCCCCCACAGCTGGGAAGCTGCAACAGCACCCCATGGCTATGTAGGGTTGAAAGTCCTGTAGATGATAGAGCTATTGATCCTGCCTGCCAGTGGATAGCCAGGTCTAGGTCTGGCACCACACGGGTCTGGGTCCTGGCACCATATGGGCAGCCACAACCCAGAATTCCCACACCAGCCGCCATGGGAGCCTGCTTCTTTCCAATGCAGGGGGAGCCCAGGATTGGGCTCCCCCTACACTGGCAATAAGGCACAATTGGATGTAATGCACGGTTCCTCAAACACACCTCCTACCACACAAATGTAGCATGACAAGAGGTACAACTGGCTTGATCATACATTATATCCAATCACGCCTTTACCTGCACATGTGGAGGGGGCTTAAAAACATAACTTTGCCACTAAGATCAGAAAAGGCACAAGAAAAATAAGGCTTTATTTTCTCAGGACTTAAAGTGAACCATTTGGGGTTTTTTAAAGCTCTGTATTCCTGCT
>NW_005842308.1:1033243-1035888 GCF_000455745.1 Alligator sinensis
CTGAGTTGTTGGAGTTATGCACATACACATGGAAGGAAAGATTACCACAAATGATAAAAAACAGGAATACAGAAATCTCCAGTTCTTCAGAGCAGAATGGGCATTGCTGCTATCACTCAGGGCAGCAGATATTCATAGGAAAAAAAGAAAGGTAATGAAATTGACAAATATCATTAGTACTTTCCAGTGAATGGACCTACTGCCAAGCTGTTTCTGTTTGTTAATGTGCTGTTAGAAAAGGCCTATAAAATGCACAATAAAGAGATTGTGAAAAAAATCAGGTTTAGATAAATCTTGTTTGTAATTTTAAGGAAAAAAGATGCAAGTGTTCATAGAAAGATTTATTTAGGAAATAAATCTTTTTTCTTAAGTTAAAAAGGAATCTGAATGAAATGATCTATTTCAGCGGCTTCTGAAAAATATCCAGCTGTTGCTTTTATACTAGGCCAGTGGTTTTCAACCTGTGGTCTGCAGACCCCTGGAGTTCTGCAGACTATGTGTAAGGGATCTGTGAAAGATAACTTTGATAAAACAAAAGTATGTGTATACCCACACTTACAATTCAAAGGGCTCTGCACCTACATTTGACATTTCCAAAGGGACTTACATTTCCATTTGAATCTTTGTAGGGGTCCACAAATGAATAAAAGGTTAAAAACCATTGTACTAGGCTACAATACAACTTAAAAAAAGTCTAACACTGATCTTCTAAAGATCTCTAGAAAAGCGGACACCTGAATCCACATGGAGTTCATTGTAACACTAGAACCTATTGCCTGACTCAGCAACGTACTTTAGCATATATCTAACTTTGAAGCCACTGGGAACTGCAGTGCTTAGGAGTCTCTGGGTCTTCCTCTCCTTTTTCTTTCCCCCCACCTCCTTTCCTGTAGTGGTACTTTGGGAGTAGGGCCCCTGCCCTGGAGGGCACCCAGGTAGTCTAAGGACTGCTGATTATATTTGTGGACTATGTGTTACAGTTTAGTGAATAATTTGAAGCAATTGTTTGTATAAGAATAGAGTTATAAGGTTGCCCAATCAGCATCCTTTGGTCTGGTTTGTTATATTGTTCATCTGTATTTTAAATGATAACTGGGTGTGTGCATATCTGTATATATATATTATAGGGTTTATTGTTTTGTAAATGTAGATTATATATGTGTATATGTATATGTCCTTACCCTTTAATGGTT
Organism: Alligator sinensis; assembly: GCF_000455745.1. Taxonomy (NCBI): domain Eukaryota; kingdom Metazoa; phylum Chordata; order Crocodylia; family Alligatoridae; genus Alligator; species Alligator sinensis. The sequence continues at coordinate 1,034,437 of NW_005842308.1, forward strand.
TTGTTGTAATAATAAATCTGTATATAGTTAAGTAATTGATTGACTGGACCTGACTCTATAAGGGATGGAGGCAGCCACTGGGCTGTTGTGTCCCTCTGCAGCACACTGCCCTGCCAATAATTCCCTCAACTGGAGAGGGAAGTACAAACCTGTGTATACCCAGGCTACATTTTTTCTGTTTCATCCATGTGCATGTCCTGAGAGTGGTGCTGGGGGTGGGCAGGGGTAGTAGGGAGTGTGGGTAGTGGGCAGGCAGGCTGGAGCAGGGAATGCAGAAGGAGTGGGTCAGGCAGGGCCTCATGCAGCCAGTGCCCTGGCCCTGCTGGTGGTTGCATGGCTGTCCTGGGACCTGGGTGGGGTGGGGGGTGGCCTGCTGGGGACCAGCAGGAGCACGGGGCACTGGTTGTTGCTGGCAGGGGCTGGGCTGGGCTGGAGAAGCAGGGTGCTAGGTATTGTTGGCAGGGGCAGGGGCAGGGGCTGGAGCAGCTCTAGCATGCAGGGGCAGGGTGGGCAAGGAAGGAGCTGCCACATGCTGCTCCTGAACTGGGCACATGGCTCCTGGGCAGGGAAGGAACTGGCCAGGGATCAAAGTTTCCCAGATGGCTGCCAAAGCTTCCCAGGTGCTGGCAGCTGGCTCTGGCTTCAACATGGCTGCCAAGTGCTAACAGCCATGTGGCTAGAGGCTGGAGCTCCCCACATTGGCCACAGAGGCACATGGCAAAATTAGTCCCAAGTCCGTGCACATGTAGTCACCTGCCAAAAATCACTTAATGTGCATTAGCTTAATGAGCATTACATTTAGTAATGCTTAAATGCACGTGTACAAGTGCCCTCCATGTCTCAAAGGGGAGTAACCAACTTCCTACTCCCAGTCTTTCTTTAGCTGGGGGGAGAGAAGCAACGCATGCTATACCTTCACCGGAGGAAATGAAGAACACTACATATTCTTTTCCCATTCTTTCTGCTTCACCATCTTCCTATATAGACAGATGTCTCAAAGTACTCTCTGCCTGTACAATCCATTTACCCTTATGTGAGTGAATACCACAGTACAAGGTTGTTGGTTGTAGCCATGTTGGTCTAAGGACATAGGCAAAAAAGGTTCCTTGGGTAAATCTGAGAACTTTTATTTGACCAATTAGTTGGTTGAATAAAAGTTCTCAGATTTACCCAAGGAACGTTGTATACCACAGTACAGAGAACATAATGAAATAGAAATAACATTCTAGAGAGGTCTCTACCTGCTTTACAGTGTGCTATGCATAGCAAAACAAACACAGCTAAATCTGGAACTCATTGGGAGTCTGGCTGAATAAAGACCTCAGGATTTGGCCCAACTGGAACACATGCTGACTGTCATTAATTATTATAATTATTAATAGCTGTATGGGATAGATTAAACAGCATATCAAGCTCAAATCTTTCTCATAGAAAGGAGAGAGACATTTTCCC
>NW_005842308.1:1035898-1042938 GCF_000455745.1 Alligator sinensis
CTGAATACTGATACAGATTAAATAAACAAACAAACAACGGGAAAAGATAATGCCAGGAGGTCACTAATGCAAACCAGACAATGCCAACTTTAGAGCAAATGATGACTCCCTTATGTTCCTAGTCACTTTCTTTTTGCAGCCCCAGCTAATAAAGTGTTATGTATTTAATGTCTTTCTTGCCAAGCCCTTGTAAACGTTCTGTACTTACATTAAGAAAAGCCATTTGGATTACTATTTATGCCTACTACTTATCTGTACAAAGGAGTATCACTTTTAGCCTACATCCTTTCTTGCTTCTGACTTCCCAAGAAAAAAAACCTGTTGAAGCTAACATTTTCTATGGCATTGTCATCCACATGCTTGTATTGCAGCAACTGATTTTATTTTTTTAATCTAAAGGAAAGCTGGGGGAGCAGAAACAGGAGTTTTTGTTGGATCCTCTGTCTCTGTCCATGCAAGGACAACAGGGTAGGGAGTTTAGAAGAAGCCAAAAACATCTAGAAGAGGAGTTTTGATAATCACTGGGCACTCTTAGTAGTTGTCTCTGAAGATGTCATTTTTTTTCTCATTAAAGGCAATCAGTCTAGGTTCTATATATTCACTATCTGTAACTGAGCCAATCAGAGCCCAGTGGGGAAAAGGTTATAAGTAGGAAGAGATGGAAACGGCCGTGTGACTGAACAATGAAAAACATAGATGTGTGCACTATGAAAGCTATGTTTCAGAGCCTGAGCTAGATTGGATGCAGACTACAGACTCCTTCCTTGATAAGCTATATAGCAATGGTTTTCAACCTTTTTCATTTGCTGACCCCTAAACAATTTTGAATGGAGTAAGTATGACCATTCACATACTTTTGATTGATCATACTCATCTTTCATGGACCTCTTAAGCATAGTCTGCGGATCCCCAGGGGTCCCCAAACCAAAGTTTGAAAACCACTGCTATACAACAAGGGCGTCAAACTTGTTTGGCCTCCTGGCCCAGATCCAACCCATGGGGCTCCTCAGGTTAAATTTGGACACACTTTCAGCAGCATGGCCAGCAGCAGCAGTGCTGTGTCAGCTCTGGGAGCCAGGAAGGGGGCTTGGGAAGAGGGGTTAAGTCACCTGTTGCTCATCATGCTGTCACCAAAGCAAGTCCCCAGCAGGGCTCCATACCCCAGAATTTGGTGGTGGGCCCTGCCCCAAATTCCCAGGAGCCCCATAGGTCAATGAAATGCCTCCAAGGGCCAGATCCAGCCTGCAAAGCTATATGCTTTACATCCCTGCAGCTCTTTGCAGTCCACAATCCACTTCCATTTTTACCCCTCTGAGTAATTTCATGCCATCTGAACTTTGCCACCTCACTACTCAACCATCTTTTCAGATCACGTTTAAAAACATTAAACACTACCAGTCCCAACACAGGTCCTTGTAAACTCCACTGTTTACTTCTTTCCGTTCTTAGAACTTGCCATTTATACCCACTCTGTTTTCTAGCCTGAAGCCAGTTTCTGATCCACAAGTGGACTCTAATGCCATGACAACCTAATTTTATTATCATCCTTTGGTGCCAAACTTTGTCAAAGACTTTTTGAAAGTCCAAATATACAATGAAGTTTGCCTCACCCTGGGTTTCATGTTTGTTGATGCCCTCAAAGATCTCTGATACGTTGGTAAGGAATGACTTCTCTTTAGGGACTGTCATGCCTAGAAAAAAAGTGTTGCTTTTGAAAAAATAGCTGTTCAGGAAAACATGGAATGAAAAAGAAACATGAAGTCTTTTATAACAGGTTTAAAATGAAAAAGTCAGTCTTTTGAATATGAAATATTAAAAGACTTTATGGAATATTACAGAACTAGATGCAATTGTCCAGCAGTTTAACAATAAAAATGTCCCTCAGTGATTACTAGAAGAAATAGATCTGACACTTGAAAAGGCAATATGAATACACCAAGCAGAATAACAAACAGAAACATGAATAAAAGTCTGAGAAAAAGGCAAAGGGTTTATGACTATCATCATGAGACATCTAGTTCTAGCTATCCTCTCAAGATTAGTTGAATGTGTAGCACATATGGTGAAGAATTTGCTCCAAAAAAAAGAGTGGATGACAACACAGGTCTATATTTAGCACAGCTCAAATACTGAGCTTCCCTGCTGGAAAGTGGAAAGTCACCTCCTGTACAGTTAATATATAACTACTCAATTAAAATTTGGAACAAAAACAGAAGAGTCTAGAAGAGTGAGAATAAGTCTGGGAATGTATAAACAGGGAATATTAGAACAAAGGAACAAGACCATGGTTAAAACAAAGCATGCATAAGAATTTGACAAGATTGAAACTAACTAGTCAAAACTACCCTGATTAAAGATAACCCCCTCCCTCAAACTTAGCAATTGACAGTAAAGGGTAAATCTTATAAAGGATTTTAAGCATCTGCTCAAGATCTATAAGGACAAGTTGAAAATCATTCATAGACTGATCCTATTATTGACGACGAGACTGAACAGTCTGTGACAAATAGGGAATTGCCATTGCAGTAGAGCAGATCAGGAAGATTGCTAAAGTGTTCTGACAGATTGATCAAGGTTGCATTAGTGACCTGAAGGGTTGTTAAACCAATAATAGAGAATTTAGAAATGGACCTAAAAATTAAATGGATGTTATACAGCAACGCTGCCAGTTTGTTTTCTTTTGAGTACCTAAATATACACAGTTTACTAGCAACATAAGTGCCATTTTTGGCACTCATCTATGCCCTGTAAATGAATAAGCATGGACATATAGACTGATCCTGCATAATATCCAATAGACATACCTGAGTTTGTCTGGGAAAGACCCTATCACGTTTTATGCCCAGTAGCTGAATAGACAAAGTGCATGCCCTGGAAGTCAGAGACTCAAGTCCAAGGGCCTCCTACCCCAAAGGGGGTTTGAACTTGTCTCTCTGACCTCCTAGCAAAGTGCATCTACTACTCTACAAGTTAGACACTATTCAACTTTGTTTGTCAGCCCTCTTTCTGAAGATGAACCCTTGTATGTAATAATAGTTATTGGACACAGAGCAACATGCTCAGGAAGTTTCTGCCATACTGGCAGTAAGAGTCCAGGCTGGAACCTAGGGCCCCATCCTTCTGAAAGCAACAGCCATTTCACTGAACCACAGTCCCTCATGGTTGCTGTTTTCTTCCTTTCCTCGCATACGTCCCTCTCTGAGCTGCTCTGTGGGCCAGCTTCAAATGGACCACTGGAGAGGTGACTGGACAATGCCTAAGTGGTGGTAAAGTGATTAGCAAATTATGTTGGGAAATTAGAGCTAGATGCAGGTTCTAACTCAAGAACAGACAAAATGTGGCCCATGGGCCAGATCTAGCCCTCCAACTGATGGGATCCAGCCCACCAATTCATTTTATTCAGCCTGTGGTGCTCTGCATGAGGCTGAGCCCTGCCTGCTCCTGCCCAAAGTATCCCGTGCTGCTTTGTCACCCACCCCAGCCCTGGCCAGCCCACACAGCTTCCCTGTGGGGCTGCTCCTGGTGGGACTGCTCAGCTCTCCCCACCTCCAGGGGTTCCTTCTCCTCCTGTTGCACACCACTGCAGGCATCAGGCAGTACAGGGAAGCCATGGGGATGTGTGCCAGGCAGCAGATGCCCAGCTAGGCAGGAGGGAAGCTGCAGCCATGCAGCTCTTGCTCCAATGCACAGGATTCCAGGTGGCCAAAAACTGAAGCTGGAGCCCTGCATACTGGGGCAGGAGCCACCCAGCTGCAGCTTCCCACCCACCTGGTTGGGTGTGTGGTTTCCATTCCCATAGCCTCTCCATGCTGCCTGCTGCTCAGAGGGGCATGAGGAGGAGGATGAACCACTGGAGGTGGGGAGACCCAAGCAGTACCTGGGCAGCTGCAGCAGCAGCCCCACTGGCAAGTTGCACATGCTGGATGGGGCTGGGGTGGCACTGTCTGGTGGGCGTGGGGTGTGTGCAAGTAGGAATGTAGTTCAGGCTTCCCCAGGTGGGAGTAGGTAGGTCTCAGCCCCATGCAGAGTGCCACGAGGCAGCCAGGGGGAAGAGGGAGTGGACAGCACCTGCACCATACTGCCCAGGTGAACTCTGATGCATGCAGCCTCTTCCTTCCCTCCATTTAGAAACGGACCTAAAAATGAAAGGGTTGTTATAGAGCAACAGTGCCAGTTTGTTTTCTTGGCCAGTTCCAGTTTGTTTCACCTGGCCAGTTCCTAGAACCTATCATGCAGGCATCGCCCTCCATACACATGCACACACCCATCCACAAACCACCCCACACCCCCCACTCCCCACCCAACACACAGACAATATGCAAGAGTAAGACTCTATTTTGAGCTATTATGCAATTGCCTCTATATACACTACCCCAAAAAACATAAATCAGGACAAAAATATTTTTTGAAATATAATTAAAATATATTATAATAGACGTTTGATTTTTAGTATATAATTTGCTTTTATCTATAATTTCTTAAAATGATATCTTCTGAAAGATTTTATGTGTGGGGCCCTGGACAGCTCACTAAAACTCCTTTAGCAGCCCTCCAGTTGAAATAATTGCCCACTCCTGTTCTAACTCCACATGAATGATTAGGGCCTAGAATATGGCTCTCCTGCTTCTGGGCAAGTATACCAACCACTCATCTATTAAACATAAAACATGGGAGCCTCCTCCTCCATCTAACATGTATTAGTCATGCGGTTCTGGCTAGCTAAGTTTTCATGACTTAAAAATCCAGAATGGGTGCATTTTACCTGCCCAATCAGTGTGTAGCCTACTGTGCATGTTCAGTTATGCACACATGCATATGCATCCTCAACACAATGGTAACAGAATCATAACCTGTGCACAGATGCCAAAAATGACACTTACATGGCTAGAAAACTGCCATTTAAGAGCATAGGAAAAACAGAATTCTGTTCACAGTTGCCAAAGAAGTATAGAGGTCATACTTCTCTGTAGGCAGTCTTTCTGTAGTTCCAGTGAGGCACTGAAGTGAAAGCAAAGATGTGTAGAGCAGTACATGGTCACAGGCTACAACTGGTGATTAGCAGAAACTTTTGTTACCTTCATTTTTTATGCTTTCAGTTCTGAATAAAGGTCATATCACAAAACCAAGTTTGCTTGTCAAGATATTAAATTTAGAAGCTGAGGAGAGGCCAAAATTGACTCCAGGCATAGACACTGAGTATGTGGGGGATCAAGGACCCTGGCCCCCCTTGGGAACCCATCCCTAATTGGGTACGACAGTACCAAAATGGGAACATCAAATTCCTGGTCCCAGGCTGCATGACTCCAGGACAGTATTTGTCTCCGATTCCCAGTATCATGCAGGGATCCTGGTTTCCTGTTCACTGCAGAAAAATGCAGAAAACATGGATCCGGGTTTCCCCTTGTAGGCTAGGAACAGGAAGCAGGGGGTGCCATGTTCATGATTTGCATGCGTACACATGAACATGGCCAGGAATAAAGCCCCAGGCAGCAGTGGAGAGCAGCTCCCCCAGCTACCTGCAGGTACGTCTATGGGGGAGGGGGGCAGATTGAGAGCCCCATAGTGAGGGAGTGGGGCAGGAGCTGGGCCTGGTGGTGCTGCCTAGCCAGGACAGTGCATGAGGCCTGGGACCAGGGCAGGGAGAGGGACAGAGCTATGGGTGGCCCATCCAGGAGGTGGTGAGGGGCCAGCTTCCTGCTGCTGCGTGCACTCCTGGGGAGGGGGACATGGGAAGACACATGTCCATCAGATTTGTGCATGGAGAGGGAGCAGGCTGCCTGCTGTGGCCTTGGGACTCCCTGCCCTGCTGCCTTCCACACAGGGAGCCCCATGTCAGCCACACTGCCATGGCAAAGTGCTTCCTGCCCACCCGACAGTAGTGGGAGCAGTGGCATGGAGTTGTGCCCCCCACTGCTGCCAGGCAAGCAGGGGGCACCTCCCTATGGCTGCATGGCTAGCACGGGGCTCCTTGGGGCAGGGTAACTGGGTGGGAAGCCCTGAGCCCACAGCAGGCAACCTGCATCTGCCCCTACCCCCCAACAGGCTTTGGTCTGGCCATGCCACCAGAAGGAGGGACATCTTCTTAGCCCTTGCCCCCTGACCCCCCCCAACAAAAATAAAAGTGGGCACCTGTGACTCCAAGATAGAAATCACTGCTGACTGTGGAGATCTTTGATTTATATTTGATGGAGAGATTCAGAAAAGTTTGTAGGGGAAATAAAGGAACTGCCATTCTTATCTTACTCTGAAGGGCTCAGGGGATGTATATGGTCTTTACACTACACTGTGTTGACTGCAAAGTGGAGGGGGGGAAGGATTCATGGGTGTGCTAAGATATACCTTGCATTGAACCTTTAAATCAGCAGTCTTCTGGTGAAGTTTGTGTGGGAAAAGTCTAATTGAAAAGCCTAATAATTATTTAAGAAAAAGTTTTCACAAATATTTCAAAACCTATTTGTAGATTACATGCATCCAAAACTATTTCTTAAAATTTTGAATAAACTCACCTTTGGAGGTTCAACCAAGTAATTTTTCTTAAATCCTAAACAGACTGTGTTCTTCAACAAAAAATTTAGTCTGAAAAGCAGGAAATAGGGAAGTATAATAGAGTAAAACATAACAGCACTCCTGTAACATTATGTTTCACCTGATAGTGGACTTTTTTTAGAAAGTTTGAGAATGAAAGAAATATTTCTCCCACTGTAAAAATGATTGCCATACTCATTTCCACCAAGAGAACTCATAAAGAGTTAATTAGAGTTGTTAAACTTGCCATGCAAGTGATGCTCTCTGTAGTGCAATGAGTTTCTAGGGCTGTGTGAAACAGCACCATTTTGTTTTGACTTCCGTTTTGCCATTTCAAAGGGACAGTGTTTTGTTCCACTGTTTTGAAGCACTGTTCTGTTTCTTTTCGACGAAACTGTTTCATTGTTTCAACGTTTTGACATGTTTCGACATTTTGCCCATAGGCTATAATGGGGAATCACAAAAATGCCTATAACTTTGTCATTGCATCCCTGATTCAGATGAAAATTGCAGGA
>NW_005842308.1:1042969-1048501 GCF_000455745.1 Alligator sinensis
CTTCTGAGGCTAGTCAAGTTTCAAGGAGATAGGTGCAGGAGTTTCTGGGAAACTGCACCTCAAACTATTCAAACTAAAAATAGGTATCACTTGCTGGCAGTGGCAGCATGCTGTCATCCCACACACAGATCTGGGGGCCCGCTCCCCCTGGGGGGAGTCTGGCACAGCCATACAGCCCTCCTAGGGGGCACGCCCCTGGGATCTGCGTGCAGGATGACAGCAGGCTGCTGCTGCTGGTTGGGGCCAGTGCCAGCACTGGGTTCTTCCCAGCGCTTAGCATGGGCTGCGCCAGGCAGAGCCAGGCACTCTGGTGAGTGCAGAGCTTTAAAAAAAAAGCCTCACACTCACCGGCTCTGGCAGTGGTGATTGGGACCCCTGGGCACTCATGGCAGAGCCCCCTTCCTCCCTCCATGCAGCATGAGGTAGTGAGGATCGCTCTCCCGCCTGGAACCCATGTGGCAGCTATACCATTGCGCAGGTGCAGCACAGCTCAGCAGGGCGCTACGCACTGTCCCGGAGCTGGGGTGGCTCCACGTGTCAGGCAGAGCTCCTAGGTCAATTCCCCAGCACTCTGATCATTCCCCCAGCTCTTCCCGGGGGGCACAACCCCCAGATCTGAGTGCAGGGTTTCAGCAGGCTGCTGCTGTCGTCTGGGGAAATAGCCCTGAGCCACTGCCATTCCCCAGCTGGGAGCAGCAGCCTGCTGTCATCTCACATCATCCAAGGGCCCATGCCCCCAGGGAAGAGCAGGGGAAAGCAATCAGAGAGCTGGGGGAAAGATCAGGGTATAGGGAATCGAACTGGGAACTGGGGGAATATCTATCTCCCGGTTCAGTTCCCCAGCTCTCTGATTGCCTCCCCCAGATTTCTAATCATTCCCCCAGCTCTTCCTGGGGGGCATGGGTGCCTTTCTATTACTTTCTGACAGAAATTCTACTCCACTGATACTTTCTCTTCTCCATGACTCTGTATATTTCTTATTAAAGATTTCATTTCAATATTACTGCTTTTAGTAGCATTAAGCTGCAGTTTTCAAAGCTGCTATCACAGGAATTGGGCAGTCAGATCTTTTAGACAGCCTCCACTACCACTGTGCCTGCATAACGTACTATCCTTATTACCTTTTTCCCTCATAACATCCCTGTAAGATACAAAGACACTTTTAGCCCCTTCTACGTATGGGGAGCCAAGCACAGGGAAACTAAGGATATGTCTACACTGATATATAGGGTTGCTCTCAATCAGCCTCAGCCCCGTAAGCTTCCCTTTTCAGTCCATATCATCAGAAGCCAGGAGCAGGGAGCTGTGAGATTGCTACTGTCAGGCTTCCCGCAGTGCACAGATCAGTTCCAAACACACTGTAGGGACGATGTGATGGAGGAGATCAGTGGGGACAAGGCCTCACATCCAGGTTAAAATGAAGGGATTTACTATGCAGATGGATATAGCAAATGTGGGTCTATAGTTCACCTTATGGCCTATAGACCTAACCTAAATGACTTCCCCTAAGTTACCCATGAAGTCCAGAGCAGAGCATAAAATTAAAGCCAGGTCTCCTGAGTCCCTAGGTTTAAGGCTGGCTTGTACCTTAAACACTGAGCCACCCTCTTTCTCTGTGTTCTCTTTCATGTGAATTGTTGCCCTGGTCTTCTGTCAACAGGAGTGGTCACAGAGTCCTGGTATCATAGTAGAAGGCTTTACTTGGGGGGCAGCAATAAAGGTTGGAAAGCCCCTGCAGGGGAGCCAGAACTCACATCCTCACTACAATGCTCTATTTTTAAATTTGAACTAAATATTAGTATGATGCCTCAGGAGTGCAGATTGGGGGTGTTTCACAGTATAACATTTAATCTGCGTGGGTTTTCCCTTCATTTTAATTTCTAATCCCTTCGGGGGGGGGGGGGTCCCTTTCTGTGGAAGTGACTCAGATGATGCAGTTGTGTTGCTTTGCATGTGTGGAATCAGAAAAAATATGCGCCTTAAACTTTGACTATTTTAGTTATAAGATGACATAACCGCTTTGTGGAGAATTGCTGGCTCTGTATAGTAGAACAGATAAGAGAAAGTGTTTGTTCTTTGTAACTCCTCTGCAACTGCTTCGCTCACCGCGGCCTTGAAGATAGCAAAAAGTATGTACAACTCTGATTTGCAGGTGCAAGAAGGAGGTTTGTGAACTAACCTCGCCTCCCCCATTAGTTCCCATCCTGATTACAGCAAAGAAATAATGAAGTAATGTTATAGCCGCTTTTCATGCTAATTTCACTATATGATCACGTGAGTTGTAAGCAACTGTTAAAAAGTATATAAGCCTCCTGATTTTGCTCTTGGGGGGGGACCCCTTCCAAGTGCTTGGGAGATCCATGTCACTTTGGAGTCCCCCCTACAGCTGTAGTTTCTTTTGAATAAAAGCTTCTGCTGACCTGACCCAAAAGTATGCTGCGTGTGTTTCCACGACAATTCCTGGTGCCGTGACTCGGATCCAGAACACAGGCTGAGAAAGGAGGACCGCAGACTGCCCCCCCCCAACCCCGAGGCGCCAAACTTGAGAGGTAAGAGACCTAATTCAAAATCTCTATTGGGGTTTCGGAGGAGGACTGCCTGTAGGCTCCCAACTTGGCCGTGGTAACTGGATCTGAACCTTGTTAAAACAGGTCAGTCTGAACCTTACTGCCGGCTAAAATTTTCTGTCTGGTAAAGGATCCCATTTTGTGTCTGGTAACGTACGTTTTATTTAGGGAGAAACTGTATGAAGCACCTTCATCCTACAGCACATCGGGCTTGTCGTTAATTAACTAAGGCGGTGTGGGGGAGGAGGTCTGGCTGACTGAATGAATGTGCATGTGTGTGTATTTAGAAATATGAGCCACTGACCAGGTCTGAGACTACGGTTGGGTTCAGCCGCCCCAATTCTGCCTGACAGGGCAGTTTTGAAAGCAAGGGGGCCCAACTGGAACCTCGTGACCCAGTGGACAGGGCTTCCCAGTGATTGAATAAATGTGTGTGTGTGCATTTAGAAAAATGAGCCACTGACCAGGTCTGGGACTAAGGCTGGGTCTAGCCGCCCCGATTCTGCCTAAAAAAGGTAGCGTCGAAAGCAAGGGGGCCCAGCTGAAACCTCGTGACCCAGTGGACAGGGCGTCTGAGTGATTTTGTCTTTTCCAAACCCCTTGTCCCAGTAGCTTCTGCCGAGAGCAGGAGTGAAAGGATTCCTCTTGTGTTTCCCTTCCCATTTCCATTTTATGAGCCGGTGTCGGGTCAGAAGCCTTTTGTCTGGGCAGTGAAAAACTGCGGGGCAAGGCACTGAGCGGCCCGGACATCCTAAATAAGCCTCTCCTACGTCTCCCTGTGTGACTGAAAATGGGAACGAGTCAGTCTAAACAAGTTCCCGTCCCCCCTAAGGGGACTCCGGCGTACTTTATGTACACACACTATTCTCCCGAGGCTTGCAAGTACCTGGATAAGTGGAACTGGTATACTAGGGATGATCCTGTGAAGCATTTTCCACAAGAAGGAACATTTGATCAGGATAAAATAGTGCACTTAAGAGGGGCTTTAGAGTCCCGTGGATCCAAAACACCACAAAACCAGTGGGACGCGTTCTTTTATTGGTATGATGAAATGTCCAAAAGGCGGACAGAATCTCAAACTAGGAGCCTAAAAGACTCTCAAGAAAAATTAAAACAGCAGTTACAAGCTGTTCGGGAGAAATTGGCTGCTCCCCCAAATTACACGCCGGCCACCGCTCCGATGTATCCAGCATTGCCCGGGGCGCCCCCACCACCGGAGCCAGCAGAGGATATCCTTGACCTTTGTTCGAACCCTGCTCTCCTGGGACTCCCACATCAGCAACAACCGGTTCAACATCAGGCTGCAGCCCAGGCTAGTAACTCATTAGCTGAAGCTCCTTCAGTAAATCCATCCACGGAGCTTAATAGTCTGGACTCATCCACCATATCTGCCACTCAATCATCACCAGTGTGGCAATTTACTCCTGGGTCACAACCCACCACAGGTGTATTTAGAAGAATGGGAATAGGCATGGAAAGATCTCCCATCAATCTTAGATCCCGAGCTGCACAAGTTTACCCCCTAAGACAAATGCCAGGCATTGGCACCGATGGACAAAATATAGTAACCGTGCATGCACCCTGGACTCCAGGTGATCTCTACAATTTAACTCAAAAATTCCCCAAAATCAGGGAAGACCCAGAAAAATTTCAGGAAGAATTGCAGACTGTTATAAATTGTTATAATCCAACATGGGCTGACATTAATCAGCTCATGCGATCGATTTTGCCCAAGGAAACTATGCTACGTCTGTATGCTGCCTGTACTTGGCCAGATCAAAACCCAGGGATTGGCCAAGACTTTATTGACAAGAGAAATGCTTTGGTTCAGGCAGTTCTCACAATTTGCCCAAAAAAGGCAGACTGGACCAAAATAAATACCTGTAAACAAAACAAAAATGAACACCCCAGTGACTATTTGGAACGCCTCAAACAGGCATTTGAACGATACTCAGGAATGGATAACCCAGTCGGAAATGCTAAACAAGCAATAGTGGCAGCATTCATCCAGGGACTTAACCCTAAAATTGCTGAGAAAATTCAAACAGTAATTATTGGCTGGGAAACTAAAGATTTGACTGAAGTCCTTGCTGCGGCTAACCATTTTCATAACAAATTGGAACGGTCTAAAGACAATGCCGAGTTTAAGTTAATGGCCTTACAGATTTCTCAGTTGCAGGGTCCAGGTAGAGGAAGGGGACGAGGACGGGGAAGGGGAGGCCCGGGTAGATTCAGGGGAAGAGATAGATCCTTGAGCCCACAAAACCCAGGCTATGGGAACCAATGTCATTATTGCAAGCAAGAAGGACATTGGAAATCAGAATGCCCCAAGCGCCCCGGCCAAGGACCCAGACCCCAGTCCCTGCCCCCACCTCCACTTCCTGTCAATTTTCCCAGTGTTGAATAGGACAGCCTGAGGGACAGTGACATCATCGCTCCTTTGCTTGCTACTGACCAATCTGGTCCGTTTGTTGAATGCCTTATTTCTGGTAAACCTGTCTCCTGTCTTGTCGACACCGGAGCATCCCGCTCCACGCTAAAGGCTGCTGAGTTTCCTTTTCTACCTTATTCTCCTGAAACTATAAATGCTGTCGGTATAGGCGGACAACCTATCCCACATCCCGTCTCTGAACCTGTCTCCATCTCTATTGGCCCTTTGTCTGAAAATCATGCCTTTCTTCTTAGCCCCTGTGCACCTGTCAACCTTCTTGGTAAGGATTTGTTGTGTAAACTGGGATGCGTGATTTATTGTAGCCCAGATGGTGTTTACCTTGAGGTACCAGAACATAGGGAAACTGAGCTTGTGGCTTTGCTAACCCAGGAGTACTCTGAACCTGACACTTCCTACTTGCAAGAGGAACTGTTGGCACGAGTACCTCCACAGCTGTGGTCCACCCATGCAAATGAAGTGGGGCACATGCTGAGTGCTGAACCAGTGCGTATCATCTTGAACCCTGCCAAGCCA
>NW_005842308.1:1051336-1055902 GCF_000455745.1 Alligator sinensis
TTTCTGGTGCTGGTTATGTTTGTTGTTAAAATTCTTTGTCCCTCCTGTATCTAAAAATGGCACTGATATCCTTATATATCACACTTGGGTATCTCAGTATCACCCAAGGGGGGTGGGAGAAAAATTTGTACTTGCAGATCTCCCGTACGGTGGCTCAAGCTGGAAATAAAAGTGACTGCTGGATATGCTCTCACAGCCCAGCGCACCTACAACAAGGAATCCCAATGATCGGAGTACCAATATCCCTCCGGCAATGGGGAACAATAAACGGCGGCTTCGTTAGACACTACTCGTTAGCTGCCCATCGGTCCGCTCCTAAAGAATGGAGGGCCGCCCCTGCTAACTGGATAATCTCCCCAAGAGTAGAGGCGCCTTTCTGTTACAGATCCAACAACACCGGAGCTTATAATAAAGCCACACCTGTAGGACACTACCCTCATTGCCTAACTACTCTAGATTATAGCCCCAATAGCACCAGTGGAATCCTGTTGGGTAATGTACCCTCTCTCAATTGTACAGGATTCATGGTCTACAACTTTTCTAAGGAACCTCATGTTGCTCTCATTGCAAACAGATCGGAATTTTACATTGACTCCAATTTTACTTCTTGTAATATATCTCGGTCCAGCAGGATAACAGCTGAACGTGGTCCGTCCTATACGATGCATATTAATCGAAAGTGCCGGATATGGCACAACACCTGTCGAGATTTGAGTACCCTTTCTGCCCCAGGCCTTTACTGGCTCTGCGGAAACAGGGCTCATAAAATCTTGCCCTGGAATTGGGTGGGGGCATGCACTCTTGGACGTGTTATCCCTGGTTTTGAAATGCATAGTACAATATATCTGGAACAAGTAAAAAATTTCAACCATCACATGAAAAGGGCGGTTAACCCCTTAGCTACCAGAAACACAGGGTTCCATCAATTTGTGAGAACCTTCATACCGTGGCTTGGAGTAAGAGAATTGGAACTAGCCATAATTAACATTTCAGCCACAATGGAAGCTATGGGAAATGCCACTGCGGATGCAATTCAGGCTCTGCAAGAAGAGATCTCCCAGATCTCACAAGTAACTATACAACACCGCGTAGCCCTAGATTACCTATTGGTATCCCAGGGAGGAGTATGTGCCTTAGTAAACTCCACCTGTTGTGTCTATGTCAATCAGGACATGCGAATTGAAACTGACATTCGTAAAATCCGAAGTCAGTTAAGGGTCTTACATCAAGTGGCCTCAGAAAATACTGACTGGGGTCTAAAAGAAATGTGGTCTTGGCTAACCTCCTGGCTCCCAGATTCCGGGGCCCTTGGCAAGAAAATCCTGTATGGAATATTGTTTGTCTTGATAGTTCTGATAATGTTTTATGTCTTAGTGCAACTGATCCTCTGCTGCGTGAAAGCCAGCAGGAGAAGCTTTAGCAAGGCAAGAAAACCCACAGCAGAGTCTAGAATAATGGTGTTACAAAAGTGTGAGCAGATTGAAAGAAAACATGAAAGGCTGCATGATGAAATAGAGGGGCTCATGAGAATAAAAATTTAAGGGTAAAGTGAGACTAAATAGTCTCAAAGGGGGGGAACTGTGGAATCAGAAAAAATATGCGCCTTAAACTTTGACTATTTTAGTTATAAGATGACATAACCGCTTTGTGGAGAATTGCTGGCTCTGTATAGTAGAACAGATAAGAGAAAGTGTTTGTTCTTTGTAACTCCTCTGCAACTGCTTCGCTCACCGCGGCCTTGAAGATAGCAAAAAGTATGTACAACTCTGATTTGCAGGTGCAAGAAGGAGGTTTGTGAACTAACCTCGCCTCCCCCATTAGTTCCCATCCTGATTACAGCAAAGAAATAATGAAGTAATGTTATAGCCGCTTTTCATGCTAATTTCACTATATGATCACGTGAGTTGTAAGCAACTGTTAAAAAGTATATAAGCCTCCTGATTTTGCTCTTGGGGGGGGACCCCTTCCAAGTGCTTGGGAGATCCATGTCACTTTGGAGTCCCCCCTACAGCTGTAGTTTCTTTTGAATAAAAGCTTCTGCTGACCTGACCCAAAAGTATGCTGCGTGTGTTTCCACGACACATGTATGCCTGGATTGTTTCTCACAAAGGAACTGAGCTAAAGCTTTTTTTTCGGCATGGCACCAGCCATCTGCTCCACACTAACGGCTCATGCAGTACACTGATCTCCAGCAGTGCTAGGTCATCCCATCCAGGAGCCTTCCCCTTTTAACTTTTGCTGTATCCAGCGGTAGTTACAATGTCTTTCTGAAGAGCAAGTCCAACAGGCCACATCCCATGTTGCAATGGGTCAAAATGCATTCTTCCTTTTCTCCCTCAGTCAGGACTTTTACTTTAGTCAGGGATATCCATTTTTGGTTTGGCAGATGTGCTGTACTGCTTCTTTTCAATTTTCCACTGAACTTACAATTCCCTAATACTTTATTGGCCCTACTTGTTGCATAAATGTTGCCAAAGTATTAAAAGAAAAGTCTCTTGGGTATCTTTCTGAGACACCTCATCTCTCCAGTTGAAGAAAGCCAATTTCTTATATCTCACCAACCTTTAAAGATGTCTGTTCATCAATGCATATTCCCTCCAGGCTGTCTGCTTGCAGAGTTTCCTTACCTTGATCTCTCTTTGCTTTTCCATATGCTGCAACTCTTCATCTGAGATCCATGGTTTCTGTATTTCTTGCCTTTTTGTAGTGATGATGATATTCATTGTCACCTAGTGAACACATATTTCATCTCAAGCCACAACTCTTTTGGCAACTTTGTCTTCCTGCCTTCCTTTGCAGTAAGACTTGAAGACACCTGTGAGCCTCAACTTCTTACCTCTCTGGCAATGTCTGTTGTATCTATCACTGCCTGCTGCAATTATGTTAGGCACTTGAGAAAAAGCATCACATTTTTAAAAGTAAATAGTGATTTGAATCAATATCAGCACCTGTTAACTTTTTACCACATGGAAATCTGGTTTCTTTCACAATAATAAGGCCCTTTTTTCCCAAGATGAAAAAGGCATTTAATTTATATAGTATCATTCAGCCCTGAGTGCTTAATATATTTGCAGTATTGTTCACGATTCATTGTCATCTAGTCATAGAGAAGTAGTCTGAGGCAGAATCATCCCTATCCAAACCATCCCATTCGACCATAATCTAAACTCTACACAAGACTACACTCAATCCTGCAACAGCACAGGCCTAACACTCTAGCCTGCCACAGGTAAAGCAGGGGAACCCTGGCAGCCAACATGCTGCTTCTATAAAATATTGTAAATATACACTCAAGAGGTCCAGGTCAGGGAATCGCATCTCCCTCTACAGCGTAAGGCAAAAACCCCAACAGTGTACTAATCTGACCATGGGGTAGCATTCCTTCCTGCCCCCAAATATGCTGATTGGTCTGACCCTGAGCAGAGGGGCAAGACCCTCTAGCCAGGAACCTCCTGCTTTGTTTCTAGCAAGAAAATTGGTATACCCCAACCAAGGTCCCCAGCCTTAGCTGTAGTGAACACCCAATGCCTGTGGGGAGACTTAAAAACACACAAAAACATATAGCAGAAAAAGGGAGTGGGGGAAGGGAGAGCAACTAGCATAACCCAGAAGCATGGGAAATAGCTATGCCTAGATCATCCCCAACCAGTGGTTGTCCAACCTGTTCTTGAGCATTTCCAGTGATGAAGTGTCCACAACTTCCCTAGGCAGTCTTTGCCATTGCCTCACTTTACTTACAGTGAAGACTTTTTTTTCCAGATTTCCAGTCTGAATTTACTTTGCTGCAACATCAAGGCATTGGTCTGCACCCTCCTCTCTGCAGCAAGAAAAAAAAGAGTTTTCTCTCTTCTTTATGGCAGCCCTTCAAATTTTTGAAGACTGGCATCATGTCTCCTCTTAAGTACCTTTTCCACAGGCTGAACATGCCTGGATCCCTCAGTCTCTCCTTGTATAACTTGCCTTCCAAGCCCTTGATCATCTTTGTTGCCTACCTCTAGACCCTCTCTAATTTCTCCAGGTCTTTTTTCAAATGTGGAGCCCAGAAGTGCACACAGTACTCCAGATGAGGCTTAACCAGTGTTGAGTAAAGAGGCACTCTCACCTCCTGTGCCTTCCACCTAATGCTTCTATTGATGCAGACCAAAACTGCATTTGCCTTTTGTGTGGCTGCATCACACTACAGACTAATGTAGAATCGGTGGTCTACCAAGACTTTTTCCATAGTGCTTCCATCCAGGCAGAGATCACCCATTTTGTAGTTGGGTTTGTAACACCTCACACGTCCATTTTGAACTTCATCCTGCTAGCTCTAGTCCAACTTCCCCATCTGTTGAGATCCTTCTGAATTGCGCTTGCACCCTCTAATGTATTCACAACCCTTCCCAGTTTCACATCGTCCACAAGCTTTCTATGCCAGCAGCTAAATTGTTAACAGATACATTGATTGGCACCAGGCCGAGGACAGACCCCATACTGTAGTGCACTGCAGTTACAAGGGACACATGTCATGCCAGGCAGCACTATGCTGAAACAGCATACTATGCTGTTTCTCATGCATTACCTGCT
>NW_005842308.1:1055933-1063297 GCF_000455745.1 Alligator sinensis
AGGTGTTGCAGGTAGATTCATATTGGCACATAAGATGGCAACAAACACAAGTCTTTTCTAATAGCAGTAAGGCCTTGTCTGCACACAAAAAGTTGTACTGGATTAACCTACATTTACTTTTATGCTGATGTAAAACACTGTGTTGAGACATTTATTTCACTATTACTATAACGTTAGCTTAGTTTAAACTGGGCACATCTATATGTGCATATAGTCTACATGTAGTTACATGTGTATGCCTATACAGGTAACAGTGAGTCTATTTCACCTACTGTCTATGCTATGGCAAGCCATTTCTGAGGAGCAAAGTGACAGCAGTGCAGGTACTTGAGGTTAAAACAACAGCCCCTTCTATTAAAGCAATGGTGAACCTTAACTGTAGAAGGCAGAATCTATTTGATCCCCATCAAAATGAGACAATAACACAAGAGTAAATGTCTTCAAAATTACCAAAAATTGTCCTAAGATCTTTACTGAGCCTGAGAAATCAGGATCTCAGTTTTATATTTAAGCTACAAGGAGCCACTTTTCCTTTGGTGAAAAGATATTAATATCCTATTTGGAAGGAAGTGGGCCATGTTCCTTCCTGCAGCACATTCCCTGAAGGTCTCAGCTCGGAGTATTAGGTGGGCTCAGCCCTGATTAACTGGTGAGAAAAGACGTCACAGCTGACTTTGTCTAAAAATGTTTGATTATACACGCTTCTTTACATGTGCACTCATAAAATCAGTGGCTGGCCGGGGGGAGCTTACTTCCTGTAAAACAAAATGCCTTAGAACACGACAGGCCCTGAATTTTGGTTCAACAAAATGCCTTCTTACCTTGGAGCGAGGGGCACATGAGTTCCCCAAGATATGGCCTTCGCTCAGTTTATGATTATTTTTTGGAACTAGATACCTATGGCAAACTTATTTGACACTACTAAAATTCATTGTAACATAAAGCAAGGCTTCATTTATATTTGTTCAATATCTTGCAGCACGTGTAGAATATAAGGGCTGTACTTTGCAAAAAGTATTAAGCAGGCTACATTTCCCTCAAAACCGTTATTCTCTCTTCAACTGTAGCTGGCCAGAAATCAGAATGTCAGTAGGGGGCTGATTAATCCTGAGATCCGCTTAAATAATCACTATAGATTGGGAGTTGTAGGGTCCCCAAGTTAATAAATCTGAAGCACTTTTAAAATGATTTCTCCATCCTTAATCTTGGTTTTCTTTAAAATTCACTTATCCTCATCAGTCAGTTTGGCTTCAGTGCACTGTTACCCACAATGAAACAGCCTAATGTGGTGATGATGAGATGGAAATATCATTCCCTTCACTGAGCTTTGCTAATTTCATCCCTGACTTCTGCAGGGTGTATTTACAGAACGTTGTGCTGCTGGGTCATTCAGCAGCACCTAGTCCAATCTTTGTCTTACTCAGGTCAACCATCAGCTACCATTAGCCTTTTGCACAGGGCTCCAACAGCATTTTTATGGTACATAAATGTCATAGGAAAATGCATTTTCAACTGCATTTGTTAAAAAGAAATCATAATTTTTCCTAGGTCTGCACAGTGAAAAGGTGACTTTATCCTTGCACTCAGCTGTTCTCCCCTTCAGTGCTGTAAGGATTGTTTCCAAGACTATTTCATTTCTTTGAACCAGTTTTCTAACTCAGGGAATTTTTAAGACACTCATTCCAAAACTAGCGGATTTCAAGAAATAAGTCAAGATAGCTTGGAAGAATCAACTTTTTTTCAGTTATACAGATGAAAACACAATTGGCACAGATCCATGAACGTAATGTCCACTTAACAATGGTTGAACAGCAAATACATTTCCATACTATATCTTTTTTACTTGGTTCTTTCCTTTTTCTCTTCAGTTATCTAATGATTGCCACTCCAGAACAGCACAGTGGGTCCTGGAGTTCAGCAGAGTTTCTCTAGCAGCAACCAATGCTGAATGCAGCCCAGAGGTTTAAAAACTGAATATGCATCCAACCATATTATCAAAGAGGAAAATTCTAACCCCAAAACCATTTCCTAGCCACTAAAATTTCAAGAAAAAGGATCACAGGAAATGCATCCCTGTATGAAAAGATAACACACAAGCTAAGGAACATCAATCAGATCAGCAATTCCAAGGAGTATGGTTAGGCACGTTAGATAAGATACCTGCAGTGCAATAAGTTAAAGGATGAAAATGGAAGCTTTATAAAGATCCTTAGGACAGAGAGGATATGAAAACGTTGTTCTTTGATGTGAGGTAAAAGGAAAGCCAGAGTAACTTCTGCAGTAGGAGGATTTTCATTTTCTCCTTCTGAATAGAGAGACATTTGAGGTATTTAGTGTGCTGGAAATGAGAAGAGAGTTAAAACTAACTATTCAGTAAGCATTGCTTACTCCAATTAGATATACGTATGTGAGGTAACAAAGGGTTGAAAAAAAGGAAATCAAATAAGAAAAAATGTCACAATATGGGAGACAAAGATAACTAATATGAAGAAAACAATTCACAAGAATAGCACATTGCATGTGAGTGCAAATACACACACACACACACACACAGACACACACACTCACATAGAGTAGCCCCCTTTCCCCTTCCCCGCCCCAGGAAGTAAAGGTGCCTGGAAGGACCTTGTTAAGAGACAATAGGAGACTGACATTCAGTAGAAACCCTTGGGACACACAGCAGGATTCACCCTAAGAGAAGACAGACAGTGCCATCTGTTGCTTTTAAATTATTATAGTAGTGGTAGGGGTTAGACTGAGACAGCATATAGATATAAATATAGAAGTCCACTTTTGATGACCTCATCCATTTCTGCAAAATTGAAGATTTGATTTTAAGATATTATATTGCTCTTTCATGCGCTTCTAGAGAATTTTTTTCACAAATGGCCAAATACCGTGCTATCTTAGTGTTCCTACTGACAGAAACAATCAGACTGCGGGCTTGGACATAGGACACTTGTGCACTGGTGAAAACAGTCTTTTCATTGGTGTAAACAAGGAACAAAACAAATGACATAGTGCTTTACTCTAGTATAAATGCCTCCCTTCTGGGTTAAAGTCATGCTGTGAAGATTCTGCAGGAAAGATGCCATGGTGCAAGTGTTGTCTGTGTAATTTTATTGATTTAAATGAAGTTACTCCTGATTTACACCAGAACCCAAACCAATAGCTCTATAATTGGTAAATATTTTCCTTATTCCCACACTCTTGGCTCTGCTCTCAAGAGAACTGGGATCTTGATAAGTCATGCTAGGGCCTTGAGTGCCCTCAAAGAAGCTTATTTATCTGCCAATTTCTGAGCTTGCTCTTCAGTGGCTGCGTCTACACGAGACACTTACTGCACAGTAGTTTGTTACTACTCACAGTAGCTCATTAGTACTGTGCATTAGCATTGTGGGGCATAAACTGTGATGTGACACTATTGTGCAGCAGTAACCAGCTACTGCACAATAGTAACAAGCTATTGCACAGTTGGCATCACTATGAAGCCATATGGGGACACGACTACACAGTAGTTACTGTACAGTCATTGAGTACTTGGGTATACAAGTACTAAGTGACTGTGCAGTAACAACAGTCATGTAGACACAGCCAGTGTTAACTCC
Source organism: Alligator sinensis (assembly GCF_000455745.1). Lineage (NCBI taxonomy): Eukaryota > Metazoa > Chordata > Crocodylia > Alligatoridae > Alligator > Alligator sinensis. The sequence continues at coordinate 1,059,542 of NW_005842308.1, forward strand.
CTGATAGTTGATTAAGCTTACCTGCAGGCCTGGATGGAGGAGAAATGAGTTCAAAAACCATCACCATCCTATCTCTGCCCTTCAGTTATGGTGATTTGTGACTATGAGAGCATCAGGTGGTAGCAGTCTTTGGAGCACAGGTCTTCCTGTCACGGAGGCGAGCAAGGCTTCCTATGCCTTTCTTCAGATTTTAAGTGTTCAGTGGCTTGTTTAGGTACTACATGAACATGTTCATTAGTAATAATTTTCTGAACTGAACATGGCCATGCTAGGAATTAGGAGCTGTGAGGATTCCCACCTCTGTCATGGGCTGTATTATTACCTACATCTCAGCTCTGTTGTTTGGGAGAGTACAGGAGATGTAAGCAGAACAGAGTAAAGAGGAGGCGGTCAGACTAAAATCATGCTACTGCCGTGTGTGTTAAGGTGAAGGGCTTGCACCATGCCCAAGATCTACCATAGAGCTACCGCACTGCATCTAGCTGTGCCTCGTTATATGACTGGCTACAAGAGGGAAGGCCTCAGGATAGAAGCCCAGTCTTGTCTCCTCTATTGTGCTGATCTCTGTGGGCATTTATACACTTTTTTGTCCAGCAATGTGCTGGGGATCCACACGTGAGCTGATGCAAGCTGTCCTGCGCCGCATGCAGTTGTATAAGTGGCAAAATGTGCGTCACTGCATAGAAAATGGCAGCGGTGCACTTTTGAACTAAAACACCTTCTATGTATTCTAGTTTAAAAGCGCACCGCCGCCATTTTCTCAGTGCTGACGTGCATTTTGACACTTACACAACTGTAAGCAATGCAGCACCAGGCACTTTTCAAAGTGCCCAGCACTGCAGTACTTACATGTGTAAAAATGTTCTGTGCTGCCTAGGCCTTGGCTCCTGATGTGGTCCCTTTGTTTATCACGGCCCTCACTCCTGTCCTGATCCCTGACTTCTGCCCCAGGTTCTGCATTCCTGGTGTGACCTTAAACCAAGACTACTGGTTCTTGGCTTTGTATCCTGGTTCCAGTTTCTGACGTTGATTTGACCCCTGACCTGAATCTTGACTCCTAACATGAGCCCTTACTGCTTCACTTATTCCCTGACTTTTGACCTTAACTAGCTCATGCCTTGGTTCCACACATGTGGGCCCATATTATCTGGCTCCCAATTATCAGCTAGTTGGATTTATGGAAGAGATATATTACAGCCCATGCAGTGGTTTCAAAAATTCCTCTTGTACCCTGTAATACAACAGGAAAGTTATCGGAGATAGGTATTGGTGAGCCACTGTGTTTTCTGCTACTGCCCAAAGCGATACTTCTTCCTATGAATAGCACACACGTTGTACAGTCTATACATGAATATGTATAGGCCACTTTTTATATATAATGAATAAAAGCTCAATCTACATGCATCTAAAATATGATTTGTCCATAAGAGCCACATTACTTACCATTTCGATGAAAACAGTGTTCCACTGGTGAATGTATAAACAGAAGTTGGTGAATAATTCCAAAAATACAATATATTAAATACTTTTATTTGCCAGAAAGTAGACTACCTGTCAGAGCTGAGGGAAAATGTTTCAGCAAAAGTATGACTTTGTGGAATAATGCCACTTCATCAAAATCAAGCTTTTCATTAAAGTTTACTAGGAAATGAAGAGAAGAAGATGCTGTAACTTAATGATTGGGGTATTTCTCATTCAGGAGAGAGAGAGACACAAGTTATTGTCCCCCTCATAGGACTCTTTCTTCGTCTTATCTGTTTTTGCATATTCAAACAGGATTTGACCATAATGCATAAATAAGCCTGGGAGAAGGGACCAAACCCCTCACTCACATACAAGTGAATGCCCTATCAGTAGCTTACAGAATTCTTCTCCCTCTTACTCTGCCTCCCACCAAACCAACTTATATTGAATTTTTTTCTCCACCGTGGCCCAGCTTCAACAAATGGGGAAACGAGTGGTCCCCACCCAGACTAATTTATTGCTTGGTGGTGAGGGCTTTCTCCCAGGAGGTGGGAGATGTGACTTTGAACTTCATCAGCCTCAGGAGGAAGTGAGGTTTCCTACTTCCTGGGTAACTGCTCTGAACATGACTATCATGTAACAGGGGACACCCTATTCCCTTTTTCTGGCAACTGTATTTTAACAGCGACAAATACAGAAACCTTGAAAATGTTCACAATGCAGAATTGTTGTTTTCAGCCAGCGCTAATCTGTATACACAGTGGACGCATATAGACATGCAATTAATGCGACTGAATATACTCCAGCTCCAGAGTAAACTAATCCCAACATTGCTATCTACAAGTGGTTTATGTGCAATACTTTACTGCACTGCCAGATACCACATGTATCTGATGGGACTATCCAGCAACACAGTAAATTAGTCTACCACCCCCTAAGTGCTGCGCATGTGTAGATAGTGATGTTTTAGTGTACAGCAAATTAGTCCACTGTGCAGTAAAGCATCTCATGTAGATGTGCTCAGTGACTACTATCATGGTTCTGTGGCAGTTATATCAATGATATTAGCATTCAGAGCATGAGGTATTTTTGCACGTCATTTGCATTTCAATCAGTACCATACCACAACTCTGAGTGTTCCCTGGACTTTTGTTTTGTAATGATTTATAAGGTTCATTTTGCTTTTGAATTTTATCCCCAACACCAATCTATATTTCTTACCAACTGGACCTGGTGGACATGCTTAACAGGGAGTTTCAAGAAGATCACAACAACTGTAGCCACAAAGTTGACTGAAAAGGGATAAAAATAAGCTAAATCACACTTAGGAGATCTGTTCTCACATCCAACTAACTTGGCTCAGCAAAAGGTTTGGTGGGGGAAGAAGGTGATATCCTATGTTACCTTTTCCCAAGATGCAGGGAGACAGTATGGCCTGCAGTACAAGGTTACCTTAATATATGGATGAGGGAGTGAAGTGTACTCTGTCCCAGTTTGCAGATGACACAAAGCTATGGGGAGAAGTGGACACGCTGGAGCAGGGAACAGCTGCAAGCAGACCTGGACAGGTTGGACAAGTGGGCAGAAAACAACAGAATGCAGTTCAACAAGGAGAAATGCAAAGTGCTGCACCTAGGGAGGAAAAATGTCCAGCACACCTACTGCCTAGGAAATGACCAGCTGGGTGACATGGAAATGGAAAAGGATCTTGGAGTCCTAGTGGACTCCAAGATGAACATGAGTCGGCAGTGTGACGAAGCCATCAGAAAAGCTAATGGCACTTTATCGTGCATCAGCAGATGCATGACAAATAGATCCAAAGAGGTGATACTTCCCCTCTAGCAGGTGCTGGTCAGACCGCAGTTGGAGTACTGCATGCAATTCTGGGCACCGCACTTCAAGAGGGATGCGGATAACATGGAGAGGGTCCAGAGAAGGGCCACTTGTATGGTTAAGGGCTTGCAGGCCGAGCCCTACGAGGAGAGACTAGAAAACCTGGACCTTTTCAGCCTCAGCAAGAGAAGGTTGAGAGGCGACCTTGTGGCTGCCTATAAGTTCATCACGGGGGCACAGAAGGGAATTGGTGAGGTTTTATTCACCAAGGCGCCCCCAGGGGTTACAAGAAATAATGGCCACAAGCTAGCAGAGAGCAGATTTAGATTGCACATTAGGAAGAACTTCTTCACAGTTAGAGTGGCCAAGGTCTGGAAAGGACTCCCAAGGGAGGTGGTGCACTCCCCTACCCTGGGGGTCTTCAAGAGGAGGTTGGATATGCATCTAGCTGCGGTCATC
>NW_005842308.1:1063328-1069926 GCF_000455745.1 Alligator sinensis
CTTTCCTGCCTGTGCAGGGGGTCGGACTCGATGATCTATTGAGGTCCCTTCCGACCCTAATATCTATGAATCTATGAATATGCCTACCTGCAAGCCATGGACCCTCAACGTGCAGTAACACTTTAACTATACCTCCTTTCCTGAGCAGCCCCTTGCTAGAGAAGTTGGGAAGAGGTGGCCTATGCAATACAGAAATTTCCCGAAAAAAGGGAGAGTTTGGGGTAGCTTTCGTCAGCTTTGTTGTTGAATTTTACTGACCAACCTGAGGTTACTGTAAAAGGCAGGATTCAGCCCATATATTTAAAATGTAGCCAGAACTGAGGTGCAAAACATTTCATTCTCAGTGGTGACAGATGACAGAACAAGGAGTAATGGTCTCAAGTTGCAGCAAGAGAGGTTTAGGTTGGATATTAGGGGAAAAGACTTTCTCACTAGAAGAGCAGTAAAGCACTGGAACAGGTTATCCAGAGAGGTTGTCATCTAGAAAGGTCTGGCTCAACAATGCCCAGGCTGGAATGATCTAGTTGGGGATGGTCCTGCTTTGAGCAGGGGGTTGGACTAGATGACCTCCTGAGGTCCCTTCCAACCCTAATTTTCTGTGATTCTATGATTAATTTTTTTAAAGTTGGTAGGGGTAGAAAAAAAATGTTTGTAGAGGAATGCAAGCAGCTATAGCAAAAGGTGGTTCAGTCTTTATTGAGAAGTACAGCTTACATCCAGGTAGATGGGAGCCCTGGTCATATCCAACTGCAGAATTGTGGCTCTAGAAACTAAGACATCCATGCTGTGGCTGCACAGAGTATTCTGAAAATCCTTAACTGTTGCTCAAGCACTGGTACAGCTCCAGTGATGTTATCAGCAGTGGAAGCAATAGCATGGATCAGCCATTCTGACATTTTTGCTATTGAGTCACTTACTCTACTCAGAGTAGGTGCAGATAACATGGGGCTGATTGACATTAGTGTTTCCACAACTACCAACCCTCTTGGAGCAGTACCAGTTTCACTAAAACATCAGTGCAGACAAGACATACGAAGTTAACCCAATAGATAAGAAGCAGTGATAACTAATAAAAAATATTCCACACACACAAAAAAAAGGGTATCTGTGTAGAATAATGTTCTCAATAAAACATTAAAAGTATGGGGGAACTGTGAACAATTAATAGTTTTGTTCCTTTTATTCCTGTAGCCTGCATTGACCAAATTTGACAATACCAACCCTACTACAAAAACAACATTAAAGGGGATTTAGAGATGCTGTTACAGAGTGGCCATTAGACAATATCAGCACAGTTCATGCCAAATTTGATGCATCCTAGAATATCTTTTAATCAAACATTTCCAGTAAACTAGTGACTCATGCACTTTAAGGGAAATAGCATGCCTGCCCAGTATCCTATTGTATTTGTCCATAGCTCAAAAAACATTATTTTCATTTTCTGGTAGTTTATTTATTCTGGTAGCCAAAAGAATGAACCTTCTATAATGTATGCTTCAAGCGCAGGGTGAGGATGAGATTACAAAACAATGTCACTACATGATGAAGAACCAACCAGAATTTTTTTTTTGGAAGGGTGAGGGACTGAATACTGGACCTCATCTAAAACTTCCATGGCTTTGTTAATATAGAAATGAAAATAGGAAGAATTAAAAATCCACTTTGTAATGGAAATAGGGTTAGTTAAACTGACTTCATGCCAGCCACCTCTTGAATATACTTGGTTTTTGAAAGAAGGTAGGCTAAAATTTCTACCGACCCTTGCAAGTATCCCTTGGAGACAACTTCTGACATTAGATGAAGTCAAAAGTCAATTCCAACTTAGACCTGCATGAACTTTTCACTCTGGGTGGAATTATAGTTATAAATCAAATGCACAAAACAGTTATCAATGATAATGGGATGATTATTCCTGAAAGTGGTTCTTTCTTGACACATAAATTACAGATCTGTAGCTAGACCTCTGTTATCCCAGGAAATACCTAGGTAAATGTCAGAAGCTACCTTTAAGACTTGAATTTGTTATTAATCCTCAGAATCATTTGTCACCTACTTTTATAGAGTGAAAAATAATACCAGTGATTTGACCTGAGGGAAAATCTTTGTCTTGTTTACATTCATGAATACTTTGTTGCTTATCTAGAGACACATCAGTCCTTGTTGATCCAATAACTAGGGACCTACCAAAATTCTGATCTCATGATTTTCACAGAAACTGCAATGTCAGGTGGTCTCCATGAAAAGTGCAGGCCTTACAAAAAAGTGTCAAATTACAGAGTGGGTTTGAGGGGAAAAGAAAAGCTACAAGTAGGGAAAAGGGAAGGAAGCCCTTGCATCCTTAAGCATGGGGGGAGGGAGAGGTGGGGAGAGAGGGAGCATATCAGAGGCTGAGGCCCTGATGTAGGCTCAGTCCAGGAAAAGAGACAGGGGGGCAGGGCTGCATCCACCCTGTGTCCCCCCTTCCCCCCCGCCTCCCACCTCCATTCTATTCCCTGACATTTTGCATAACCCCACCTCCAAACTCACCCTCCCAATCCCTTCCCTGCCTGTCCTTCCATCATTTGTATAATCCCATCCATGTTCCACCCACCCACTTTGGGAATCACTCAGTTTACTAATGTGTGGATTAATGGCTTCCTCAGGCTTAAACAGGGTAATTAAGCTGTGGTTTGGGGCCATGTGGCAATCTGCAGGCAGGGGCAGGACTACTGGGACCTCTCGGCCAGAGGCATGGGGGAACCTGCTGCACTCAGCCCATGGAAATGGCTGCCCATCTCGTGGTCTGCCTGCAAAATTGGCTGGAAGCTGCCTCAAATTTGGTAGACTCCCTACCAATAACTTTCTTCTGGGATAAAATCCCCAGAAGCATGATTATGGTGCTGTTGATTTATTAGAATTCTAACTCAGTGGTGGAGATTAAAAGCAATTTTGGAAAGGGTCAACAGACAGAGGATGGAATTCAATTTCACTTTGTGTACCAAAAAGAAAGTTTTCTAGCAGCATGAATAGCCTATTTCACACGTATGCATTTCTGTTACCCTCCATTACCCAGAGAGGGCGCATCCAGACAAGTTTGCAGCACAGGGAGAAAATCTAAAAAAATGAAGTTAAAAAAAGTGGGGCAACCCAACCCCTGAGGCAACCCAACTGACTGAGGCAACTGGAGGCTAAGTCCTCCATGGAGACTCTGTGGTTGCCAGAGGGTATCTATGGTTGGCCCCTTGTCCTGGTGTGGAACACGCGGCTGTGTGTCCGGCACCAGGGCTCCAGTGCTGTGAGTAAGGGGTTGGAGGGGGCTGGAGGAGGGGGTAGGGGACTATGGGGAGGACCCCTGTTGGCACCACCCACTCCCCCAGCCCCCCAATCCCTGCAGTGCCTGGCCCCATCCCCTGCCTGGTCCCCGAGGTCCCCACTGCCTGCTCCCCCTCCCCGACCTTGGCATCAGCAAAGTAAAAAAAAACCCAGCACTTACCAGCAGTTGGAGCAGCCATCTGGGTCACTGGGGCCCTGCCCGCACAGTGCATGGCAGGGTGACAGCCCTGGGGAGGCTGCAGCAGCTGGCTGGGGATGGGGCCAGGTGGGGCAGCAATTGGGGGACTGGGGTGGGGCATGTGTGCCTTGCAGGGGGGGTGGTAGACCCTGCGGGGGCCATTTGGCCCCCATTGGGGGGCTGTACCTCTTGTGTGGGGGATGAACCCCCTATTGGGGGGCTGTATCCCTTGTGAGAGCGGCAAATCGCCTGTTTGTGTGGGGGCCATAACCCCTGTGTGGCTGTAGCCCCCCAACAGCCAGTGCTTTAACACTGTAGATATATCAATAAAACATTGTGTAACTGGTCACTGTCTCTCTGTCTCACTCTCTCTCTCTCTCTCTGTCTCTCTTTATAGTGGTCTTTTGTTTTACTTGTGGAGGAACATGGATTTGTGAGTATTTTACAGAGTGACTGGGATTTTTTTAATCAGGGATTTATCAGTTTTCCAATAGGGAACACCAGAATTCCTGTTAGGGAGGCCAGTGGCAGGACCCTGCCTGCTCAAAGCTGGCACCTTGGACCCAAAAGCGTGCACCTGGGCCCCAGCTGCCTGTGGCTGATCTCCTGGCCAAATGGGGCCACGAGGACATGCTTTGACAGCTCAAAGGAGGCCACCACACCCAGAACATATTCTGGGCAATAGCTGCCCAGGTGGCCAGGCAGGGGGCACGCACGGCAGTAGTGCCGCACAGTGGCCAACCCTATAGCCACAGCCCACTGGCAGCTAGCCCAGAGGGGCAGATGCCTCTACTGGCTGTGCAGTCCCCATCCGGGTCTGACAGGTGCGCAGCAGGTCACAGCCAGGCAGCAGCCCCCACTGCCAGTCTGCTGCCGTGGGTAGAGGGTGCAGGCAACTCAGGCAACTCTCAGGGCTGCTTCAGCACTTCAGCTGGCACAAGGGGTAGTGTCCCCAGGTACCAATTGGCTGGCCCCAGATGCTCCTGAGAGTGAGTAGCCCAGAACTACTTGCAGGGCAGCTTTTTGTACTGCTGGGGCCAGGACAGGGCAGCTTTTTATACTGCTGGGGACAGCAAAGGTGCTGGCCCTGGGCTCTAGCTCCCCCTGGCTGCAGATCCAGAAGGAACCAGGCAGGGTTATTTTCCCCCAAGTGGCACAATTTGCTCCACAATAAAGTGCATGTCTGAGCACATGCACTGAGTCAAAAAGCCCTGGCTCAAATTTGCACTACTTCTATTTGAGCTGCTGCAAGCGCACATGCTTGCATGTGTGGACGCGCCCATAGAGTATGTACATGCATATATAGATCATACACACTGGATAGGAAGTTTTTACATAAAAGAGATCAATGAGAGATTCAAATGTGTTCATCAAAGACTCATAGAAATGGGTGTTCAAATGGTACAGACATTCAGTGCTAAAGTATACATTTATCTGGGAAAATAATGCTGTAACCTTTAAAATAAATGTCACTGAAGGTGAATCTGCTAGTTATGATGTTTAGTTTAGTAGAAACAAGAATGGCCAAATTTGCTGATCTGACCCTCTTTGCAGGCTTAATATTCTCTTTTAAAGAAGATTCAAAGTCTCATAAATACAATGATTCATCCTTAGAAAGCCAACTTTCTTGCATTTCTTGGAGGTAAACTTGGATGAAACTAAAATCAGTAATTCCTCAAATCCCAATCACAGGATGAGTTACTTGTAAAGCCAGCAGTTTTCCACAAAACAATTTTAACAGAATATTTACAAGTTTATTAATCAGGCCCATTCTAGTCATTCTACTTCTTTTTCTATATCCTCTACTGGAAAATTTTCATTAAAAAGCAGTACTATTAGCATTTGTGAGTAGGTCCAATTCTCCCAGGATTGTTTGAGCATCTTCTTCCAGATGGCTTGAGTAGTATCTCAGGTTCCACTGTTTCATTTCACTTGAATATGAGGGTGTACTCCAACAACATTTTTTGAATGACTTGGTAAGGTAGGGGCACCACGGCAGCCAATGTCCTACTGCTGTAAAAGTTGTTAAAAAATGCTAGAAAAATCGAAAGAAGAGGGCTACACCTTCCTTCCCTCTCCCCTTCCTCTCCTCCCTTCACCAGTTCTTTTAGTTGGATATCCCTATCCTCTTCTGGACTGAGTCATTAATGGAAATAAAAAATTGGATCTTTCCCCAAAATTGATCTCTAAGGAACTCCAGTGATAACAAAACCAACCTGGCTCTGTGGTGCAATAGATAGTATGTTAGACTTCTATAATAAAATGTCATTCAAAGGTTGTGGGTTCAAATCCCACCAGAGTCAAAAAATTTTAAGGGTTTACAGGCCTACCCCTATGAGGAGAGACTAAGGGACCTGGACCTCTTCAGCCTCTGCAAGAGATGGCTGAGAGGTGATCTTGTGGTCACCTACAAATTCACTATGGGGGAGCAGCAAGGAACCAGAGGTGCTCTGTTCACTAGGGTACCTCTTGGGGTGACAAGGAGCAATTGTCACAAACTGACAGAGAGAAGATTTAGGCTAGATACCATGAAAAACTTATCCATGATAAGGGTAGTCAAAACTTGGAATGGACTTCCAAGGGAGGTGGTGCTCTCTCCCACTTTGGGGGTCTTCAAGAGAAGGTTGGATAGGCATCTGGTTGGGGTCATCTGACCCCAGCACTCTTTCCTGCCCGGGGCAGGAGGTCTTTGAGGTCCCTTCTGTGGCAGAAATGCCACCATCTGTGCCCCTCTCCAGACATCTGTCTCTGCCAGCATGAGAGGCTGGTGTTGAATTCCTCAGGGCAGGGATCTCCCTCCCTTGTCTGCATGACAAATGCTCTGATCACCTGGGCAGGGGGGAAAAAAGCCCGGCACTGCGCACGGGCCCAGATAGCCAGTGATGCTTTTGTAGATTGGTTGGCTTGTGGCCAGCACTAGCAGCTTTGATTGGACCGGGCGGCTGAGGTCAGTGAGGGGATAAAAAGGCCCGGTCCAGGAAGAAGGCAGCCATTAGCCATGCGGTCATCCAGGTGAATCTGAAACGGGCTCTCTCCTCATAACCGCATGCTCCAAGAGTGACCTGCCTCCAGAGAAAAACTCCAACCACCTCTGGATGATGTGTGTGA
>NW_005842308.1:1070107-1070800 GCF_000455745.1 Alligator sinensis
GAGGCACCCCAGGGAGGCACTCGGAGCCTGGAAGGTGGGCGGCACAGGGAGGTGGGCGGCTCAACGCAGGAGCGCCCCCTACTGGCCCGCCACACGTGGTGGCAGTGGTGGGATCCGAATACCCTGCTGTATTTGAGGCATAATTTGGGAAAAGGAATAGAGTCACTGAAATCCCTTGAGCAAACAATTTCTGATTTGGCATCGGGTCGACTGGATAGTGTAGAGAGTCAGGATGGCGGACGAGTATGTCCGGATGACTGTGCCTGAACTGAGAGAACTGGCAAAAGAGAGAGGCCATCACATGAAGGGAAGGCTAAAGATGGATGAGCTGATTAAACTCTTGTGTACCGGTGAGTCAGGAACAGCATCAGCTTCACGCTCGTCAAGTCCTGAGCTCGACACAGGAACACACTCCCGCTCGTCAAGCCCGGAGGCTGCCAAGAGATCACCCTCCGAGAGGGAGCAGCAGACACTCTATGAGACAGAGCTGAAAAGGATGGAGTTGGAAGAAAAGAAGGAACAACGACGGCTGGAGGAGAAACAGCTGGAAGTGAAAAGGATGGAGCTCGAGGCCCAGATGGAGGCAAAGAAGCTGGAGGCCCAGATGGAGGCAAAGAAGCTGGAAGCCCAGATGGAGGCAAGGAAGCTGGAAGCCCAGCGTAAGAAGGAACAGCTGGAAGTGAAAAGGATGGA
>NW_005842308.1:1073959-1077140 GCF_000455745.1 Alligator sinensis
TAGCCAAGTCTGCCTTTACCACACCTATAGGGCTATATGAGTTCACAGTTTTACCTTTTGGTATGCGAATCTCGCCCGCCTCTTTCCAGAGACTGATCAATAATCATTGATTATTGATCCCAAGAAGGGTGGCTGTGCCTTAAGGAAACGATCCTTCGGGCACAAAGGGAGACAATTCCAATGCATGGAAAAAGAGGGAAAGGGGCCAGGAGGCTTCCTTGGCTGACCAGAGAAATCTAGGGCAGCCTATGGGCCAAAAGGGGGACACATAAAAAGTGGAAACAGGGAGAGATCATCAAAGAGGAGTATACCTCCTCTGCTCGCTCTTGTAGGGAGGCAGTTAGACGGGCCAAAGCTACCATGGAGCTGACGATGGCATCCCAAGTAAAGGACAACAAAAAATTGTTTTTTACATATATAGGGAGTAAAAGGAAGGCCCAGGGAGGAATAGAACCCCTACTAAATGGACAGAAGCAATTGGTAATGGACAGGGGGGACAAGGCTGAACTCCTCAACAAGTTCTTTGCCTCAGTGTTCCTAAGGGGCAGGACAAGGCTCTCACTGGGATTGTAGAGAGGCAGCAGCATGGCGCCAGACTACCATGCATAGACCCTGAGATGGTGCAGAGTCACTTGGAAGAACTGGATGCCTTTAAGTCGGCAGGCCCGGATGAGCTCCATCCGAGGGTACTGAAGGCACTGGCCGACGTCATTGCAGATCCACTGGCGGGAATATTTGAATGCTTGTGGCGCACGGGCCAAGTCCCGGAGGACTGGAAAGGGCCAATGTGGTCCCCATTTTCAAGAAGGGGAGGAAGGAGGACCCGGGCAACTATAGGCCAGTCAATCTCACCTCATCTTTGAAAAAATTATCAAGGCTCACATTTGCAAGAGCTCAGCAGGACAAATTATGCTGAGGGGAAACCAGCACGGGTTCATAGCAGGCAGATCGTGCCTGACTAATCTAGTCTCTTTTTATGACCAGGTTACGAAGTGCCTGGACACAGGAGGAGGGGTGGATGTCGTATACTTAGACTTCAGGGAGGCCTTCGATACGGTATCCCACCCCATACTGGTGAACAAGTTAAGAGGCTGTGACTTGGATGACTACACAGTCCAGTGGGTGGTGAATTGGCTGGAGGGTCGCACCCAGAGAGTAGTGGACTCCAAGATGAACATGAGTTGGCAGTGTGACAAAGCCATCAGAAAAGCCAATGGCACTTTATCGTGCATCAGCAGATGCATGACGAATAGATCCAAGGAGGTGATACTTCCCCTCTATCGGGTGCTGGTCAGACCGCAGTTGGAGTACTGCGTGCAATTCTGGGCACCGCACTTCAAGAGGCATGCGGATAACCTGGAGAGGGTCCAGAGAAGGGCCACTCGTATGGTTAAGGGTTTGCAGACCAAGCCCTACAAGGAGAGACTAGAGAACCTGGACCTCTTCAGCCTCCGCATGAGAAGGTTGAGAGGCGACCTTGTGGCTGCCTATAAGTTCATCACGGGGGTACAGAAGGGAATTGGAGAGGTTTTATTCACCAAGGCACCCCCGGGATTACAAGAAATAATGGCCACAAGCTAGCAGAGAGCAGATTTAGACTGGACATCAGGAAGAACTTCTTCACAGTTAGAGTGGCCAAGGTCTGGAATTGACTCCCAAGGGAGGTGGTGCTCTCCCCTACCCTGGGGGTCTTCAAGGGGAGGTTGGATATTCATCTAGCTGGGGTCATCTAGACCCAGCACTCTTTCCTGCCTATGCAGGAGGTCGGACTCGATGATCTATTGAGGTCCCTTCCGACCCTAACATCTATGAATCTATGAATCTATGAATCTGCTACAAGGATGTGAGCAATTTGCCATGGCTTACATCAATGACATCACCATCTTCACTCAGGATTTCGAGTCGCACCTGATTCACCTGACCACGGTGTTAGGTAAGATCAAGCAAGCTCGTCTTACTGTGAAAGCCAAAAAGTGCCAGTGGGCACTATCTGAGGTAGTCTATTTGGGTCATCGTGTGGGTTGAGGTCATATTGCTCCCTTGTGGGACAAGAATGAGGCCATCAAAGAGTGGCCGCCTCCACAGATCAAGAAGCAAATCAGAGCCTTCCTTGGCCTGGCGGGTTACTACCAAAGATTTGTCCCTGGTTTTGGAGCAACCGCAGCACCGCTGCATGAACTGACCAAGAAGGGCAGCCCGGACCCGGTGGTCTGGAAGCAGGAGTGCCAGGAAGCATTTGACACCCTCAAGGCTGCCCTGGTCAAACAACCGATTCTGAAGGCACCGCTCCATGATAAACCCTTCTACATGGCAACAGATGCCTCCAACGTAGGACTGGGAGTTGTACTCTTACAGGAGCATCAGGAGACACGGCACCCCGTGGTGTACCTCAGCCAGAAGCTAATCCCTCGGGAGTGGAACCTGTCCTCCATCGAGAAGGAGTGCTTGGCAATCGTCTGGGCCCTGAATAAGCTGAAGCCCTATTTGTGGGGACAACAGTTCACCGTCCTGTCGGACCATGCCCCACTGCAGTGGTTGCAGACCATGCAAAACACTAATGCCAAGCTGCAGCGATGGACCTGGCAGATCCAAGAATTTAATTTTACTGTCGAGCACATAAAAGGAAGCCAGAATGTGATAGCGGATGCCTTGTCACGAAAGGACTGTGGGTGGTGGGTTCTTTGGACTCGGGCTTAGTGAGATCACTAGTGTAAGACTGCCATCAGGTTTTATGGTTTCTGTCTGTTATTGTCATAACTTGTGTCATGTTCCAGGTTATTTTTTTTCTTTTTTCTTCTTCTAGCATCCCGTGGGAACTCCCTGACCTGACGCACCCGGACCCATGGCCCTGAGAGGCCCTTTGTATGAGTTTATAAAGGAGGGGGGGGAAGTGTGGCAGAAATGCCACCATCTGCTCCTCTCCAGACGTCTGTCTCTGCCAGCGTGAGAGGCTGGTGTTGAATTACTCAGGGCGGGGATCTCCCTCCCTTGTCTGCATGACAAATGCTCTGGTCACCTGGGCAGGGGGGAAAAGAGCCCAGCCCTGCACACGGGCCCAGGTAGCCAGTGATGCTTTTGTAGATTGGTTGGCTTGTGGCCAGCACTGGCAGCTTCGATTGGACCGGGCTGCTGAGGTCAGAAAGGTTATTTAAAGGCCCGGTCCAGGAAGAAGGCAGCCATT
>NW_005842308.1:1077188-1105682 GCF_000455745.1 Alligator sinensis
AGATCAGACTAGATATTTAGCTTACAGTAACTCAGATGCGTGTTTAAACGGCTACCTCAGCCATTCTAGTTTGCTCTATGGGATTCCTCTGACATTCCTCTGATATTGTTCTACCTTTTACCCTGTTTTTGCCCTACCCCCTGTAATCAATAAAGTTCTCTTTTGTGACCGGTGTGGGAGACTTATTGAGGGGTGGGTCTAAATTATGCCTAGGAGGCCCCTTAGGTCTGTGGACTAAGGGAGGCTTCCCTAATAAGCCCCTGACTTGGGGAAGTGTCCCAAGTGCCTGTATTGGGGCTAGTACCCATTGGATGATCAGGCCTGCGTTTTCCAAGGTGCACAGAGCCAGAATTGAGTCCAGAGCCTTGGATGGTGGCAGCGGGAACCCCAGGCTAGCGGGTGTGCTCCAGGACAGGGGTCGGCCGGACATGAGGCATCCCAGGGAGGGCACTTGGAGCCTGGAAGGTGGTCGGGAGCAGTGAGGTGGGCGGCTCAACGCAGGAACGCCCCCTACTGACCCGTCACACCTTCTGACCCCAGTATCTATGAATCTATCTATGAATCTATGAACATTCCTCAGGCCTGATACTTCTGGTTACCTCACTAATAATTGCCATCTCTTCTTTAGCCTGCTCTGTTTGGTGAAGAAATGTGTTGCCTATCAGAACCAGTGATACCTGGGCCTCACCATCCTTAGTAGCATTTCTTCTCCAGTCTTCTAGATCTAGAAAGTGAACGTTTCCCATAATTACAGATGCTCAAATAGTATTTGCTTTTCTCATAGCACTATATATCTCTATCCAGATTCCTGTCCAATGGTAGAGGGGCCAATAGGCAGGCCACCAGCACTTCCCCACTAGAACTTATTTTATTAACCTTCCCCAAAGTAGTTTTGACTTAAACAGATTTTGTTTCATTCATGTTATTCCTTCATACCTCTTTGCAGCTAAACTCATCCCTAATGTATAATGCTATCCCATCTCCTATACATTTTTTTCTACCATTTCTCAAATATAGAGACCTGCAATTATAGTTTCCAGAGACCAAGAGCACTTCTGACTCTCCAAAGTATAACACTGGAGAAAAATACTGGGGAACAAAGAACCTGAACCAGCCTCCAGATCCTGGATCTCTAAACCCTAAAATCTGATTTTTACTTTAGGTATCTTGGTTTCAAAATAGAGCCAAAGCAAACACCAGATGGATTACCAGAAGTACTGGGATTCCAAAAATACATGTAGCTATTGGAAAGCAGACATAAAACCACTTCAGAGAGAATGTATCATAATGCTGACAGAGGATGCTTCCTGTAAGAGACAAAACTACAACAACAAAATAAGTGTGGGTGGTGGGGCGGATGAAAATATTTGGGACTTGTTTTTTGCAGTAGTTGAAATATGGAGAATATATCTTGAATTTACTAAAATTTATTCCTTTCCCTCTTCCTTCACTTTTCTTTCTGCACATTTTACATTACTTCATTTTCCTTTTCAGAAAAACCCCACCAAGCTAAACCCACCAATAACTTGACAAGCTCCTACTTGTGTTTTGAATCATTTTATTAATAACTTTCAGTGTTTGTTCATAGATAACATCATAAAATGACTATGTAGCTGAAACTGCTATATAATGTATGTATAGTTGTACAGTAGTCATGATGGTCCAGGGACAAGAGAGAAGCAAGATTCACGAGGTGATGTTATATCTTTTATTGGGCCAGCTTGTATAGTTAAGAAAGATGTCACAACCTTAACTTAAAAGTAATAAAAATGAGCTATAAACACAGAAAATAAATGCAATTCTATTAGATAAAGCATTTCCTTATACTCCTGAAAGATGTCTTAATTGTGAACACTAAATATGTTGCCATATCCCTGCAATGAACCAAGAAATCCATGGTACAAGGGTTCTCACAGCAATTTTTTATCCTTATTTCAGAGATTAAACAAAAGTTTCACCTCTCTAGATGAAAAAGAAAAGGAGGGAACTTGTCACTAAGGACAGGTCTGTACCTCCTCTGTGCCAGACCAAGTGCACTGCCTTGAAACATATCCACCAACTCACTCCCACTTTGCTCACACTAAACCCTGGAAGTGAGACAATATAACCTCTGTAGAGTGGTCCTGAATATGTGCCAGTAAGCAAATCTGATACAGAGAGCTACAAGACTTGGCAGGCACTCAGTCCTGCTCTATGTCAGCTATATCACCTCATTGTCAGAAAAGGGAACGCACAGAGCTAAAGCAATAATCCTAAGCATGGCCCAGAAGTAGTATAGACATGCCTTGAGTGTTTAAACTAATCTTCCTATTACTATTACTCAGTAGAAGAAATGGCAGAGGCACTAACATAAATATCAGTGGTTGGGTTTTTTTCTAACCATATGGACTAGCTATTTTAAAAGTCAAAAGGGATATAGTCAGGGACCATTGTCTTTGACAAGGCATGAACATCAGAGGAGTAAGAAAGGAAAGCAGTAGGTATGGAGGCTTTGAAAAAGAAGAGAGAATTAAGATTAACTAAACCCTGTAAAAAAGAGGGAAGAAAAGGTGGAGGAAGACGATAATCAGAAGAAAAATAGGGAAGGAAAATAGGGAGAGAAATGGAAAGAGAGGAGAAATAAGCAAGTAAGAAAGAAGGGAGAAACTATTAGCTCCCATAATCCTACCAAGCAGCAAATTTTAACAGATACCATTTCAAACTGTACATTTTCAGACCACTTGTTTTTATTTTTTATACATACTACTAGTAAATAACCATCAATAATTTAGCATCCTCTATATCCCATCTAAGACCAACATGCCAAGCTAATACATACAAAAGGAGTGAAATTTCCACTGGGCCAATTATATTATATAAAAATCTGAATAGCTGTGTTATTTCTGAGGAAACCTCCCCAGTCCACAAAAGTAAGCATCACTCATAACTTTAAACATTTGGGAAAATTGTTAAAGAGTATCACTCTCAATCATCATCAGGACATTATGTCTGACCCCCACTTCCCCAGAAATTATGCAACACAACTCTTTCTTGTTAAGCTGTTACTTCCAACATGTTCCCATCCCCTAATAATTTGTTGATTTCTTTGTTCAGAACAGAAAACAGATTTTTAATGGCTTTTCGTTCTCATATCAGGATAACATGGGAGTTAATCCAGCAAAACATTTACACACCCATTTATAGATTCATAGACATTTGGGACTGGAAAAGACCTCACAAGATTATCGAGTCCAGCTCCCCTGCCTTAGGCAGGAAGTCTGCTAGGGTCAAAGGGATTATTCGTGTGTTTAAAATTAAGTATGTCCTTAAGTATTTTGACTTCTAGGCCTAACAGATGAACATTTACTGTCATCCAAAACCTACTGAAGTCCACTGCAGTCTTTCACTTAGTGTATTAGATCCTTTTTTCTCAGGTCAAATTCTGGTCCTGTTTCAAAACATACCCGAATAAATAAAATTATCAGTATCAATCTTGATAACATTTTTCTATAAAAAAGTGATAAAAGTCTTGTGCAAAATGTTAAAAATATTCAAACTGGAGCAGAGGGGAAGTGTGAGAATTTTTGTTGGAAAGTCATATTTCAACAAATAGTATTAGCTCTGATTTCTTCCTAGCTCTGCAAATAAAGGCACACAACAAGGGGAATGATCTTGTGTGATCTGAAGCTAGAAAATAGGAAGTAATACATCTCCAACCATTTCTAATTTATGTTTAAACATAGCACAGAACAGCAATATAGCAATTTTTGCTCTTCCTTAAATAAAAGTAATAGCTATTCTAAATTATGGTCTTTATAATGGACAAGTTGTACCATTACAGAAATAATGGGATCACTGAAGAAATATCAGAAATAAAGTGAAGGAGATAAAACAAATGACCCCTGGAGGGAATAAAACAGTTTCACTTTTTGGAAGTCATAATAAGAATTTCTCTAAATCTCTAAACAAAAATATACCATCAATATGATATCTTTTGATACAGTCTCCCACATCACTCTCACAAGCAAGCAAAGGAAGTACAAGTTGGATGAATGGACTGTAAAGTGGATAGAAAACTGGCTGAACTGTCAGGCTTAGAGAGTAGTAGTCAATGGCTTGATGTTTAGATGGCAGCCAGTCTCAAGTGAAGTGCCCCAAGGATTGGAACTGGGCCCGGTTTTGTTCAGTATCTTCATCGGAAGACGGCATAGAGTGCACCCTCGGTAAGTCTGCAGATGAAACCAAGCTGTGGGGTGTAGTAGATATGCTGGAGGGTAGAGCTAGGATTCAGAGAAGCCTAGACAAATTGGAGGATTGGAGCAAAAGAAATCTCATGGACCATGTCCAGATGAGCACAACCATGCCGTATGTGGTGCTGCTGCACACTCATCTGTTTTCCATGCTGCAAGGAAGCAACTGGGGGGTGGAATGGAGAGGAAGGGGGGGTTGATCCTCAAAATTACCTGTGCAAAAAAAAGGTGGAGCAGCACACACAGGGGCAGCGTGCGCTGCTCACAACTAGAGCCTGGCTGGCCGGAGCCACACTCTGGCTGCTGGCCAGGCTCTAAGCAGCAAGATAACCATACCAGGAGGCCCCCAGAACCCCAGGTAAGGCTGCTGGCCCCAGCCTCCCCTACCCCACCTGGAGTAACCTGCTGCACACCAGAGGGCCTGGGGCACAGGCGTTCCCCAGGTACAACTAGTGGCAGCACAAGGTGTGCCTCTGCTAGTTGTCCCCATGGAACCACAAGTCCATGCTCATGTGGACATAGCCACAAAGTTCAATAAAGGCAAATGAAAAATCCTGCACTTAGGACAAAACAATCCCATGCACTGGTACAGGCTGAGGACCAACTACCTAAGCAAAAGCTCTGAAGAAAAGGACCTGAGGGTTACAGTGGACAAGAAGCTGAATATGAGCCAGCAGTGTGCCCGTGTTGAGAAGGCTAACAGCATACTGGGCTGCATTAATAGGAGGGTTGCCAGCAGATCAAGGGAAGTGATTCTTCCCCTTTATTTGACACTGGTGAGGCCACATCTGGAGTATTGTGTCCAGGCTTGGGCCTCCACTACACAAAGGCTGTGGACAAATTGGAGAGAGCCCAGCAGAGGACAATGAAAATCATTAGAGGACTGGGGTACACGATTTCTGAGGAGAGGCTGAGGGAACTGGGCTAATTTAGTCTGGAGAAGAGAAGACTAAAATGGGATTTAATAATAGCCTTCAACTACCTGAAGAGTGGTTCCAAAAAGGATGGATCTAGATTGTTTTCAGTGGTGGCAGATGACACAACAAGGAATAGTGGCCTCAAGTTGCAGTAAGGGAAACTGAGGTTAGATACTAGAAAAAAAAGCTCTCACAAGGAGGGTATTAAAGCAGTGGAAGAGGCTACCCAGCAGAGTTGCGGAATCTCCATCCTTAGCGTTTTTTAAGACCGGGCTAGACAAAGTCTTGCCTGGGATGATCTAGTTGGGAATGATCCTGCTTTGTGCAGGGGGTTGCACTAGATAACCTCATGAGGTCCCTTCCAACCCTAATTTTCTATGATTTGATGTTTCTATTTTTCTCACATTCTCATCAGATGGGACAGAAACCTGCAGATCTCTACCAAGAGAACATAAACAAGGGAGATTTAACCTTTCATAGTCTCATTCCCTCCTTTCTTTCCTCCCCAGGGTTGGCAGCTCCCGTTGTCAGGGTAGCCTGGAGAATTTCCCCTTAGAGTCTCTGTATCATTTTTGTTACTCAAAGATCAGGGATGCAAATGTCAGGATTGACATTTGTACATGCTTGCACCACACTGTTGGGCATTTTCAGGAGTGAGGCGAATTAAAGCTACATTGCCATACAACTCATGAGGGAAAGAAAGAATACTCAGGAAATAGTGCCCTCTACAAATTGTTCCTTGGTAGGAGATGAATTGCATAGTCCTTAGCCAGGAAAGAGTTGCCTGAATTCTACAAAACTTTACATTCAAAGAGTGCCCACTGTTACCACTTTTGATGTTATCAGTGAACTTTTCAATGGCAATGATAATGATGGTACGTTAAGACATCTGTGTGTCTAGTTCCATCTAAATCAGGACCAAATGTTTTCTATTAAAAGAAAAGCAAAATTGTACTTATTGTTCAATGGGCACCATTTTGGGAAAAGAACATTGAAAGAGTTCAATGTGTTCTTTTTGTAGTAACAAATGTCCCCCAAGCAGTACTCCTTGGACCCTGACTGGGAACAGAATATTCATTTACCATAAGCAAAAAAAAATGTAGCACATCATAAATCTATTGTGGTGATAGGAAATAGAGAAAGTTAAGGGGTTAACACCACCCCTTGGGGTTTCATGCTCTTTGTGGGAGATTTTTTCAGAGCAGTGTCATGTCTAAGTCTTTATCCTGTGTGTCATGCAATTTCATACCACAAAGGTGAGCACGGAAGAATTTGCATTGTTAAGAAGCATTTCCAAATGCAAGCTCTCACTCTGTAACTGACTGCACAAAGGCAGATCACTTTGCTTGCATGGAGTCTATTGGACAAGTGGAGCCATAATATTTATTTCTGTAATCCTCATTACTTTCTGTCTCAGCATTTCACCACTATAATTCCAGCAGCACCTCTCTGGATTAGGGAAACATTCTCTCAATTAACAGTTGGGGAATAGAGAAATAAAGAGCTTTCCCCATAGCCAAGCAAGGATATGACAGAGCCAGGAAAAGAAGTTCTCCTCAGTCCTAGGCCAGGGTTTTAACCACTTCCTCCCACAGCTAATATTATTTCTTACCATGACTTCCTAACCCCAAGCTCATATGCAGTTTTATTGTTTAACATTTTTACCTTGCTTAAAAACCTCTTAAGGTTTGTCTTCACTGCATTGCTTTCTCAAGTAATAACTTAAGAGTTACCTCTAAGAATCCTGTTGTGCGGGGCACTTAGCATGTGTTGTATCTGAGACATAGTGAGCACTATGGTTGCATTAAAAGTTAGAATATGTTCTGAGACATATTCACCCAGTAATAATTACTATAATCTTTTTTTAGGGCTAAAACTGGTTGTGCCCTCCCCACTCCTGACATGCCAAAGCAAGCCAGGTCTCTGCTCAGTCCAGCCCACAATTTTTTGTGGTCCCCTCCAAGATATAGTTTTGGGGTGCTCTGATCCATCGAAAAATCAAAATTGCGGTTAATTGCAGTATAAACTCACTGAAATAAAATAGTCAGGGCTGGGCTGCATGCATGTGGGCTGCACTGTGAGGGGTACAGGGTGGAGGCAGTACGTGGTGGGGATGCCTGTGTTCCCTCCCCAGGGCCAGGACCAGGGCAGAGCTGGGAACTCCTCCCCTGCTCAGCCGGGAAGGGGCTCCCTGCCTGCATCAAGCCCTTTAAACATGGTGCAGGTGGCAGGGGGCAGAAGGGGCACAGCCCCTTGGCTGCGGGTCCCCCTGAAGCTGCAGGTTCCACAGGATAGGATGGGCTGGCCCTGTCTGCCACTAGTGGCAGGTAGAGGGAGACACAGAGCACCAAGCCTGAATGAGGGTGCTGCTCCTGCTTCTGTATCTGTGGGGTAAGACAGGCCTTTCCTTACACAGAGAGAGATGCCAGATCCAGTTCAAGACTTTGGTGCAGTGTGGATGCTAGGACCAACAAGCAGCTGATCTGTGCTTCTATTATCTCCATGGAGTGGTCTAACAATAGCTGGACACATGTTTGTTAACATGATTTGGAGATACTCCTTCCGTGAAAGCTGCTAACTTTCCTACATTACAATCATACTTACTATGTGTTTTACTGCTTGAATTCACAGATGTTTGTGTTTGAAGTGTAATGAACATGTTCTAAGCATAAGTTGCAACAAGTCTCAGCTTCCATCCAACCACAATCTCTCATAGTTAGTAGGATAGGGTAAGAAGGGACCTGAGCAGATCATCAAGTCTGACCCCCTGTCATGTCAGGAAAGAGTACTGAGGTCAAACAACCCCAGCAAGGTGTTCATCCAGCCTCCTCTTAAAGACCTTGACATTTGAAATTTGAAAATGGTGCCATCTTCCTTTAGTTGTCTGGTGATTCTTGGGAACTTTTCAAGGTTGACCCACACAAAACGCCACCAGGGCTTGAGCATCTTCTAGCCACCCCACACCCAGAGTCCTGAATCTGGCCAATTCAGAAGCTTCTGGACACCCTCCACTAAGCCCCTACATTGGGTTGTCGAAGCAACCCTACAGTGTATTGGGCAAAGCCAGGAAACTGAGAATCCATTTGGATTTGTGACAACTGAACACAGCCTGCTTCCTGTTGGAGCCTGACATGCTGCACTTTGGTTTTGCTGTAGGTCTTGTCACAGCTTACCTGTGTTTATTCATACTTCAAAATCTACTTGTAACACTTGAGCCCTTTTGGTGACGTTCTATTGCCATTTTTTTCCTATTACCTTTCTATTTCCATTTGGTCATCAAAGTGGCCATGAGACTTGTTAGCTACTCAGATGACCAAAGGGAAAAAGAATGTCCCCATTTGCTCTCCCCTCTGGGGGGTTTCCATTCTTTAACCTTGAGCACCCTTCAGAGACACTGGAGTAAAGTGGCTATTTTTAGGATGCAGTTACTCTGTTGTTTCTCACAGGTAAGATCCATTCAGTGGTTTGTGGTCTTTCATAATTGACCAATTCATGGATATCCATGCCAACATAATGCTTATGTCTCCTCAGAGAAAGAAGTGCAAGGCAATACAAAATTGGAAGGTCCTAACAAGATGTAATTATACAGATTGCTCATATAGTGAAATTGGCACTCCTAAATTCATATGCCCAAACACCCCCAGGGTAGGAGCCAGTACCATTTCTCTTGGAAGTTGGTTTCATATCCTAGCTGCTCTGACAGCAAAGTAGCACCTCCTGATATCTAGCATGAGAATGTTTTGACTCAAGTGGGATTTGAATCCACAACCTTTCAATTACATTTCACTATAGAAGTCCATCATGCTATCTATTGCACCACAGAGCCACCAAGCCAGACACAGAGCTACCAAGCCATTTTAAGTGATACCTTTAGCCTCAGCTGGCTGGGCCATGAGTAGCTGAGGAAGGGAAAAGGCCTAGAGCTAGTCATACAGAGGGAATGCAGGATCTTGTGTCATAACAGCTCATCAGTGCTAATTCCATCATGTTCCTAATCCAACCAGTTTGTGCTGCTAATCAAATCACTCTGCATAAAGCTATTTTTCCTTCACAATGTGGTCACTCTCATTCAAGTCAGACTGCCTTAAATGGAATAACTTGAGGTAACTGCAGGTATTGTGAAGATAAACCCTCAGAATATGTTTATACTGCAGATAATCCCAAACCAGTTTTAAACAAAACAGTGTTTTTAGTACAAAAAAGTAGTAACAGTTTTCATACTTTAGTATAACCAAGTAATAAATCAATGTGCAGTAACTGGCACACAGTGCTTTTTAGTGATACTAACTGTGCAGTAGCTTAGTACTACTTTTGCATTAGCGCAGGGGTTTTCAACCTTTTTTGGTCGGGGTACCCCCATTAGCTGGTCAAGAGGTGGGGAGTCCCCTGGCGGGCGGCCAATCCACGAGCTTGGAGAGGGGTGTCCCCCAGCAGCTGGTTGACAGCACACGGCAGCGAACCCGGGAGTGCTGCTGTCAAAATCGGAAGTGCCTTCCAAAGTACCCCTAGGGGTATGCATACCCCTGGTTGAAAACTCCAGAGTTAGCGTAATAGCATGGTTTTTGCCCTGCACACTAATGTGTAGCAGAATTAGGTACTGCACAGTTAGCATCTCGTGTAGAGTGCCCAATGTGAGCAAATTAGCCAAGTATTTACCGAGCTTCTGTATAGGTAGTCAAGGTAGTTGACTGCAGTATAGACATACTCTTAGTCTGATTTACAGGTGTTGCAACTTTCTATGCCTTCCACAGGTTTCTTTCACTGGAATGCATGCTTTATATCCCCTTCATTTGTTGTAATTAAAATTACAGTATCCCAAGGGTACTTGGGCTAAATAACAATAGCTGCAGAGGAGTAAACAATTATTTTCCTCCTAAATATGCTAATTGCAGTTTAAGATCTCCCAATTCTGCAATAGAAAAAAATAAAAACATGTTTTGGGGGATGCACTCTGTTTTAAACTTTGTTTTCAAGATAAATTATGTTCATACAAAAAAGCAGAATGATTCTCTGATCTGGTTGTTGATATGTTGGAAAGAATGAAAGTTTTGAGTCTGGCATACATCAGTTAATAAGAAAAACATCTTCTGATAGAGCTGACCTCAGGCAGGCATAGTGCCTCTAAAACAGAAGGAAAAATTACTTCTCTGGTGTCCTTGGAAAGAATCACAGCACTTGCTTACCCTATGCATATCTGGCTCTGCATATTAGTGAGAATGAGGCAGAGATGGGGAGGTAGAGCTATGGACCTTCACAGAAACAAGGAGAAATAGGGCTGGAAGGGATTTCTGGAGAATATCTAGTGCTACTCCATGCTCGAGGCAGGATCATCCCCATCTAAAACATGCTATAAAAGTATTTGTGTACCTATTCCTAAAACTGCATGAACAACCCTCTCACACAACTAGTAGGCACAGTGCCAGGCACAACATCAGGAACACCCTACCTTGCCACATGTAAAGTGCCAATCTTTTCCCCATAGGAGAGTAAAAGGACTACCATGGTGACTGGATCTTGAATAGGTCCACAAGAAGTAGGTCATTGAGCCTTCTCTCTACCTTGTGCCTCCATGAAAGATCAAGCGCAACTGATCCTCTTCCTACTTACCTCACACCTCATTCATGCTGTATGCTGATAGCCACCTCCTCCCTCCACCACCGTTGGCTGAATGTCCAGGAATTCAGGTAAGGTCTGAAACAAAGGTGAGAGTACAAGGGGAAGGGTAGGGGCACCTTCTGCTGGGAGCAGCCCTGCCCTCCACTCTTCCCTGCCTTTGCCCCCTCCTCTTCTCCCTCCCCCCACCCTGTCCTCCCCACCTCTCCCCTCCACCTTCCCCCCTGTGCTCCAAGACTGCAGGGCTTTCCCGCATCTTCTCTGCTTTCTTGCTCATTAGGGCTGCTTGTACACCCATGGGAGTTTACTTGGGTTTAATTCTCCCTACATTGAAACAGTGGGTTTTTAAAAACACCACTTCAATTTAGGGAGAATTAAACCGAAGTAAACCCCCATGGCATGTACATGAGGATCAGGCCCGATCCTTACCTGACTCTCCAGCATCTGGGGAGAGGGGGACGGGAAGAGGGAGGGCGAGCTGCTGGCAGGCCAAGCAGTCCCTGAGCTACGAGGGAGCGCCCAGGCAGCACCTGCCCAGAAGCACCCAGCCTGGGCTGTCCCAGGGGGCACCACAGCGACACAGGGAAGTACCAGCCCCCCTACAGCCATAGAGGGAAGAACTGGGCCCCCGCAAAGCTCAGGCAGGCAGGCAGGCTCCAGGGAGGGGAAAAAAAGATCAGGCTCACTGCTTTTTTTTTTTTTTCTTCAGTGGAGCCTACCTGCATGGGCTGCCGCTGAGCTGCCTGCACAGGCTGCCTGCACAGCCCCTGAACTGCACGGGGCCCTGTGCTTCCCCCCGCAGCTGTTACCCTTTGTTAGGTAGCAAACTAAAACACCTCGGAGGTGTTTTATTTTGCTATGTCCCAAAGTCATTTATCGCGCAATACGCCTCTGACAGTGTAAACAGCTGCACCATTAAAGCGGTGCAAAAGGACATGTATGCCACTTTAGAGGACAGTTTTGTGGCACATGCAAAAGCCCCAATTGTTCTCATAAACTGCGCTTAAACTGCTCATGAAGTTACCTTCAATTTTCTGGCTGTTCAAATGCACTTACAGATACAAAGAGATGCTTGAGCTGAAGGAGCATCTGGAATAATGATGCTTCAGCTAAGCTACGTTCCCATTCTGTATCATCATCAAGCAATCCCAGCTCTTGGCCTGCCTCTTTAAATGTTGTGCATTGTACTTCATTAACTGTGCACAACTCTGAGAAAGATGTAGCTCCTCTTATATGAAGCAGAAGCATCATTAAGTAGTATCTCTTGGGTTCTGCTAGAAACGCTGTGTACATGCATCCAATTACCTTATTACCTCCTCTTTGATGTGGCTTCCAAATGTGTGTGTTATTATATTCCCCAAAATGACTGGGGATATCTGGTTTTGTATATTGATTTGCATCGTCTCACAGTGAACTGAAGCTAGGTATTGCTTGTCACGTTGCTTAAGAATAGGTAGCATGTATGCATACTGATTGTGTAGTGCTTTTTCAATGGGCACATTTTTATTCATGTTTCTCTTTTGGGGAATTTTTTGGTATTTTTTAATTTTGTTCAAACCTATCATCTATAAGCTTTAGAGTATGCAGCAAGCGCAAAATCCTTAGAATGTTTTTAGAACATCTCCTTAATGTATTAGCATATAGATTAACTCATATTTAATATATATTGATGCAGATTTGATGACTCAATATTATAGGTCAGGTAGCATTGGCAGTGATAGTACAGAATAGTATAAATAGGGGTGTAATTTTATGGGCTGGCTTCCAGGGATCCTTCAGGAGAGAGAAGCCAGAAAAAGCTTCTTTTTGGTAAGTCCTGAGGCACAGCTTCCTCGGAAAGGGGCTGATCAGTGGCAGAGTGCTCCAGGGGCATCCCCTCTCTGTCTCTGGCATACCTGACAGCAGCCAATGGGAATTATTCCTGAGGGTGTCACCAGCATATTTCCAGGTCTGGAGTGTGGGAACAGAAGTGTGTGGATAGCAACTGCTTGCTGGGGAATAGCTGGGCTGGGATGCACCACCATCCAAAGCAGCTTATAAGGGACCAGGAGTTTTCCCAGGTTTTCTACCAAGGGACCAATATAATGATTCAAGAAATATGGTCACCTTATGATGGGGTCCATTAAAACTCTTATTCGAGAGATCCCATAACCTTCTTTGTGGACAAACAGTAATTACTGAAGCAGTGTGACTGACTGGCAAGACCCTGGGAAAAGACAAAGGAGAAGGAAAGTAGTGATGAAGGAAGAGATTAAGGAAAGAGTTACAGATGGAGCAAACAAGGAAAATATAAATAAACAGTAAAATCATGCTAAAACAAAACATGTTATTGCATACACAACATGCCATTGCACACACAATTTGTCCCTGGGTGATAGAAAAGAAAAAGAATGAATCACAAGAGAAAGATGTTAGCCACATCACTTAATACGATACTGC
Organism: Alligator sinensis; assembly: GCF_000455745.1. Taxonomy (NCBI): domain Eukaryota; kingdom Metazoa; phylum Chordata; order Crocodylia; family Alligatoridae; genus Alligator; species Alligator sinensis. The sequence goes on from NW_005842308.1 coordinate 1,090,387, forward strand.
AAAGTACCCACGTGCTAGGGAACAAGCAATTCATGAATCTACTCAGAAGAGGCAGGATGGTTGAAGAGCAGTAAATATAACCTGAGCCAAGAAAGGGCTCATGTAGCAATAGAAGCTAGGATATAAATAATTTTATTGTTGTTCTGCTTTAATAAAAAAGAATAAATATAAAAACAGAGAGAGAGGAGAAACAGGGAAGTCACTAGTGAATAAAATTATCTGTAATAAAAGCCAAAGCAAGCCCCTTAAGTTAAGATTGGGAAAGTATTTCAGAGAAATTGTGCCTTTTGATACTTTTGACAATGACAATGATGCGTTCTACGGGATATGTATTTATTGCTGAGTCAAGAACTTTATCCAGGTTTCTGAAGAAGTTAAAAATAAATATGTTGGCTTGGGTCTTTTAGATCCTGTAATGGTATCTAATCTATATTTAAGCTATGCATGAAAACTCTCAGGTCAAGGTTCAAGAGGAAGATAAACTGAATCTTCCCTGTGACTCACCTGCCATCACAGTTTCATTCTGACTTGGGTTTGTCATTAGGAAGGTTGCAAGTCTGACTGGCAGCTGGACTATGGTGACAATCTAGAAATTAGATCAGCTAATGAAGAACAGACATTTGTTGCAGAGGCAGCTAGGGTCTTCAATGACACAGCATCCTCTTCCACCTAATAGTAATATTGTGCATTATACATTGTTTCCTCTCACAGAATCTCATGCATGCTAAAATCTTAATGTCTGGGTTTGGTAGTGCAAGACACATGCCAGTATTGTACACAATATTAAGATAAGGCAGAAAGCAGGGCAGAGTGGCACTTTAGAGATGAACTCGTTCAGAGAGGCCTGAGCTTTCATAAACAGCAACCTACTTCATCAGGTGCTTTATAAGAACTGGCAGGAAGAAAGGGTTTTAAATACAAGGGAAAGGGATGGCAGGGGGAAGACACTGCTATATTACACCAGAATACTACCAACCAAACTGAAAATTACATGGAATTAACAGTGAATCCAAGCAGCACCTGGTGGACAAAGGGTGTCAGAAAAGGGAAAATGGCGATTTTACCTGCATGCGAGAATACACGTAATGGAAGTATCATGATAAAACTAAACTTTCTAGAAGAAATGGCCACAATAAAACTAAAACATGTCAGAGGTTGCCTAACTTGCCATGATAAATTGAAATCTACCATAAAAAAAAATTGTCAACGTGTATTTGTTCATGCAACTAACCTAGCAAAATGGCAATTTTTTGTCCCATTTTGTAATGTGTATGTACACAACATATAACATGTGCAAGCACCCATAGAGTGAATTGACTGGATAACCTGAGAAAAACCTGGAGTTAACAGCTACTCCAGGTAAGGAAATAAAAACCCACAGTCCCTTTTGAAACCGTGCATGGGCGGAGGGATAAAAAATTATTTGGGCGGGCTAAGCATGTGCACACCACACCCCCAGCAGGTACGTCTATGGGGGAAGTGGTAGGGGGTGAGGGAAGGGACATGGAGGGGGGCAAATTGAGGCCCCCATGGTGAGGGAGGGAGTGGGGCAGAGACAGGGACAAGGGCTGAGATGAATGGGGCCCCAGGACCAGCGTAGGTAGTGGGAGGGTCAGAGCCTGGTTAGCTCATCCAGGGGTGCCCTGGGGCTCCCACCACTGTGCACACCTCAGGGGAAGCCTAGGGTACACGTCCCCCTGGTCTGTGCACAGGGTGGAGGCACGCTGCTGCTGCACTGGGCTCTGCGCCCTGCTGCCACTGACTCAGAACAATGCATCCAGTGTCCCACAGCTGGATGGGCAGGGGACATGGCACAGTTCAGCAGACACATGGCATCGTGGAGCTCCGGAGGCAGTAGCAGCAAGATACAGAGCCCAGCATGCAGCGGTAGCCCACCTCCACCCCAAGCACAGATCAGGGAAGGCACATACCCCGTAGGTCTCCCCCAGGGTGCGCACAGTGGCAAGAGCCCCTGTACCCCTAGACAAGCTACCTGGGTTCTGAGTGTCCCACAACTCAGCCTAGTTGCGGCATCATTTGCCCCACTCTGCCCCGCTCCCTCCCTCAATGTGGGGGCCTCGATCTGCCCCCAAGCTCCTTCCCCTTCACAGAGTAGATTGATACTTGCCTGCCAGTGCTAGGCAATGATCCACACACAGAGCTGCAATCCTTGCTGCAAGCACACCCCTCCCCACTCTTGCTGCAGCCACCCAGAGCCCGTGGCCGGGCTGCCCTGCAGCCCTAGCCGCTGCCCCGCATTTGGGGGGGCTAACCCCCCTGGCCCCAGCCTTCCATCACTTATGAAACTATAATTATCGCAATCCATTCTGTGGATGATTTCTTGTTCCACAATTTCACATTCAAGTTGGTTTTTTTAAGTGTTTTTGTTTAAAGACAACTACTATGAAGTCAGCGATGGATTTCCAGAGAAGATAACATGTTCTACTGCAGGCTTCTGTGTTTCTGGAACTGGTGTTTATCTGGTGTCCATTCATTCTTTTATGTAGGGCTTTCCATGTCTAGCTGCTGTAGTCAGCAGAGGGTCACTGTAAGCAAGTGATGGTGTATATGACATTAGTAGAGGAGCAGGTGAATGAACCATGGGTGTTATATTTCATATTGTTTGATCTGGTGATGGTGTATGTGTTTATGAGGGGGCACAGCTGGCATCTGGACCTGTAGCAGGGCCTAGAGGCTTCATGAGAATTAAGAGTTAGGTTGTCTGTTGCTGGAAAGACATTGTTTGAAGCTGGGAGATGCATATATATAAGTGAGGACAGGCTTGCCCCCTATGGCTACCTTGAGATGGCCATCATTTTCCAGGAGGGATTGTGGAGTGAAAATAGTATTTTCACCATTCTATTGCTCAGATGGTAAAAATTAATAACTAGTTTACAAGTAAACAAACTGGATTATTTTGTTTCCAGTGTTGTCAGTCATATGTTGTATTCCCATGTGTAGATGGAGGTCATTGTTCTCCCACCTCCAAAGAAGGCTTGCAACAGACAAAGTGGAACTGGTTTATTCAAATCCTTCTAAGAAATAACCTGGTTTCTAATAGGACATGTTCCCCATTTGTTGGCGCACACAGAGACCTGGTAATCTTTTATCCTAAATTCTTTGAAAATAAACAAGCAAACAAAAAGTGGATTGAAAAAATAACTTTCAAATGTTTGGGGGATTTGTGTTTCCTTTTCAGAAAAGTTTTCTGGCAACAACAAAAGGAAAACATAAGCCTGGATGACCATGTGGGTACTCTGAGTCATTCCTTAACTGAAAAAGTCAAAGTGAGATCAGAAGGGAATTAGTTCATTTTCATTAGAACCAGTTGCAGTAAGACCTGTCATACTTGACTCCAAGCAAATATTTGAGAGCTGAAAGGTGAAAATACCAAGTTTCCTCAGATAGAATAATGTAGGGCAGGGCTGTCCAGCTTCTAAGCCCCTGGGGACTACATGACTTGGGGGCTACAGTTGTGTGGGCTGCACCAGGTGCACCATGCAGATGCTCCTTCCCACACACCCCTACTGCAACATGTGCCCACACAGGCAGCTGATCACCATTGTACCACGTGGACACAATCCCTCACACAGCCCTGGACTCACCGTCAGCTCCCTGCACTGCTACACTGCTCCAGCCCCTAGAGAAATGGCAGGGAGCAGCAATTGGAGGAGGAAATGGGAGCCTGGAGACTCCAGCTTCTGTTGCCACCAAAGCAATGGGGGAGCAGTGGACAGGTGAGAGCTCAGAGGCCACACATTAATCCTTCACAGGTTTCATGTGACTTACGGTCCACCAGTTTGACAGCCCTGGTGGTGAGGTTTGTGAGAAACTGTATATTTAAATGGTTCTTGTGAAAGTTAGTTGGAAACAGAAATGATCTGTGGATGCTCATGTTACTTGATACCAATCAGTTAGAACTCTATTGCCAAACAGAGAAGACTTCCATTAGATTCCTAGGTGATTAGAAACAGCTCATGATGCTGAGAATAAGATGTATGAAGAATGGAGCAGGTATTAGCTCCACCAGAAGACAAATTTCTTATATACATGTATGACAACTAGAGAAGTTCAAATAACATGGCATTCTGGGACTGCAAGCAACTTCTGAAGTCGGCTTCTCAAGTTCTGAAGCTCTTGCTGTTTTTAATAGTTTTCAGTTAACTCAGGCACAGGTGGCTACATACAAAATTGTGGTAGAAAAATTGGAATCCTGCAATACATATAAAAAGGAAACAGAAGTAATTCCTTTTTAAACAGAGAGGACAAAAAGATTGTGGGAATGATTTCATGCTATAGAAAGAATCTTGCAATTCTGGGGGCTACCTGACTCCCCAATAAAAAAAAGGATTGGGATCTAAAGCGGCAATCAGAGTGAGCCTATTGGGAGACCCAAAATTAATCCTTGACAAAAATTAGGATTTGCATCAAAGGTAGTCAGCCAGGGCAAATTGTGCTGGTGAAGGCAGAGCAGCACCCAGGTGCTAGAACATGATAGAGACTCTGAAATCCTTCAAGAAAAGAGACATCATAAGGACTTAATGTTGGATTCCACAAAATACAGCACACTGAGATACACATGCTGTGGGAAATGGCATATGCCAGGACTGCATCCAGCATTTGGAAAAAAGGTATACAAACTGCCATTGATGACATCACTTTAAAAGAGCTTACCAGTGCCAGCAGACTGTGAACAGCAATAGCAAAAGAGAGACAACTGCATGATGAGCTCAAAACAATTCTTCATGGGGCGATGGACATCTTTATGGCAGAAGATGAGTGAATTACCATGAAATGGCATATGTCTTAATTTTAAGTTAGGCACAAGTGCACAAGTCAGTAGTGCTAGAAACAATGATGCTAGCACTAAAAGAGAAGCCAGAGGCAGTAAAAGGTAAAGAAGTAAAATGCTGGACTTACAGTGGTGACCTTGCACGCACTAAGCAAGTATGTGAACTAAATGCCTGGGCAAAATAATAGATATTTCCATGCCAAAATGATTTATAGAACTCCTTTTACTGTATAATTGGTTGTGTAAACCTGTATAGTTTGATTTAGGGGATCTCTGCTAAATTAGACTACTGCATTTATACAGTACACTTGTTTGAAGAACACCATGGTCTGAATAATCATAAACTACTGTGATATCTATAGCACTCAGTTTTGCATCTGGATCTTTGACTTGGCCAAAAGGTATTTAAAAACATTTTTTATAACTGAATGGTCCTTGATTTCTCTGCAAAGGAAGAAGTTTGAGTGCAAAAGTTACTTCAGCCAAAGGTCACTAGCTATTGCTGTCCCTAGTTAATTTCTCTTTAGCAAACAGAAGAACATGCTTTGATGTCTGACTATGTCTAACTGCTTTTGGTTAAACTATTTCTTGCTAGCAAACTAAGGTCACAAGTATGAAATATACCTTAACCTGGATATATGCCGCCATTGGGGATGATATGTAAGCACATTGTGCCCTTGATAACATCACATATGGCACAGTAAGTGGCAACACAAACAAGACGCATCTGTGATGAAGCTAACAGACCTTTAGGTAGTCAGACGGCTATTTGTGCTACAAAAGTTTCATTCCCCTCCCTGCAGTTTCTGAGATTTGTAGTGCATATCCTGAATGCAGGATGACGTTCTGAAAGGACGGAGAGTTCTGCGGATGACTCTTCACAGATGCCTGTTCTCCAATAAACAACTCACATAACCTGCTGTTGACAATCTCACCAGATTCATTTATTTTAATATTATGCTTATTTATTTTACAAGAAAATAAATGCTTACACTAGATGAGCTCATTTGCAATCCATAGAAAAGTATGAGTTTTCCAACTAATAGGCTCAGTGTCCAGCCTAAGCCAAGCTGTAGTCCCTGGGCATAGCACATTACCTGAGGGTCTGAAAATAAAGGAATGGAAATAGTGACTGTGTATAATGCTCCTTTGTTTGATAACACAAAACAAATGGGGTTTTAAAATTAAGTGGCTCAGAAATGAGCTGCATCTGGGGTATGGCACACTTGCTCTTTCTTCATGTTGGAAACTCACCTATTGCAAATACGGTTGGTACTTTAAGAGCCTGATCCTGAAAAGCCTTACTTTAAAGAGCAGTATTCATTCATCATACTAATCCAATGAAATCCCAGAGGGTACTTCATTGATTAAGGCTCCTACTGAAATCCAGTAAGTAATGTGTTTCCTAAAACCTTTTGCAAGCCATTCATTGGCTTTTGGTTTCACTGTACTAAAGAAATAATATCAAATCCACTCTAATACATTGAAAAAACAAATCAAACATTTTTAGTCCATTCTCAAATTCTGCATTTTCAGTGCAGCATTAAAGACTCAGACCCAAGAAAAATGGATGGTAGATGGGGCCATGTTATCTGGTGTTTAGATCAGTGGACCAGGACTCTCAACTTCTGGTTTCTGCCAGTGATCTACCATGACACCTTGTTCAACACAGCTCTGAGCATCTGTGTCCTCTGTCATTTTTGGTCTATAGCAAGGGACAGCAACCTCTGGCATGCAGGCCAGGTCCAGTTCATGGAACCATTGAACCTGGCCCCCAGACCAGCAGCACTTTGGTAGTGCTTGGGCAAGAAGCACCAGCTGTAGATCCTCTTCCCATTGTGGTGGTAGCCCAGGCCTGGTACCTGCCTATCTGCCCACCTCTGACCTAGGGTGGGTTATTCCAGCCTGGAAAAAGGAGGTGACCCCTGGTCTATACCTAGCCAGTAAGCATTCCAAGCAAGGCCTAATACAGGGGCAGGCAATTATTTCAGGCCAAGGATGCTTACCAAGTTTTGGCAAACTGTCAAGGGCAGCATGGGTAGACCCGCCCATTGATAGGTGCCCTGCCCCCTGGTCACCATCTTGGGACTGTAAGTGTTGCCCCCTAACCCCTGCCCTTTGCCACCAGAAGTCCCTCCCCTTGCCCCCAGAAATACTCCTTTCAGAAAGGGGTTTTGCCATCTCAGAACCAGAAAAATCCCAAATTTCATTCTAAAAAATGAACATCTACAACATTCATTAATTTGATTTCAAAAAACATTTTTGTCCTGATTTACATGTGTTAGTATAGCGTACACAGAGGTGACTACACAACAGCTTAAAATGAAGCCTTACTCTTGTATACTGTGGGGGTGTGGAAGGCATGGGGTGGGTATAGGTTTGTGGGGGACTGTGGGTATATGGGTATATGGGGGAGGGTGGATAGGTATGGGGGTTGGGGTGGGGTGAGGGAGCATGTGGGGGTGTGTGTGTATATGTGGGGTGTGGATGGATATAGCATTTGAGGGGGGCTGTGTATGCAGATGGGCATGTATGGCAGTGCAAGGGGGGTGTGGGTGTATGTATATGGTGTGGTGTGCTTGTGGGACTCCCTATGAATACACATATTCTTCCTCTCCCTCCCTCCCTCCCTCACTACACACACACACACACACACACACACTCTGCTTCCCTCTTGTAACTTCCCGTGCCTTTTTCCCGAGCGTCACACGTTTGGACTCTTTAAGAATCTCACCATGGCTTGTTGAGCTGCACGGGTAGGCTAGTAGGAGTGGCCTTGGGTCAGATCCCCAGGGGTCTCTCCTGCCACGTCTTTGATAATAAGAGGTTTTAAATCAGGAGGACAATGCCTGGTCCTGTCCCTCTGGTTCTTTCCCCTGGCCTTCCAGATGATCACCTTTTCTTGGGGCTCCACCTCCCCTACACCCTGCCTAACACCAATTGTGATGTTGGTTGGCGGGGTCAATGTTCGGGCCCTCCCTGGCATTCAGTCCCTTGGGGCTGCGGTTGTTGACCACTGGTGTAGCTAGTGCCAAGCGCTCTCCGCTGCCCCTCTATGCTCTCTGGTCTATGTAGAGCTGGGTTCTACCCGGACTGCCACCTTCCTTGACATGTCGCTGCTTCCCTGAGTTCGGTACCTGCTGCTGGTTGTTTGATTCAGGGTCCTGTCCTCACTGTATCTGTCGCCGTTCCAGTCACTGGGGCTACTGGCTCCGGCCCACGACAGGTCCGCTGGCAGCTCCTTGGGCCCACGCTGGCCCCGTATTCCCTCCACGTTCCCTTCCTGAGGGAGCCACCAAGCCTCCTCCTACTCCACGCCGTCCAGCTGCTCTAATGCTTCTGGGCCAGCCAGGGATGCTCCTTCCGGTCCCCCCGGCTCCCTTCTGGGTGAGCCTTTTCTGCTGGCTCCAGCTGCCTGCCCAGCCAATCACCCTTGGCACGCCTTTATAAAGCATGTCCAGGCAGATGCGGGAGCCATTCCTGGCTCCTCCTGGCTCCACTGAAGACTTTTTCTTTGATCTTCGACCACAGCAGCTCCAGCCGCTGCGGTTTTACTTTCACCGCAAACAGCTGCCAGCACGGCATCCTGCCACCTCTCCCCTTCTCCTGGTAAGTTTTCCTTACACCTCATTACACACACACACACACACACACACACGCACTCTGCTTCCCTCATTGATCTCTCCCCCTTCCTCATTGCATGGACACACACACAGTCTCTCCCTCCCTCTTTGCATGGACAGACAGACACTCACTGTGTACCTCTCTCACTACACACACACACACACACACATACACACACACACACACACACACCTGCCCCCTCCTGCTCCTGGCCCCAGGGTACTTGTGCAGCCCTGCAGTCAGGCAATGCAGCCAGGGGCCATGTGGTGCTGCAGCAGCCCAGTGCAGGGAAAGCTGCGGCAGGCAGAGACTTCCTGTTTGGGGGTCCAGGGGTAGAAGGGGGTTTGGGGTGGGGCAGGGCTGGGCTGGCCTTGCTGGTGAGTGATCCTGGCTTCCCCTGGATCATCTTTGACAGGCAACCAGGAGCAGATAAATATTAATCTTCTAAACTTTTTAGGTGCCCCGTGGGCTGGATAGAATGGGCTGACGGGCCGGATGCAGCCCACAGGCAATGTTTTGCCCACCCCTGACCTAAGATGATGCTGTCACACAGCACCTAGCATGACTGGGCCCAGTCAGTTGGGACTTCCAGGTACTGTTGTTCTGTACTTAGTAGTCATCAAGAACTCTGTTAAAAATGACTCTGCCTTTAGACAGCTCTTAACAGATACAACAGTGAGGGATGAAAGATCCCTGTAGCCTACAGAGGTGCCAGTCTCCTATAAAGGCTACCTCTGCATCTAGCCATGCAGCTGTCAGTTAATCCTCACAGCTAATATTTACAGCTATTAGGCAAGGACTATGGCACCTTGATGATGAAAAGATAAGTGCTAAGTATTTGTGATATCAGGACTTCTCACTTGAGGAGAAGCTTCTTACTGTGGTACCAGTCTGGCCTGCCTGTTTCTGCTCTGGTTGGTTGGTTCATGCTCAGCAGTTACATTCCTGTTAGCCGTGGCTTGTGTAGTTAAGGTGTTTTTTTGCCTGCATTCTTCCTCTGCATCTGTACAAAGAAGGAACAGAATTGGAGAGATTAGATGAAGGGGGCTTACAAACCACATAGCATGTCTCTTCGTTCTTGAATTTGAGGGATAAATGGAATCCAGGAGAGAGGAGAAAACTGTGTTTTATGTTCAGATATTAATTTAATATTTGGGCTGAAAGCAAGACTACACAAGTGTCAAAACAATCTGTATCAACATTCCCAGAGGAAATGGATTTCTATCCTTTTAGGGAAATTCTGCATCCACTCTGCCCTCTTCCTTGTGACAGTATGGAATCCCAGAAGAAAATCAGTAGTGGGAAGGGCAAGACCTCAGGATATGGACAGCCTATGCAAGGGGATCCCATGCATGATCTTGAATTTGTCATCATGTAGTTGATGCATGAAGCCCAAATATTTTGGGTTAAAGGGAAACAGCATTTTCTGGCCAGCTAGCAGTAAAGCTCTTGTACAAAGCCTATTGTACATTACTTAGAAGAGTAGAGGGCTAATGCAAAGCTCTCTGTTCTCTTTATAAGCACATTGGAGCCTTTGGAGGATGGGTTGACAGTGACTGAATACCCCAACAGGAGCTTTGGGCCTGTATCAGAGATCCAAGGAATGCAGACTCCAGAGGCTGGTACACAGGGGAGACTGCTTGCCCTAGGGAAATTTGAGGGGGACAATGACACCCTTGTTTATGTTTACTGAGTGGTTTGTCCATGCTGTGAACATCACACAGGCTAGGGACAGTGTGACAGGAGGCTGCTCTCAAGGTTTCATGCTGGCCCACCCACCTGTCTATCGGGCAGTCCACCCAGTCTCACCTGCCATGACTTGGCTGTTCTCAAAACACGTGGTAAAATACGGGAGACTACCCATTACATGCCCCTATGCCAGGGGAGACTATCTGCAGCTCCAAACCTCCCCTGCACTGCAGCCCATGCCTTGTTGATGGCATCCATGGTGTCATTATGCTCCCAGCCTAAAGCCAGGCTAAGTTTAGCCCTCATTGTCAGGCCTCTTTCACATGCACATTCACTCCACCCTCCTCTCACTAGGGCCTCTCGCATTCCACCCCCTCTCACAGGGTCTCTTTCTCACTTGGACAACATGTCCTGCCCTGCTACCTGTTGGAGTGGCTCCCGTAGGCCATAGGTTTTATCCAGATCACACCTTGGGGGGCAGATGTACAATCTTTTGGGCTTCTCCCATGACCTTCACCTGGGTATTGGCCAGCCAAATTTCTGACCTGGGCCAAGCTTGCCCTGTCCCTTCCCGGGGCAGCTTTACATAAACATACATAAAACACACACTGGGAACCCAGCCCCACAAACTGGGCTCCCAGACCTCTGTAACACACTCTGGGCCCCTGGCCTCATGTACTGGGCTCCCAGCCCTCTGATCCCCCTCTCTGGGGCTCCACACTTCCCTCAACATGCTCTCCAGGGGTTGGCCCATATGCTGCCCTTCAGGCTGTCCCACAGCCCTACTCAGCACACCCCCTTGGGCTACCCTTCAGACTGACCCTCAGCCCTACTCAACTCTCTTCCAGGCCCTCACTACTGCCCCCTCTCTGGGTTTACACATCTACCCCCTCCTTCAGGACTCCAGGGTTTCCCTCCCCTGTGGAGGCTCAGGTGGCTGCAGCCATGCCTGGCCCCCTTGTACCCATGGTGTTCTGGAGGCTAGGAGTTAAGGTGCCCTGGCCCGCCTTTCACCAAGGTGGTAACCGGCCTGGTATTTCCTGGGGGCTCCCACACCACTAGCAGCCTCACCACATGACCCATCCCCAGCAGGGTGCAGTTTTAGGTCATGCCCAGGACCAAGAGCCTCCTATCCATCCCCACAAGCTTGTGCCCTTATCTCCAGGTTGTTCCTGCTACAGCTCAGCTAGGTGATGTTTCTGCCTCCGCTGCCAGCAGCAAACTGCTGTATTTATGTAGGTAGCCAGTGTTTTAAAATGGCTGCTGCAATCAAGTACCTGCTGGCTGCTTGACTCAGCCCTTTAAAAGTGGCAGGCACTACAAGTTCTCTGCCACAAACAGACATTCAAAAAGCCTGAGCCTGAATTGATTCAATCTTTGCAGGTTAGTCTAACCTGGCTAGGCTAAACCAGTCTGTAACAGTCCAGGCATCCCCTCTGGACTGAAGAAATGTAGGTACATGCCTGCAATAGCTCAGGCTAGAAGCTGGGGGGCACTACAGCAGCCCTCCCTTCCCTTCCACACTGCTGAGCTGAGGTGGGGGTGTGGCCAGGCCCCAGCAGGACGCTCTGATTAGGAAAGGGTTTAACTCCCCCACCCTTCTCTCCAGCCCAGTAGGGAATTCATAACACGGTGTTTATCACCCCTAACTCAGTGTTTATCACCCCATTAAGAAAACAGAGGGACATTACCAGCTACCAATTGATTCTGCCTTTGCCCTGTCTACCCCGGCACAGACTGTAGCCAGCATGTGGTCTGCCAGCTAATGCTGTGTGTCTGTGTAAGACAGAGGGGATGGGGAAATCCCCTCTGCCTTAGCAGGGAGTGGTGATGGTGGGGGAGCAAGCAGATGCCTGCAGTCTCTGCCAGAGCTGCAGCCAGGGAGAAAAGGGGAGGTGCCAGCCCTACTATGGAGTACAGAACACCGCCCTGCTCAGACAGCATGCCAGGATGCTGGGGGAGTCTGGTTTAACTTGAACCAGCAAGGGGTCTGGGACAGCCATTGCATAAACTGGTTTGACCCAAATCAGTTAAGTCAGATACTACATTCAACCAGGTTTATCACAAACCAGTTTCAGCCATTTTCAAACTGGTTTATGTGCACTGAACATCTGTCCTGTTATAGGTTTAAACCAGTTTCTGATCACTTAAACTGGTTTATGTGTAATGTCTGTCCCTAGCCCCAGGGATAGACACTCCTTCAGCATGTAAATGCCCCGGCACACTGATCACTCATGATGCATTTCACTGACTAGTCTCAAGCATTACTTCTACATGTTAATACATGCAGTATTTAGCCTCAAGTGTTTTGAGCAAATACCGTGAGTAACCAGCATCATGCAAAATTGGGACATTAATTTCTAACATGTCACCCGCCACTGTATATCACAGCAGGAGAAATGCCTCAGGGAGGGGCCAGAAAGTGACTGGGGTTACATGCTGCTTCCAGAGGAGTGAGTTCCTAAGTGGGATCCAGCTGTAAGTGCATCCCTGGTCACTCAGACTGAAGAGTCAAAGGCAAACCAGCTGCTAACAATATCACTTTCGCATTTGCTGTTAGATCTAGAAATTGGTGTGCCCTTACGATGCCAGCTTAATGGGTTGAAGGAAGCCTTTGATGTTGACTTTACAAGCACTTAAATAGAAACATGGATTGCAAACTGCACAAGGATAAGTTGTATGGCCGTGGCAAAGCTAACTCCCAGTAAATCAATAAGAGTAAAGGATACTTGCATATTATGCCTGAATACAGCACCTCTCAGAAAGCATGCTCCATAATTAACTAAAAAAATCATTTTTGACTAATACTTTCAAGAATAGTTTCTATTATACTAATACTTTCAAGAATAGTTTCTATTACAGTCAAGACTTGGTCCCAATTTTCAAGAAGGGGAGGAAGGAGAACCCAAGTAACTATAGGCCTGTAAGCCTCACCTCGGTGCTCGGGAAGCTCTTGGAGAGAATCATCAAGGAGCACATCTGTGGGGGGCCAGCAGGGGAGATCATGCTCAGGGGCAATCAGCATGGGTTCATCAAAGGCAGGTCCTGCCTGACCAACCTGATTGCCTTTTATGACCAAGTAACTAGATCCTTGGATGATGGTGTCACTGTGGACGTAGTCTTTCTAGACTTTAAGAAGGCCTTTGACACTGTCTCTCACCCCATCCTCATGAATAAATTAAGCGACTGTGGCATTGATGCCTGCACAATTGGATGGGTAAAAAAATTGGCTGATGGGGCACACCCAGAGAGTAGTGGTGGATGGGTTGTACTCAACCTGGTGAGATGTGAGCAATGGGGTACCCCAGGGCTTGGTCCTCAGGCCCGCACTGTTTAACATCTTCATCAGCGACTTGGACGAGGGGGTGGAAAGCACAATGTTCAAATTTGCTGATGACATTAAGATGTGGGGCGAGGTGGACACACTTGAAGGGAGAGAGAGGCTGCAACTAGATTTAGACAGACTACAAAAGTGGGCAGATGAGAATAGGATGGGGTTCAATGTAGAGAAATGCAGGGTGCTGCACCTTGGGAGAAGGAATCCACAGCATACATACAGGCTGGGGAGTTCCCTTCTTGAAAGCACAGAGGCGGAAAGGGATCTTGGAGTCATTATTGACTCCAAGATGAACATGAGCTGCCAATGCCAGACCGCAGCCAGCAAGGCCAGCCATACCTTGTCATGCATCCAAAGGTGCATCTCAAGCCAGTCCAGAGAGGTGATACTCCCCCTCTATGCGACTTTGGTCAGGCCGCAGTTGGAGTACTGCATCCAGTACTGGGCACCACACTTCAAAAGGGATGTGGCCAGCTTGGAGAGGGTTCAGAGGAGGGCCACCCGCTTGGTGAGAGGGCAGCAGGACAGGTCTTACGAGGAGAGACTGAGGGACCTGAACCTGTTCAGCCTCAGCAAGAAGAGGCTGAGGGGGGACCTGGTGGCTGCCTACAAGCTCATCAGGAGAGATCAACAGCAAATAAGTAGAGCCCTTTTCTCCCCAGCACCACCTGGGGTGACAAGGAACAATGGTAATAAGCTGATGGAGAATAGGTTTAGGTTAGAGATCAGAAGGCAATATTTTACAGTTAGGGTGGCCAAAATCTGAAACCAACTTCCCTTGGAAGTGGTTCTCGCCCCTACCTTGGGCAAATTCAAGAGGAGGTTGGATGGTCACCTGTCTGGGGTCTTGTGAACCCACAATTCATTCCTGCCTGTGGCAGGGGGTCAGGCTACATGATCTGTTCAGGTCCCTCCTGACCCTAGCTACTATGAAACTATGACTACCTTTATCTTAGCCTTCTGTAAGTTTTGTAAAAATCAGTTCTAAGTCTGATCTCCCACTGCAGGGGTGACTGCTAGTCTTGACTCTCTGGATGTGATATTAAATCAGGCTCTCTCTGAAAACATCTGGTTCTGTCTTAGCATGCAGCATGCCATACCTTCATCCTACGAGGCCCACTCAGCTAAGTGAAATAGCTACAAAAGCAAGCACAAAAAAGAAATAAATGAATTGCAAAACATTTCCCTGGAAAAACAGTCATAACATCTGCTCTGTGTATTAATGCCCCATCTTAAGATAACTTTGCTACAAGGGCAAGACAAGAGTAAAAGTAGCACAGGACCAAATGCATTGTCAGTTATGCTACTTATGAATCCGTGTGGATCAGTCAACTTCAGCTGAGTTACTCCTGATTTCCACTTCTGTAGTTGAGAACAGATACTGGCCCATGGGTTCTGTGGTTCACCAGTCAAAGAATGCTAACCTTTGTCCACCTAATGAAAGGACAATCTGTTACATATGACAAGCATATATTTTATGGTGTTCTTTCAGTAGGGGGCATGTCTGCATGGAGTTCATCTCCAGCTGCTGCTTGCTGCATTGCTTGGAAGCCTTCAGTCCTTTTGTTCATACAATAAAGCTGGCTTATCTGTTGTTGTGTCTGACATCACAAGGACACATAAAATCCTGAAATATGCTAAAATCTCCCCAAACAATATTTATCCAGGAGCTCTGAAAACAAATGACCTGTGGCTTGATAATCAGATTCACGTTGCACTTGAATATTACCAGAAAATGGAAGGGGGAAAAGAAGCTCCTGCTGTCTCACCTTGCTCCTGTTCATAGATTTATAGATGTTAGGGTTGGAAGGGACCTCAATAGATCATCGAGTCCGACCCCCTGCATAGGCAGGA
>NW_005842308.1:1107926-1127139 GCF_000455745.1 Alligator sinensis
TACGCAGGATAGGAACGTGCATGAATGGTGGGACTTTGCTGTCTGTGTCTCCCAGCAGATGTCTGGGTAGTTTAGGTCCCCCATGACTACCGCCTCCTTAGTTTTTATGGTCTCCGAGAGCTGCCTCAGGAGCCCTGAATCTAGTTCTTCCCCTTGGTGTGGTGGTCTGTAGCAGACCCCTACCATCAAATCCCTTTCTCCTTGCCCCCCATGTAACTTAACCCACAATTCTTCTACTTTCTCCTCCTTTGATTCCGTCTTGATGAGGGTCGATGTATATTGCTCATTCACATAGAACGCAACCCCTCCCCCTTTCTTCCTCACCCTGTCCTTTCTGTACAGCCTATAACCTTCAATGTGTACCTCTTCTTCTGACGTGCTGTTCATATGGCAGACACTGGTACTCTAAAAGGCTCAGTTTGGGTGTGGGTGCTTTGGGCAACTGATGGCAACAAACACTGCCTTGGGATGTTGGATCTGCTTAGCAGACCACAGATATTCAATACACTCCATCTGGAAAAATTACACAGCTTCTTATTGTTGGTTTCAGTTGTGAAGATATGTTCTTCCTTTGGAGAAAACTGTTTTCATTGCACAATACTTTCTTGGGCTCCTTTCCCTGGATTCCTGATGTGCAGGCACAGGCTGGGGTATATGCACCCCAGGTAAACTGTGGTTTACTTAGTCCTCCTCCTTTTGCTCCAGTAGTGCTTTTTTCTGGACCATGGTCATGGTACATAGATGAGTGTGTAGCTCCTGATGGACATGGCCTGGGAAACTTGGTAGTTTTGTTCAGTCACTTGCCTCTTGATATTTCCATTGTGAAACCCGTTGTTTGAATGACTGATGCAGAACAGAATAGAGAATATGCAAGAGATCACATTGTTTAGGTGGGAGCTGATTTCCACCATTGCCCTTTCTTCCTTAACTGCACTCATTAAGAGCCAAGGGGATTTACATCCTGACAGCAGTAACCATAAAGCTGGCCTTGTCAGGCTGAAGAGAATTCACTGGGGTGAACTAGTTGACTCCTCAGGCCACTGATATTCTTTTAAAACAGATTCCCATTCTCCACAAAAAAACTCCAGTTCCCATTTTCTTTCCCAGGCTTGTTGTGGGTCAAAACTGATTTTGGATGCAGCTCCACAAGCAGGTCATCCTTAGGAAATTCCTTCTTTGAAAGCACCACGTGCTGAAACCCAATCTCCTTCTGGAGCCTCCCCGGGCATTTCTTGTGTTGTGATGTACAATGGTGCGTGATGTGCTAGAATGGAAATGAATGTCTGGACTTTGTATGGTGCTATTTCCAGCCTAATAATTGGGAACTTGTAAAAAAAAAAAAAAAAAGAGTGCCTGAGATTAGTCAGTGAAGTGTGCCATGCGTGATAAGAGTGTGCAGGGGCAGTTATACACTGAAGGCACTGAAGGAGTGTTTGTAGCTCTGTCTGATGTGCACAGCATGAACAAGTACTGGGTAAACATAAACAGGGGTGCCACTGTCCTTCCTTCATCTTCCTAGGGCCAGCAGATTCCCCTCTGGAGTTTGCACTCCACGGACTTCTGATACCAGCCAGGAGCCCCTGCTGGAGTGTTCAGTCACTGTCAACCCATTCTCAAAAGGCTCCGGTTTCCCTTTAACCCTAATCCAAAATGTTGGTTTCATCCATCAACTACATGAGAACAAATACAAGCTTATGTATGGGGTCCACTTGCATAGACTGTCTGTGTTTTTGTCCTTTGTACTGAGGTCTTGCCCTTCCCATTACAGCCTTTCTGCTGGGGTTTGTCTAGGATTTCACTCTACCACAAAGAAAAGGGCAGAGTGAATGCAAAATTTCCCTAAAAGGAGAAAAATCAATTGCCTCTGGAACCTTTGACGCAGATTGTTCTGACTCTTGTGCAGTCAAGCTCTCAGCCCAAACATTATTAATTTCTGAACAGAAAAAAAAAAAAGTTCTCTCCCCTCTCCTGGTATCCAGTTACCCCCACCAAATCCAAGAGCAAAGAGACACGCCATGTGGCTTGTCAGCTCCCTTCATCTAATCTCTCCAGTTCTGTTCCATCTCTGTACAGATGCAGGGGAAGAGAGCAGGCAAATAGCCCCTTTCAATAGATAATCTGCAGCCAACAGGAATGTGACTGCTGAGCATGAAAACCAGCCAACCACAGCAGAAACAGGCAGGGCAGACTGGTACCACAGTTCTCAAGTAAGGAATCATAGGAAATTAAGGTTGGAAAGGACCTCATGGGCTCATCTAGTCCAACCCCCTACGCAAAGCAGGACCAGCCTCAACTATATCATTCTAGGCAAGGCTTTGTCTAGCCCTGTCCTAAAAACCTCCAAAATGGTGATTCCACCACCTCTCTGGGTAACCGGTTCCAGTGTTTTACTACCCTCTTAGAAAGTTTTTGCTAATATATAACCTAAACTTCCCTTGCTGCAACTTGAAACCATTGCTCCTTGTTCTGTCCTCTGCCACCACTGAGAACAGTCCAGCTCCATCCTCTTTGGACCACCCTTCAGGTAGTTGAAGACTGCAAATTAAATCCCCACTCAGTTTTCTCTTCTACAGACTAAATAAGCCCAGTTCCTTCAGCCTCTCCTCAGAAATTATGAGCCCTGGCCCCCTCATCATTTTCTTTGCCCTCTGCTGGACTCTCTCCAGTTTGTCCACATCCTTTCTGTAGTACATGCCCAGAACTGGACACAATCCTCCAGATGTAGCCTCACCAGTGCAGAATAGAGGGGAAAAAATCACTTCCCTCAAACTGCCTGGCAACATTCCTACCAATGCAGCCCAGTATGTTGTTAGCCTTCTTCGCAACAAGGGCACACTGTTGGCTTATACGTAGCTTCTTGTCCACTATAACCCCCAGGTCCTTTTATGCAGAGCTGCTGATTAGCCAGTCAGTCCCCAGGCTGTACTGGTGCATGGGATTGTTCTGTCCTGCCCTTTTCCTTATTGAAACTCATACGATTTCTTTTGGTCCAATCCTCCAATTTGTCTAGGTCACTCTGAATCCTAGCCCTACCCTCCAGCGTATCTAGTACTCCCCCCCAGCTCGGTGTCATATACAAACTTGCTGAGGATGCACTCTATGCCATCTTCCAGGTCATTAATGAAAATATTGAACAAAACCAGGCCCAGGGCTGACCCCTGGGGCACTTCACTTGATACCAGCTGTCAACTAGACATCAAGCCATTGCCTACTACCCTCTGAACCTGATGATCCAGCCATTTTCCTGTCCACCTTACAGTCCATTCATCCAACCCCTAGTTCCTTAGCTTGCCTGTGAGAATGTTGGAGAAGACTATATCAAAAGCCTTGCTAAAGTCAAGGTCGATCACATCTACTGCTCTCCCCTCATCCACAGAGCAGTCACGTTGGTCAGACATGACTTGCCCTTGCTGAATCCATGATGACTGTGCCTAATCACCACTTTCTCCTCCAAGTGCTTAGAAACGGACTCTTTGAGGACTTGCTCCATGATATATATAGAGACAGAGCTGAGGTGGATTGGTCTGTAGTTCCCTGAATCTCCCTTCTTGGATCCTCATTCTTTTTTACAAAAGTGCAACTCCTCTTCCTCTTCTCCTCTGCCTACCTTTCCTGAACAGTGTATACCCAGCCATGACAGTACTCCAGTCATGTGAGCTATCCCACCAAGTCATAATTCTGTGACTATGAGGATTTCTAATTCTTCCTGCTTGTTTCCCATGCTATGTGTTTTTGTGTACAGAGACGTAAGGTAATTAGCCAATTGTCCTACTTTGTCAGGAAAAATGACAAGGCCTCCACCGTTGCCCCCTGCTGCTTCCTCCCAGTTTCCCCACTTACCTCAGAGCTTTAGTCTCCATACCATGGTGAACCTAGTTTAAAGCCCTTCTCACTAGGTTAGTGAGCTTACTAACTAGGTTAGTGAGCCTATCTTTGTCAGGTGGATCCTGTCTCTTCCCAGCAATTCTTCTTGGAAGAACATCCCATGGTCAAAGAAGACAAAGCCCTTCTGGCAAACCCAAAGCCAAAGCCCTTCTGGCAACACCATCTATTCAGGCATGCATTGATCTGCAGAATGCCTCTGCTTCTGCCTGGACCCTCCCCATTGACCAGAAGGATTGAGGAGAATACCACCTGAACCCCTGTCCCCTTCACCCTTGCGTCCAGAGCCCTGGAGTCATTTTTTATCTGCCAAGGGTCACCCCTAGCAGTATCATTGGTGTCCACATGGATGAGCAGCACAGGGTAGTAGTCAGAGGAACAGATAAGTCTCAGTAATCCCTCTGTGACATCTCAGATCCAGGCTCTGGGCAAGCAGAAGAACTCCCAAGACCAGGTCAGGCCAGCAGATGGATGCCTCTGTCCCCTGCAGAAGGGAGTCTCCAACCACCACCACCTGTCCCTTCCTCTTAGGGAATTGGTCTCAATCCTCCCAACCCTGGGGTTGCCTGGCCTGGCCTCCTCCACTAATGGAACATGATCCTCCTCCTCTGTTGCTGGGGCTCCATACCTGTTCTCCAGAAAAACTGATGCAGGTGGGGATGAAGATTTCTGTTTGCTGCCAGAGGTCACAAGCTTCCACCTTCCATGTCCTCTTCCTTCTCTAGCTCTGCCTCTGGCAGTCCTTCCTCCACAGTCCTAGAGGTCTCCTCCAACATAGAATTGATGAAGTTCTCATGGTGGAGGATGCTTCAGAGCCTTGCCACCTCCTCATGTAGCTCTCTTGCCTGCTCCCTGAAGGACACCACCAGGAGGTAGCATTCACATTGCAGGCACTCTGCCACCTGGCTGTCACGAGGGAACCTGCAAGCTGCAGTCTCCACAGTGACAGACCAGGACCAGGTAGAAGTCTCTACAGTGAACAGTCCTACCTGGATTCCTGATATCACTAATACTTAGCACTTATCCTTTCATCATCAAAGTGCCACAGTCCTTAACTAACAGCTATGCACATTAGCAGTGAGGATTAACTGACATCTGTAAGCCTAGATGCAGAGGTAGCCTCTTATGGGAAGCTGGCATCTCAGTGGGCTACAGGGATCTTTCAGCCCTCATTGTTGTATTTTCTTAGAGTGGTGTTGCCCAAGGTCAGTAAGTTTCTGAAAGAATCCAGGCCTTCCAAGTCCTGGCCTGGTGCTCTAACCCTTACCCTAATTCAATCATTTCCTTGTATTTGCACAGGTTTAAAAACTTTTTTTTCTAGTCCACTGAAATAAAAAATCCAAGTTAAAAAGTTGTATTTGGTAATAGCATTTATCAGACTAATTTTTGTTAAGAAGACTTCTGTTTTTTTCTCAGAACCCATATGGGATTGCGATGTGATGGGCAATCGCTCATGAACAAGTAAGATGGTCTTCCAAGGATCTTAACAGTGAGTCTGCAGGTGGCTCCATAGTCCAATTCTAGATTCACATGTCTTGTTGCAGTGAGAACAGGTGTTTCCAGTAGGGATGGGCACTGGTGTTGATATGTTGGACATTCTGATGTTTTTTTTGCCTGTTCTTCTTTTCCTCTTCTGCCTGTCAACAAGCTGTTTCAAAGTATTGAGGTCCCTCCCACAGAGTCTTCCTCCATTTTGGTCAGTCCTGAACAAGGGTCCCCCAAGTGTTGATATTGATGTTATACCTCTTCAAGTTTGCCTTCAGGGTGTCTTTGAAGCACTTTCTTTGCCCCCCACTACTTCGCTGACCTTCTTTCAGCTGTGAGAAAAAGATTCTCTTTGGAAGGCAGGAGTCAGGCATGAAAACAACATGACCTGTCCAGTGAAGTTGGTTTTGGATGATCATGGCCTCAATGCTGTTGGAATTTGCTTCTGCCAAGATGCTGATGTTTGTGCGTCTATCCTCCCAGCTAATCTGAAGGATCTTGTGAAGGCACTGCTGGTGGTACTTTTCCAAGGTCTTAAGATGTCTTCTGTATGTGGTTGAAGTTTCCAAGCCATATAGCAAAGTTGGAATGACAATGGCCCGATAAACCAAGAGCTTCAGTTCAGCAAGTATGTCATGATTTAAGACTCTCTTACTCAGACATCCAAAGGCTGCACTCGCACATTTCTCGTAGACTTCTGAGAAAACATTAAGAATGGTTTGGAGATCTGTTTCAGAATGAGCAATGACAGCATTGTCAACCGCATACTGGAGCTCCATTATGGATGTTGTCATGGTCTTCATTTTGGACTTGAGTCTGTTGAGGTTGAAGAATCTTCCGTCTATCCTATACACAATTTCAATTCCAGGTGGGAGCTTTCTGTCAACAAGATGTATTATGGTGGAGATGAAGAGGGAAAACAAAGTTGGAGAGATGATGCAAACTTGTTTCACTTCAGTTTTCACCTCATATGGTTCTGCCCCATGGAGAAAAACAGACTGAGGAATGACCTAGGTAGCCTCTTCCAGGGGGAAAAAAAAAATCAGCATTTTTTTTTTTTTTTGTTAAATTAAGCAAGTATTGCTGTCATTATTTCAGAGTCTGCACATGGCAATGGTCACCAACAAATACAGAAACCATAAGGAGACTGTAACAGGGGGCCTTCTTGGCACCAATTTTGCCTTTGGTCCACCCACCTGTTTCTGGGCTAACTGCCCGCCTTCTCGCCCACTATGCCTTGTTGTTAATTAATTAATTGAAGTTAATTAAGTGGGAGGCTTCCCATTTCTTGCCTCAATGCCAGGGGGTGTTATCTGCAGCTCTGTTCCTCCCCTACACCACAGCCCAAGCCTCACAGATGGCATCCAGAAGGGTGAAGTATTTAATGCCTTTTTTACTTCAGTCTTCACAAAAAGGGGAAGCTACCAGATGATGAGTGCAATTGGCAGCGGAGATAGGGAAATGGAAAGAGACAAACAGCCTAGAGTAATGGCAGAACAGCTTAGGGATTACTTTATAAAAGCTTGATGCTTTCAAGTTGGCAGGGCTGGATGGGGTGCACCCAATGGTACTCGAGGAATTGGCTGAGATAATTTCAGAGCCACTGGCTATTCTTTTTGAGAATACATGCAAGTCCTGTGAGGTCCCAGATGCCTGGAAAAGGGCAAATATAATGCCCATCTTTAAGAAGAGGAAGGAGGATCCAGAAAACTACAGGCAAGTCAGCCTAAACTCAACATCCAGAAAGATCATGAAGCAGGTCCTCAAGGAACCCACTGTGAAGCACATAGAGGAGAGGATTCACAATCCATTAAATGAAATTCAGCAAGGATAAACACAGAATTCTGCACATGGGATGGAATAACCACATGCACAGATTGGGAAATGACTGGCTAGGCTGCAGTACCACAGAGAAGAGTGTGGGGGTTACAGTGGACCATAAGTTGAATATGAGCCAACTTGAGTGCTCCTGCTGCAAAAAAAGCCAGAAGCCTCATTGGATGGAAATGGGCTTTCTTCTATGACTGTAGAGGACAGGACTAGGAGCAACAGCCTCAAGTTGCAACTGGGAAAATTCAGGCTGGCGATTAGAAGGAATTTTTTAACTGTGAGGGTAATCAGGCATTAGAACAGGCTACCTAAAGAGTTGTGGATTCTCCAAGCTTGTAAACTTTCAAAAGCAGGTTAGATAGATACTTGGTTGGGATGGTTTAGTCAGGAATGATCCTGCCTTGAGGAACGGACTGGACTAGATGACCTTATGAGGTCCCTTCCAGCCCTACTTCCCTATGATCTTAAAATATTGCAAGGCACTGCACAGTAGCTATTGACAGGCAGAGTACAAAGGTATGAAAGGCAACTAGGCACCCCACTCCCCCAGATTTTTAAATTGTCCTGAAAGCATAGGGAGCTTAAAATTCATGTGCAGTTCTGTGTGTTAAAATTTGCTTGGTCTAAGACAGGGGTCAGCAACCTATGTATGGTCCATGGGCCAGATCAAGTCCACAGAGTCATAGGGCTTTGGTGGTGTTCTAGCAGTGAGTGGTGTTTGTCTATGCCACAGCCAGGTGTCATGACCCAAAAGGCATGATTGTGTGTGTGCTTCGGCACCAGAATTATCCCCGCCGAGTTGCAGAGCATTGCACGGGAGAGTTTCCTGTAGCAAGAGGAAACCCCGGTGCAGGGACGAGTTTCCCGCCTTTTCTGCAGCTTCTTTTGCAGAGTGCATTGCTCATGTTGCAAGAGGAATGCACGGTGCAAAAGAGTTCCCGCCACCGGTATGCAAATTTGTTCCCCGTGATTGGCTAGTGCTAAATTATTCACACGTGGCGGCTAGCGATTGGCTTGTTAGCCATATAAAAGGCTTGAGCAGTTTCCGCCCAAGCCGAAGAGGACTCCACATCCATCTCGTGGGGACTCTGGGTACACGGCAGGGTAATAGAAACCCTGTGCGAGATCCAGAGGAGCGTGGCGGCCTGATCCACCGCCCACCTCTTCCCGTCTTCGAACGCGACTTTTATAAGACGTATTTACGATTTCTATTTTGGTGGCTCATTCACCCAGAGCATCCGGAGCTCTGCACAGTGGAGCCTAGCAACCTCCACGAGACCGTCTGTGTTGTCTGTCTGTAACTGCAACTCAAACAAGCTTTCCAGCCTGCACCACTGCCATCTCGGTGTAAGTAAACAATCTTTAAAACTACCGATATGCGTCTGTGCCTAATTCCAGCTCGAAGGCCTTCCCTCTCCGACCCGGCGTGCCCGGGCTGCTGGCCACAGCCCGCGTGCAGCACGAAAAGGGCTCGGGTCGCTCCCGGCCCGCACACCAGGCAGTGGGGAAAAGTGGTGGCTGGGTCATAGCATAGAGTCCCCCTTGGATCAAACTAAGTTATTCCAGCCCACCACCAGAAAACCTTGCTAACTGCTGGTCTAGGCCATCTAACTAACTAGAAAAAAGCAACAGAAAGGAAAAAAAAAACTAATATTCAACTATAGGTCTTCCTAAGCCAAGTAATTATATTTAATTCTGTGTTATGAGCAACCTAGTCAAACTGTATTTATTTTCTTTGTTTCTCCCCTGTTTATAATGGAAATGTATATGGAAGTAATTACCACAAAAGAAAGGAATATTTTTGTAGTCTGTGCGCCATTTGTTGCATAATGTAATGTTACAAGATTAATTAATTGTAGAATTCTTCAAAGAGTTTTTTTCAGAAATTGGCCCCTTCAAAGACATCCAATTTAAATGAAGGCTCAATTAAAGAGTTCTCCTTTACTCTGTCACATAATATGAAGGGACACACTATGACACTAAGAGGCAGCAAATTTACAAACTGAAACGTTTTTTGTAATATATACTTAAACCTGTGGAACTCATTGCCAAAAAGATATTCTTTAGTTCATTTGCTTATCTGGACTGAAAACAAGAGTAGGCATTTATATGGTCAATGAGAACAGCCACAGTTGCACTTGAGAAGATAAAGGGCATGTCTACATGTTCAATTAACTTAAATTAGGCTTACTGCACAGTAAAAATACTGCAATAAGCCTGCAGGGGAACTCTCTTTTGGGAGCAGACATGCTCCCACCCTGCTCTGTCCCTGAGCAGCAACCAAGGGGAGCTCCAGGCTCTCCCTGAGTGTTAGCCCAGGGGCTGGCGGGGAGCACGGGGCTGGGAGACAGCTATCTCCTGGCCCTGTACACATCATGAGGGGTCCTGATGTGCAGAGTTTTCTTACCTTGTGCACATGGGAACAAGCTCTGTCCCGAGCATGGCTTCCCTGCAGTTGGCACAGCCAGATCCAGTCTGTGCCCCTCCCCTGCAGCTGTTTCCCAGCCCTGTGCCCCAATTGCGCATTTGGCAGGTAGCAGTGATCCTTCAGCTGGGCAGGGAATCCCAGCTCAGAGCCCAAC
This sequence comes from Alligator sinensis, assembly GCF_000455745.1. NCBI lineage: Eukaryota > Metazoa > Chordata > Crocodylia > Alligatoridae > Alligator > Alligator sinensis. The sequence continues at coordinate 1,117,706 of NW_005842308.1, forward strand.
TCAGCAGCAGGTCACTTCCGTGGGCAGGGAGCAATCTCCCGGCCCCGACTCCAATCATGGATCCAGGGTCAAGAGCTGCCTGCTGTCAGGACAAGAGGACATTTTCCTGGCCTGAGCTCCAAGCTTGGAGCCTACCCCAGTAGGCAGCTCCCAGGGGCAGACAGCAATCTCCCACTCCCTGCTGCCTGGCTGACCGGAGCAAATTTGCTCCTAGTTGGCTGTCTACACATGTGTTGCTGTGCAGTAACTATTCTGGAGTTAATTTGCTACCTGCATTTGCAGGTAGCAAATTAACCATGGAATCATAGGCAGAAGGAGAAAAAATTATTTGGGGGGCTGACTATTTGGGGTATGTATGCTCTGCTCCCCTCCCCTCCTACTCAGCAGGCAATTCTATGGGAGAAGGGGTGGGCAGAGAGAAAAAGGGCATGGGGGGCAGATTGAAGCCCCCATGGTGAGGGACGGAACGGGGCAGGGGCAGGTGGTGAGACAATCAGAGCCTGGGTGGCTCGTCCAGGGGCACAAGGGGCTTGCATCTTTGTGCACACCATGGGGGAGGCCTGGGGGGAGGCCCAATCTGTGTGTGGGCAGAGGTCACTGCTGCTGCACACTGCACTTTGCACCCTGCTGCCTCTGGACCCACGCAATGCCACATGTGTCCCGCCGCCAGGTGGGCAGGGGGCATGGCACAGCCCAGCAGCTGCAGGCATGTGGCATCACACCACTCCTGGGTCAACTGCAGCTGGACACAAAGTGCAGTGTGCAGTGGCAACCACCTCCACCCCATGCACAAATCAAAGAGGCACATGCCCCTGGGCCTCCCCTGGAGCATGCACAGTGGCGGGAGCCCCCGATCCCTGGATGAGCAGCCTGGGCTCCAATTGTCCCACCACCCAGTCTGGCTAGGGCTCCATTCACCCCAGCCCCTGCCTCTGCCTCTACCTCACTCACTCCCTCATGGTGGGGGCCTCAATCTGTCCCCCCTAAGCCCCTTCCCCTTCACAGAATAGATTGATACATTCCTGCCATGCTGGGCAGCCAGTTACCCACACTGAGATCCTGGCTGCGATCCTGGCTGTGCGCACACCCCTCCCCATACCTGTTGCAGCTGCCTGGAGCCTTCAGCTGGGCTACCCCCTGTCCCACATTTGGCGGGGCTGATCCCCCTTATCTCCAGCCTTCCACTGCCTATGCACAGAGTAGGACAATTTACTGTGCAGTAAGCATCTGCACATGTAGACAGTGGCACTTACAGTACAGTAAGCTGTTCTATAGCACAGTAAAGCATCTCATGTAGATGCGCCCAATATGTATAAAATTTAATCCCTACAACTATTAAAAGCCAAATGTTAGGAAGAAACTTCTCCAACAGCCAGATTTTTCCATAATTATATACATGGCATTACTTGTCCCTTTCCTGAAATACTTAATATTAGACACTGTCTGGGACCAGACCCCAGACTGAATGAATCACACGTTTGACCTCCTCATAAGGATAAAACTGGACTTCCCTGCCATCTCTGGAGATTGCAGATAGTTTTTAGATACAAGCTGCGCTTCACACAAAAGCTATTTGCTTATACACTATTGCCTAATCTCCCTCATCCCCCGACAACCTTCCAGCATTCTATAGTCTCACCCGCGGACAGTATGGTTTCTGAAGAAGTCATGCTTCCTAAGGCTTCCCAATCTGCCAGCTGTCTCTGGAGTCCTTTATGGTGAGGGTTCCACAGCACAGAGGCAGAAGTTATGTAAGTTTTTGTAGGCTCAATCTGAAATACTTTCCACCATAGGTTGATGTGGGAAGAATCAGAGAGATTTGTTTGTAGTTGAAAGTTGAAAAAGTTGAAACCATGAAACAATTCAGGTGCCCCCAAGGAATAGAAACATGCTGCAAAAGTGGCACTCTGTTGAAATACAGGCTTGTCTGAGGTCAAGGAAAAAGAGAAGAGTAGACAGGTGTTTCTGCATATTGGAGATGGGCCCAAACCAAAACCCCTGATTTAGACCACTCCCAAATTAGGTTAGTTGGAAACTAAGTTCAGATCCAAATCTTGCAAATGACCCATATCTTTGTGCTGAGCTGAACCAATGTTCCTGATCTGAACATCTCCAAAAATGGAGGACGTTCAAAATAAAAAGTGAATCAAATTTTGCAACTTGGGTCTATGCCTAATATTTAGTCACACTGCACTTACCGTGCAGCAACTTGAAGGTCAAAGCTCCTTTAGGGAACTACTTTTTAAAGTTGTTCAGCATTGAAATATGGTCTTGGAAAACTGTGTTTCTATATAATTGGGATGCTTGGCTTCCAAATGATCTTTTAGAACGAAAATAACAGAATGGTCCAACAATAGGTAAAGCAATGTTTTCATTACACAAACAATCAAAATGCCAAGTTTATACATCTCAGAGGAGCCAGAGCCTGGAACTGAAAAGGATGTGGTCAGCAGTAACATAAGCTACTATTAGTACAGATAGAACAAAAAAAAATTTGGATCAGATAAGAGTTAGGTATCTGTATATGTATGGCTGCTATCCCTTAGAGGAGCTCAAGCAAATAGTGCCAACAACACATTCCCAAAACAAGTTGTTTTGAAGAAGTTTTCAAAAACTGCAGGAGGGATGAAAGCAGAAGGCCAAAGGAAAATGAGTACAATGGGATATGATTTATAGTTGACTGTCAGGACAACAGTATTACTAGAGAGCAAGGGAAATGTTAATTTAAAGCACTACAGTCCTTTAGTGCCATTAATGCACTAAAACCTCACACTGGCAAAGTAGGCGGGGGAAAGGAAAGGCATTCACAACTAGAGTGCAAAGAAAGTGAATGTCAAGCAAGTTCTATCACTAGTCCTAAGAGTTGAGGCAAGTAAAATAAATCCAGTTCTCAGCTTGCAATGAACTGCTCCCTAAACTTTCCATCCAATTTGGATACTTTGTGCTATACAGTCTCTGTTCAGCTAGCAGCATAAATAAGTAGTGAAGACACCATGTTGGAATGAGTTGCACCATCTCCCTACTGCTTTCATTTTTATTCCCAACCTTTAGATTCTCTTTGCTGATCTTTTCCGGGTGGCAGGAGGATCCTTATCTCTGCATTTTCAATAGTGTGTGATTTTTGTGCAGCTTTTTAATCTTGGGGTATGTGTTCAATAACTCTGCATCGCTGCATTACAAAAAGCTGCTATTTCACTACAACAAAAAATATTCCCTCCAGCTAAGGAACTCTGCTATCTTCCTCTACTCTCCACACTGTCTATGATTAAAGTGAAACACCACTAGATAGATAGATAGATAGATAGATGTGTTTCACTTTAATCACAGAAAATGTGGATTTTAGGTTACTTTTTTTAAACCAAAAATTGGAGATTTTTTTTTATCAGAGAAAACCAGGATCTCTGGTGACAACACATTCAGTGATCTGAGACTACTGAATTACTGTGGGTGCATCTACACGTGCCTCTATGGCGCCATTGTTACTGAGCCATCATTTAGTACTTCCTTTAGGCTCAGTAACTGCATTGTGCCAGTGGCTCACGGTTATTTTTAGCCACTGCATTGCCGTAGTGACATGCTATAGTGAGGGAGTCCATCACTACGGCAAAATAGTTGCCACAGCTTGGTGTGTGCTCACCAAAGCTACATTGCCATAGCGTGTTGCTATGGCAACATAGCATCTTGTGTAGATGCGTCCAGTATCACACATAGCTCTAGTCCATAAAAATACTGTGCCAATCAACATGACCCAGGCTGGGTCCCCTAGACCTGTTCACATAGATTCCCATAGTAAGTGTGTTGGAAAGAGTATCTACATCTACAGGAGCACCTCTACTTACTGGGAACCCCTGGGGAGTCCAGGAGATCAGCTTTTCTACAACCAAAGGGAACTGCAAACAGCATCTACATGAACCCTGCGGTGATGTCCTGGAAAAGGTAACCTAACTCCAGGCTTTTCAATGAAGCCTCTCTATACAGAGGAGCTCTTCTTGCCATCCCACCAGTTGGTCTCTGCAACAAGGTGATCTGGCCGTTTAAGGGGGAGCTGGCCACCCTCTTCAAGAAGCCCAACTGTGAACTTTTAGGTAATGTGGGAATGTCCCACTAGAAGATCAAAATCTAGAGGGAGGCAAACTGGGTGAAGGAGCAGTTTGCAAGAAGAAGACAAACTGTAATTCAAGCAAGCTTGCTACCCTGAAGGAGCCATGCTACTATGCTGGGACCAGAGCCAAAGGGCCCCTCCTAATGCCCAGAACAGGGCCAAAGGGTTTTGTTTGTTGATTTATATGTTTGTTTGGTGTGCAAAGACTGTTTTTATTGGAAGGACTGTCCAAGGGGCTTTTCAGGGGGAAAAGTCAGACTTCAGGAGCCAGCAGGGTAAGAAACCTACTTACAGGCTCTTAGAGTAGTAAGTTCCAAAGGAAGTACAGATACAATGGAGCAGTGCTGTCAATGAGCTGGAGTAGAGAATCCTGGAAGAACCCATATATCCAATGTATATAGGTGTGTATGTCTGTGTCTCAGATATATCTATAACAGGGAACCTGGCATTTTGTAATGCCCTGGTGATCATCATGAGTCTTCTCTAGGATTTCCTGGCATAGTGCTGAAGGTATCAGTACTCTGTCATGGAACATGAATAAGTCTCTGACAACCTGGAGATTGAGTCTTTCTTGTTGGTACTTTGCTAGTTCACAGTCCTTGAATCTTACTTGAAGCCATCCTTCCAAGCAGTATTTCTTTATATATTGGCAAAAGGAATCATTTTCTTGAGCTTCCTGAATTCTCCTTTGTAGTGAAGCAGATATGGGTATCGCATCTACAATAACGTCCAGGTAAACCATAATATCTAGCTCCTGGCGGAGTTCCTCTGGAAACAGTGGAGTCTGTAATGGTGCCCTAGAAAGAGTATCGGCTGTTTGTAACTCTTTTCCTGGGATATGTATGTAGCAGGCTCACCTTTCAGAGCTTGGATTGCGTCCCAGCTTGAGATCCTGCTGTTTTGATTGGTGGAGCCCATCCACCAATCAGGAGGCAGCAGGAGAAATAAAGTCACATCCCTTTCCTGAAGGGCGGGGGAGAAGAGCTCCCCAGACCTGATTGAAGACTGTTAACTGTCAGGTCTGGAAGACTTCAGGGGCGGAGCCCTGGAGTGTATAAAATGAGCTGCATGCCCAGCACAAGAGGAGATGCTGCGAGGGGCTCAAGAAGAGCGGAGCCAAGAAAAGCTGGGGAGCATTCCTTCAGTGGGCAATAGGCCCAAGGCTCCTTAAGCTGCCACTGGAGGAGCAGCCTTGGCAGCGGTGCGAGACTGCTCGGGCTGTTGATGGCACACACGGATGGTGTGCAGAGACCCAGCCCTGGGAGTGGTGTGAGGCTGCTCAGGCCCATCACAGTGTATGGTTCAGTGCATGAAGCCCAAGCTTTGGGAGCTGCAAGCGGCGGCTTGAGCCTGCAACCCTAGCAGGACCTTAGGGGCTGCAGTAAGGCAGCTCAGGCCCCATCTCCTGGCAAGCGGCCAAGTCCCATGGTGCGTAGGGCGGCACACAGACCCAAGCCTTGGGAGCCAGGGAGCAGCGGAGGCTGCTTAGGTTAGCCACCCAGTGTGAGGATGGCGGAGCCTGAAGGGCCCAGCCTGTGCTAAGAGAGTCCTCAGTGCTGAGCCAGGGCACAGGGAAATGGTACTGCTGCGGCATGAGGCCCAGGAGCCAGCAGCTTAGATGAGCTGAGCCCTTGGTGCCCAGAGCAGGGCACAGGGTGAGGAGGAACCCAGCGGTGCAGGAAAGGCCTGCAGAGGTGCTCCAGCAGAGGAGGCCCCATCGAGCTGCACCCTGACCACCACCACCTGAGGGAGTGTGAGTCATTGGGTCCCTCCCTGAGTCCCACAGGGGAAAAACACTTGGGGCGGGCAAACCCAGAGAAGGGGCTGAGTGAGCAGCCCCCCACCTAGTCAAGGCCCTAAGGGGAGGGGCCCCTGGTGCTTCCTGGACACTCCCCAGGGGACCCCATTGGAAGGAAGACTATCTCTTGCCATGGGTTGGGGACTATATTAAGGGATAACTGTTATTAAGGTTGTTCATGTTTACACCTTATATTTTGTAATTGAAATGGTGTATTGTGATGTTGTAAATAGTGTTATTTAGGGTTTGACCTTGGTTAGTGGTTAGTGTTCACTGTGTAAATATATGTATATGATATTTAGTTTTATGTTTATGTATATTATAACTCAATAAATTGTATATAGTTAAGAACTTTGGGCTTGGGCTAATTCTATGGAGGAAAGAGGGATCTGCTCAAAATTCTGGCATCCCTCTCACAGCACTCCCTCCTGCCTACCCATCCCATCCTATTGAGAATAGGGCAAATCCTTGGGTGTACCCGGGTTATACGTACTATACTGTAGGTGAATTTCAGGATTCTGAGATGATATCGCTGGATTCTCAGTTTCTCATTGAGGGGTTTGTCTCCTAACAGAGACACAAGAGGCTTGTGATCAGTTTGTAAAGTAAAAGTCAGGCCCACAAGGAAAATTATGAATCACTCACATGTCCATGTAATTGCTAGTTCTTCTTTTTCTATTTGTGCATATCGAGTTTCAGATGGAGAAAGCGTTCTTGACACAAAAGCAATAGAGGCCCAGTGGCCAGCTTCCTGATGTTGTAACACTCCTCCGATCCCATACGATGAAGTATCTGATGCAATACAAGTTTCTTCTGTTGGATCATATTGGGCCAGTATCAGGCATGAACTGAGTATAGATTTGATTTCATTGAAGGCTTACTGCTGTAGCGGTCCCCAGAACCTTATGTTCTTGTCACTTAAGAGGTCTCTTAAAGGCTTTGTTATTGTTGCCAAGTTTGGCACAAAATGACCCAAGTATGTAGCCATGTCTAGAAATCTACATAATTTGGGGACATCTTTGAGTTCTGGGAACTCCTTGATGGCTGCAACTTTTGATGGATCTGGCTGGATTCCATGTGGTGTAATCCAATTCCCCACAAACATGAGTTGCAAAGTAGCAAAGGTGCACTTTTCATTAAATACATCTCCAGCTCCATGGAGTTTTCTGAGTGTTGCATCCACTCTTGCATCTTGTTGTGCCTTGGTGGTCCCAAAAATCAAAATATCATTGGCATGGCAAAGAACGTCTTCTAGGTCATCCAATATGTCGAATGTCTGTGACATTCGAAACTGAAAGAATTCAGGAGCTGATGAGATTCCAAAAGGTAGCTGTTTAAACCAGTAGCGCCCAAATGGAGTAATAACAGTTGTTAGCTTGGATGATTCAGTGGCTAGAAGAATCTGCCAGAACCCTGCCCAAGCATCCAATTTTGTGAAAACTTTGGCTCTTGCAAGTTGAACCAAGGTGTGTTCCACAGAAGGAAGAATGCGTCTTTCTCTGCACATGCACTTGTTCAGCTGTGAGATCAACACATCCTAATCTTACCATTAGGTTTTCCACAACCACCATCCCAGAGCACCAAGGAGTAGGTTTTTCAATCTTTGTAATTACTCCCATTTCCTCCATGCATGTTAGCTCTTCTTTAACTTTGTCCATTATTGGCAGTGGTAACCATTTTAGAGTACTTAATGCATATGGAACAGCATCGGCTTTAAAGCATATCTGATATTCACCTGACATTTTTCCCAGACCAGAAAAGACTGGTGGGCATTTGGTTCTATAGTGCTGTTCCAAGGATTTCTGGTCTACTATTTCATCTAGTCAATGAACAAGTTGTAGTGCCTGCATAGCCGATAAACCAAGTAAAGGCACAGCAAAATTACCAATCACATAGACTTCCTGGTCTATATATCTCCACTTCAGTGTCATCTTTGCATTAAAGGATCCCATTACTTTGAGGGGAGTGTCTCCTGGTCCCTGTAGCTGTTTAGTAGGGGTAAGGAGAATTCCATCCCTGTGTGGGCTATAGTAAGAATCAAGGATAGCTGAGACTGCTGCTCCTGTATCTATTTTAAATGGTATTGACTGTCCATTGAGCTCAATTTCTGTCATCCAGACTCTTGGATCTGATGAAGACTCTGTAACTTCATCTAAAAGTACTGTGCAAACCTCTTCATGCTGTTCTGTGACTTCACAGACTCCAGTGATGGAGTGACACACAGAAGCATAATGACCTTTCTTTTTGCATCGCCGACATATCTCTTCCATAGCAGGATATTAAGCACAACTATATCCTAGAGTCTGTCCACACCTGTGGCACTGGCCTCCTTTCCCACTTGTTTGCCACTGTGGGTCCTGGTGGGACCACTCCCTGTGTTCGTTGTGCCTGTCAGTTCTATCTGTATTTGTTTGTAGTTTCTTTACAGTGTGCATTGAATCCATATTAATTAATGCCTGACAGGACTGAGAATCACTCCTGATTTCCCTTTGTTGCTGTTTAACTAGTTCTTATTGGTGAGCCTGCGTGATAGCCTTCCAGAGTGTTAAATTAGGGTCCAGCTGTAATCTTTGTGAGACCTCTGTATCATGAAGTCACACAATTAAGCAGTCCCTAATTAGTGGGCCTGTGAGAATAGGGAAGTATTCAATTCGGATTCAGATTCAGCCAATTTGGAGGACAGTGATTCAATTCAGAGATTCAGATCACTGTCCTGAATTGATTTGGCTGAATCAGCTTTGGAAGATTCAGTGCTGATTCAGAGAGATGTGTTGATTCAGATCAGCCAGGGGTACAGCTGGGGGACTGCAGGTTCCCCTGTGGCTCCTCCAGCTGTGCCTGCCTCTCCCCAGTTGGGGGGAGCTGTAGGAGAAGCCTCCATGGCTGCTTGCCTGGCCCCATCCCTCCACCTGACCCCAGCCGAGTCCCAGTACTTTAAAAAAAAAAAAGCCCCACACTCACTGGCTCTAGCAGGAGCTGTGGGGGCTCTGGGGCCCCATATTCACCGGCTACAGAAGCGGTAACTGGAGCCTCTGGGCAGTCATGGCAGACAACCCCCTCCCATGCAGCATGGTGCAGTGGGTGACAGCAGGGATCACCCCCGCCTGTTTGGCAACCATGCAGCAGCTGTTGCATCACGCAGGTGCAGAGTGGCTCGGCAAGCTTTGTGCACTGTCTAGGAGCTTGGGCCACTGGGGCTGAGTGGTGCTGGGCTCTGGCTGACACATGGAGCTGCCCCAGCTCTCAGGCAGTGCTCAGTGCCCTGCCAAACCATGCTGCACCCACACCATGGGACAGCTGCTGCATGGGTGCCAAGTGGGAGGGATTCATAGATTCATAGATGCTAGGGTCGGAAGGGACCTCAATAGATCATCAAGTCCGACCCCCTGCATAGGAGTGCTGGGTCTAGATGACCCCAGCTAGATGCTTATCTAACCTCCTCTTGAAGACCCCCAGGGTAGGGGAGAGCACCACCTCCCTTGGGAGTCCGTTCCAGACCTTGGCCACTCTAAATGTGAAGAAGTTCTTCCTAAT
>NW_005842308.1:1129145-1137684 GCF_000455745.1 Alligator sinensis
CCACTCGACGTCTTATGGTGAATTCTATTATTTGGTGATCACTGTCCCCCAGGTGACTACCAATCTGTATGTCCCCTACCATATCATCCCCTGTTGCCAATACCAGGTCCAGTAAGGCATTCCCCCTAGTGGGATCGAGTACCTCCTGCGTCAGGTGGAGGTCCTGTACGCAGGATAGGAACGTGCGTGAATGGTGGGACTTTGCTGTCTGTGTCTCCCAGCAGATGTCTGGGTAGTTTAGGTCCCCCATGACTACCGCCTCCTTAGTTTTTATGGTCTCTGAGAGCTGCCTCAGGAGCCCTGAATCTAGTTCTTCCCCTTGGTGTGGGGGTCTGTAGCAGACCCCTACCACCAAATCCCTTTCTCCTTGCCCCCCATGTAACTTAACCCACAATCCTTCTACTTTTTCCTCCTTTGATTCTGTCTTGATGAGGGTCAAAGTATATTGCTCATTGACATAGAGCGCAACCCCTCCCCCTTTCTTCCCCACCCTGTCCTTTCTGTACAGCCTATAACCCTCAATATGTACCGCCCAGTTGTGGGAAGAATCCCACCAGGTTTCAGATAGCCCTACTAAGTCATAGGTGTTTTCTGCAAGCAGGAGTGCTAGTTCATCCTCCTTGTTCCCCATACTCCTAGCATTAGTATATAGGCACTTGAGCCCTGTGACTGGTGTCTTTTTTGCCCCCCAGCTCTGATTTCCAAAAGGCCCCTTATTCAGGATGTTCCCTGCTGCCCCCCACTGTCCTATGCTGAATGGCGGGCCTCTGCCATGAGCCCCCAATCACTGCTTCCTGAGCAGGTGATCACGGGGCTTTTTTTTTTTTTTTTTTTAAGTGCCAGGATAGGGCAGCCATGTGAGCTTCTCCCACAGCTCCTCCAGCTGTGCCTGCACCTGTCCCAGTGTGGGGAGCCGCGGGGGCTCTGCCCTGCTGCCACTTGCCCAGCCAGCATGGGGTGGGGCACAATGTAGGTGTGGCTTGCTCGAGGTGGCAGCAGGACATAACCCCTGCTCCCTGCACTGACGCGCCTGCATCCCATGCCCCCCTGCCCCCTCCCCGAGTGAAGCACCCCCCCGCCCCAGCTGGGCAGCTTGTTCCAGCCCTAGCCCCAATTCCTCCCTCCCCCATGCTCCTTCACTTCCCCTTCCCCAAACCCCAACAGACATAGCAGCTGGAGGCAGCTGTGTCAGCTGCCTGTTTAGTCCATAGCCAAATTTCCGAATCAGCTGAATCTTTTCTGAAGCTTTTCTGAATTGATTCAGATGTTTTGAATTTATTTGGATCTTTTACTTGGTCTCCCACTTTGATTTGGATTTGGAGGTTCAGTCCCTGAATCGGCTGAATCTCCTCTGAATCAAATCAGCTACTGAAGCTTCGCACAGCCCTACTAATTAGTTCCTCCTTAAGCTCCCCATATTAGCAGGATTCAGCCATTGTATACAATGATGTGATGAGTCTGTCTTCAGGTTCTGAAAGCTCCTGTTTACAGATGTTGAATCTAGCTCGTTCATAAATCACATTTCTTTTGCCCAGAAAATGATCAGTTAATGCTTCTATCACTACAGCATATTGCTTTTTCTCTGCATCTGTAAGAGGCAGTGACAACAGAATTTCATCTGCCTGATCTCCCACAGAGTAGATAAGAATACTCACTTGGTAAGCTTCTGACTGTTTGTCCAGGCCTGACACTTCCCTGAAGTGATTAAAATGTCTGATCCTTTGAGACCACATTCCAGGGGATTGGAAATCAAAATGTTCTGGTGGTACAACTTTGAGTGCCTGTGTGGTGTCTATAGCTAGTCTCAGCACTGCTGAGACTAGAAGCAGGTAGAAGCATCTGGTTCTGCTCTGAGCTGGATTCAGCTGCTGCTAGAATCAAATCCACCAGCTGGGAATCACTTGTTCAATTTCCTGTTCGCCACTTCTGACACCATGTGTTATTCCGGATTTTAGGAAGAAGCAGGAAGACTCTGTGTTCTTGTGAAGCCTTTATTGTAAAACTAACCCCTGACCCCAAATGGTTAACTGATCCCCTCCCTGTGGATGACATCGCTATTTAGTAAGGGAATTAACCCTAACTACTACACTAAAGAGACAAAGAGTAAGTAAACCCTGAAGGACAGAAGTTGGTTGTGGCCAGCAAGCAAGTAAAAGCCACCCCGGTAAACTGGGCTGTTTCCATTTAGAATTTCTTTGTATCTTGGTTTGGTGGTGGGTGGCAAGACATGTTCTGGGATCAGAAGCCCTGTCCCAAGGCTGGGGATGGCTTGTTGTGGAATAGAGAGGACACTGGTGACTCAGTAAAGGAGTGCAGTTCCTGATTCTGTTTATACACTATTGAAGATGTATTAAAGGCTACAAGCCCTGTTTGAAATGAGTTACAGAAGTGAGGAAGTGATGGGGTTATTCTGAGAAGGCCTAGAGAAGAGGCTAGAACAGTGGGACTGGTGAGGCAGGAGCCCAGACCTGCTGTATATTACATCAGTCTACTCAGTGGAGTTAATTAAAGGCTACCAGCCCAGAAGGAGATAACCAAAGACTTGAGCAGGACTCGTTAAGGCCTTGCTGGATCAGATTGTGATAAAGAATTTGGAGTGAGCTGAGGAAGCTAATGAGCCTGACTGGATAACTAATATTTTTGACAAACCAACCAGCAGAGAAGTTAGGCAAAGCAGGAAGATCCCTGAGTCTGTCCTTATCCACTTGTCTCCTCACATTTCCTGCGGCACTCTTCAAAGAACCTTGTGGCACCCCAGGGTGCCCCAGGACCCTGGTTGAGAATCACTGATCTCAGGGGACCCACTGGGCTTAGTCAAAACCACAGGTCATTCTGTGAAAGGATGAACTCCATCCACTCAAAGTGTTTTGGGGGGACTTCCCTGGGAGTTTTCTGCCTCTCTGACTTTCTACCATATTTCTACTGTGCAAGGGTGCCAGTGGCCAGGATGACTTGCACCATCCTCCACTGGAGGTTACCGGTCTTCTTGGTGGTGGGCATCTTGTACAACATGCGCCAAGCACTGCAACATGCGCCAAGCACAACACCAGGCACTGCCGCCACATGTATTGGGACACCCAGCCAGCACCTGGGAGTGCTGGGTGCACACCACCAATGCACAGAGGCACAAGGAGCCTCAGCAGTGTGTCAGGCCAGTTGGCCAGCTCACTGGCCACTGCCAGGATGGCTAACAGTTGCAGGAAGGCATTTCCCATGGCGTCCATGGTGGGGAGCGCCCAGTTGCCTGGAGGTAGCTTTCCCAGGTGACTACCACCTCCATCAGGAGGGCAGCCCTAACAGCCTGCAAAAACCGGCCCATGGTGTGGACAGAGTGCAGGGCCAGGTGGGCGCCAGAGCCTCGGCTAACAGCCAGCCCAACTGAGTGGGGTCCAGGAGGTTCCCTCGATGAGGGCAGCCATGAGGCTGGTGGAGGACAGGCTTGGCACTGCATGCCACAGGGCCAGGTTGTAGACCAGGGGCTCCTGAAGCAGCTGCAGGAACCGCAGGCGCCTAGCCTAGGGACAAAGGTGGAAGGTGGTCTGCCAGGCCTGGACCATGGTGTGGTAGAACAGGGAGAGGACTGCCCCATTCAGGAAGGTAAGGTCCAGCATGAACAGCTCCTTGTCAAAGCCAAGGCCTCCCACTCGGTGCAGGAACCGGCATGCCAGCTGCCACCACAGGAGGTGGACCTCAATGTACAGGAGCCACTGGAGGGCTTGCAGGTGGTAAGTGGCCACCCTGCCAGTCAGGTCAATAAGGCCCTAGCCCCCCTCGGTGGTGAGCAGGTAGAGGGCGGCTCATGGGAGCCACGGTGTCCATCCTAAAGAAGTCCTCAAGGAGCTGCTGCAGCCTCTCGAGCAGCTCTGGTGGGGGGGTCCAGCACAGCGCACCGGTGGCATAGGGTCGCAGCCGTCAGGTTGTTGGCAATGAAAACCCAGCCATGGCAGGAAAGGGCAGGCAGGTACCAGCTCCACCAGGTCCTCCCAGTTGGGGGCTGCAAAGGCCGGCGGCCCCAGGAACTTTGAGACCTTCGCAGTGCCAGGCAAGTCCCCTGGCAAGTCCTGGGGGGGTGGGGGGGGGTGTACCAGCCCATGCCCCAAGCAGGAGGGTGTTGCTCTTACCCCAGTTGATGTGGGCCAAAAAGGAGAGCTCATAGGTGTGCTGGCAGTCCACCAGGGCCCGCATGTCCTCCTGGCTGCCCAGGAAGACTGTCACATCATCCGCATCGGGGGGATGGTGGTCGGGCCCAGTGCTGATGGCAGAGCTAAGCCGGCCAGGCAGCATCACAGAACATGCAGCAGCATTTCAATGGCCAGGGCACAGAGTATGCCTGACAGGGGGCAGCTCAGGCGGATGCCCCAACGCACTGGGAATGGGGCACACAACATGCTGCTCACCGTCAGCAGGCTGGAGGCATCATGATACAGGACCCGGAGCACCACAGTGAAAAGGGGCCCAAAGCCAAAAGCCTTGAGGGTGCCAAGCAGGTACTGGTGGTCGACCAAATCAAAGGCCTTCTCCTGATCCAGAGAGACCAGGCCAACGTCCAGGCCAAAGAACTCTGCAGCTGCGAACAGTCACGCAGCAGGAACAGGTTGCCTTGGTTGGTGCTGCCCAGCACACAGTAGCTCTGTTTGGTCCCAATGACAGACACACAAAAGGGAGACTGGCCACCAGTTCTTAAGGCAGCCGAGGTCCTCCTTCTTGGGCAGCAAGGTGAACACCACCCGGCAGCAGCTGGTTGGCAGGGTCCCATTAGCGAGACTCTCATAGAACACACAGAGGAGGCTGAACCCAAGGAGGGGCCAGAAGGCTTTATAAAATTCCACGGGCAGTCTGTCAAGGCCCGGGGCCCTGCCCAAGGTGAGCCCCCCCCAGCAGCCTTGAGATCTGCCAGAGATAGCTCATGCTCCAGGGCCTCAGCCTGCAAAGCACAGAGGCACAGCAGGTCCTCATGCAGCCATTGAGTGGCCTCCAGGAAGGTGGGGTCAGCTGCAAACAAGTCCAGATAGAAGGTGACGGCGTTCCCCCACACCTTGCCCAGGTCCATAAGCAGCCATCCTTCTGGGGTCTTGAGATGGTCCAGGGCCTTCGCTGCAGCCTGCCACCTCTCCAGGCTGAAGAAGAAGTGGGTCTCGGCGTCGGCCTCTGCCAGCTTCTGGCAGTGAGCATGCACCTTTGCATCACAGGCCATGCCCTCTGCCAGCTCCTGCAGGTGTTTCCTGCAGGACCGGAGGCTCTTGAGGAGTGCTGCATCATTGCCAGCATGGAGCAGGGCTGCCTCGAGCTCTGCCACATCCTCCTCCAGCTCCTGGGTGCAGCGGTGGATCTCACTTGCTGCCAGCTGGGAATACTGCTGGCAGAACTCCCAGACCTGGATCTTCTCCACATCCCACCACAGCCACCAGGAGGAGTAGTCTGTTCACACGGCCTCCCAGCTCCTCCAGATGTGGGCTAAGCAGTCCCGGAAGTTGGCGTCCGGTAACAGGCTGATGTTGAGGCACCAGTAGGGGCCCATGTGTGTGCCCTGCCAGGCAGACTGAGTTCGCAGCAGACCAGAGCATGGTCCAAGAGGCCTGATGGAATGATGCAGCTGCTGCGCAGTAGCGGCAGATGGTGCTGGGCAATATACAGGTGGTCAAGGCGGGCCTTGGTGATCCCATTTGCCCAGTTGTATTGGTGCACGTCAGCATGGAGGACCCGCCAGGCGTTGATGAGGTCCACTGCCTCCAGCATGGCCATCTGAAGGCAGATGCGGTTCTGGCCCCGTCCAATCTAGCCATGTGTCGATGGTGCAATTGAAGTCCCCGCCCATGAGGAGCAGGTCATCGCTCTCACTGGAGTCACACAGGATGTTTCCCCAGAGTCTCTAAGAAGGCTACCCTCTCCCTCCCCTTGGTGGGAGCATAGTCATTTATGAGAAGCAGGCTCTGGTGTGCCAGGTTGATGCAGATGGTCAGCAGCTGGCTGGGGATGACCTCTCATGCCACTACTGATTTGTACTTCAGCTGCAGTGACAGGAGGGTCGCCACCCCAGTACTGAGGTTGGTACCATGGCTCAGAAGCAGGCAGCCTCTCCAGGCAGCGTGCCAATCGGCTTGATCGTACACATCACTGTGCATCTCCTGGAGGAAGATCACCAGCTGCTTCTGCTGCAAACCCTCCAGGACAGCCATCTGCTTCACCAGGTCCCTGCAACCATTGGTATTCAGTGAAGAAATTGTGGTAGCAGCCATGAGCAGGAGGATAGAGAGAAAGGATAAGCAGGGTATAGGTGGGAGAACAGGTGATAGGGCACAGCAAGGCCACAGAGACAGGGGAAGGCCTATCATGCCCTATTCTACTCTGTGGACCTGCCCTGGCCCCACACCTCCCTCACCCAGGTCACCAGCTTCTCAATATGGAAGGCATATTGATGCGTGCCTGGAACCCGATGCATGAGCCTTGCCGCGTCACTGGCAGCATGGGTAAACTGCGTGGGATCCAGGCACCACTGACGGATACTCTCCGCTATGTTCCTCTGGCCCTTGGTCTGCTCCAAGAAGTTGAGGAGGCCTCTGTAGCTGGGGACAACCCAGGGAGGCTTCTCCAGCAGGAGCTTGATGTTCCCAACCAAGAACCAATGGGACTTCACCCTGGGTGGGGACCTGCCAGTGAGATCAGTGAATCTCTGATCTCCCTAGCAGGCCCCCCTCAGCATCCGGCTCAAGGACCACATCCAGAAGATCGATCCCCATCCACTTCGGGGTCAGATATCATTCTGCTCCCAGGGCCACTTGCAGCTTTCAGAGGGCAGGCATTTCATCTCCTCAGCGTCAGCCTCAGTGGGCAGCAGAGTGGGTCGGGGGGGTGGGTCCCTCCATCATCTTTGGCCTGATGCGGGAGAGGCAAACACTCCATCTCCCCCGACCCTGCTGCTCATGAATCCCATGGGCTGGGATGGGGGAGAGGGGTTGCCAGACTCCTCCAGTGCCCCCCCCACACCATCAGGACATCCTCAGTAGTGGCCTAAGGTGGCGGGGTCACTGGGGGGGCAGGCAGGGTGGGGTCAGGCTCCCTAGCTACATTCTCCCCAGCACTGGCAGAGGAGGGCCCTAGAGGGGCTGGGGCTCCTTGGGAAGCTCCCTTCCACCTCTTATTCTTGGCTTTCTTCTGAGTAGGTGTGGGTGGTGCCTCCCCCAAAGGGGGTGGGTTGGGCTGCTTGTGGCTTACTGCATCCAGGCCCACCACCTCAGCTGAGCTTGGGGTGGAGGGAGGTGGAGAGGGGGTCTTGGTTGTTCCACCCGACAGGGCCTCAGTGCCTGAGGTGCTAGCCACCCCAGATGGAACTGGGACAGGGGGGACTGGGATGCCCCAGCCCCTCCACCAAATGAGGCCCCTGCACATGGGGGGGGGGGGGGGGAGCCCCACCAGGTGGGTGGAGGGTGGCTGAGACATCAGCACTTGAGGCACCAGCTGCCTTAGAGGGGACCGGGGCAGGAGGGGGCTGCGAGGAGTCCCCAGTCCCTCCTCTGGGTGGGACTTCAGTTCCAACAGGAGCAGGAGGAGCCTGGGAAGACATCTCAGCCCCTCCCCCCGGTGGCATGCTCATGCCAGAGGTGCTGATCCCTGCAGATGGAGCAGGGGTGGAAGGGGACCGGGAGGAGCCCCCAGCCCCACCCCTCAATGAGACTCCTGTGCCAGAGGTGGACACACCATCTCCCCGCACAGGTGCAGCAGCTGGTGTCCTGGGTGACTGCCCCAGCAGGCACTGGGCAGCCAGGTGGGAGCTGCTGCCGCAGTGGCAGCACGTGATCTCACCCTGGGAGAGGTAGACCACATACTGCCTCTCATCCATCATGAAGGTCACAGAGGGAGGCAGGGTCTGGAGGCCCCCCTGAGGAGCATGAATGCCTACCTATGGAAGGACAGGATGTGCCTGATCCTGGGGTTCCTGCTCCCCATAGTCAGCCTGCTCCAGGGGCTAGTGAGGACACCATAGGGCTCGAGCACTTTGGCAAGGTCCCGGTCTGGCTGGTGCAGGGGGATGTTGGAGGCCACCACCCACACTGCCAGGGTCTCTAGGGGCATGGCTGAGTAGTGGATGCCAAAGACTTCCAGCCCTGCCACACACACACACCTCCCTTACCAGGCCAGGAGAGCTCAGGTAGATGACGGGCGCTGAGTTCACGCAGGTGGCACACCAGACATTCTGGCATCCCACCGGGTCTGCCCAAGTGCCAGCGCAGGCCTCCACCCCAATGTGGAGAGGGCCGTGCACCCACAGGCCATAGCTGAGGGGCAGGTCTGCAGAGACATCCCCATGCCATGTGCCCGGGCTGCTCCGTCCTGGGCAGGAGAGGGTTAACTCACCTACAGGGGCTGCTGTAGGTGAAAAAAAACCAGCCTGCGACTGAAGCTGAGGACTGGGAGGTGGCTAAAACAGCCCCAATATTGGCCCTGGGGGGACAAAAAAGCCCTGCAGGGGCTGAAGTCAAGCCCTAAGGGCAGAGGAGGTGGCAGAGACCAGGGTAAGGGACTCTGGAGGAGTGATGCAGCA
>NW_005842308.1:1137715-1159707 GCF_000455745.1 Alligator sinensis
GGAATCAAAGGGAGAGCACAGGCTGGAGTGGGGGAGGGGCAGAAGCAAGCGAGGATGCCAGAGCCCAGGGAAAAGACCAGAAAGTGGGGAAAAGTAGCAGAGAGGGGGTCCTCAAGTACAGGCTGGGAAGAGGCAAGATTTGTGGGGGGGAGAGAAGCAGTGGGGGCAGGGAGGAGCACGGAGAAGAGACCTGAGCTGGAGGAGCTCATAGGGGCTTCACCTGGCCACCACCATCTTGAAAGAAAGCAAGAAAGAAAGACTTTTTTGACTTTTTATAAAGGTTTTTTTAAGGGGAAATGGGGGTAAAAATCCAACAAACAAATAAAAAGCTGTCCACGCAGGGGCCCAGGTATAACGGACAGAACCTAGAGCTATGGCCTGCAAGCTCTTCCCTCACAGTCTAAAAATACAAAAACAGCTGGTCCAACAACAGTCTGCTCATAACCCTGCTGGTAGCCCAGGAAAGGGCAAGCAGTAGCACAGTGCAAGGACTAAGCGAATACCCTCAACACTGCAGAGCACTCCCTGAATGGCCCAATGTGCCTGGAAGGTGGGTACTGTCCACTGGAGGACTGAATGTTCAAATTCCAGTGTCAGGCATGCCCTGACCAAGAACTGAAAGAGTCTCAGGGCATCATCAGAGCCGGTCCCAACGAGGTGGTTCCTGCGGCTCTTGAGGATGACCATCTTAGCTTGACCAAGCAAAAAGTTGGACAGGCAGATAACACTCCCCTCTGCCACCCAGTATGGGAAGGAAAACAAATAGGTGGTCTCCGAGAGGTCCAAGTCTAGTGCCTCAAACAACGTGCCAAGTGCAGCAAAGAGTGGCAGCAGTCAGGGGCACCCGAGGAACGCGTGGAATAAATCCTCTTCTACCTCCCCTGGGCAAAAAGGACAGGCTGCTGATGCAGTCAGGCCCATGTGCAGGATGAGAGTGCCAGTGGCCAGTATCCCACACAGCAACTGCCACTGGAGGTCGCCAGTCCATTTGGCAATGGGTAGTTTATAAAATGTGCACCATGCAGGGCAAGCTGGTGTGAGTGCCGGTGCTACTAGGTGCCACTTCCACGTTGTGTCAGGTTGAGTGGCAAGGATATGAGCGTGGCAGACACAAACCACCCATGCACGCAGGGCTTTCCAGGGAAGCACATAACAGCAGCATCGCTGTCAGGAGGCACAGAAAGAGTCAATAAGGTGCCAGGCCTTATCCACCCAGATTGCTATCCACAGCCAGGACAATGGGTAGTGGTGGAAAGGGCTCTCCAGAGACATCTCCAGGAGGGATGTCCCACCATGCTCAGAGGTAATGCTCGATGGCAGCCACTGCCTCCGCTGGGAGGGTGGTCTGCACGTCCCTCAAGAGATGGGCGGCACAGCAGACAGAATGCATGCCCAACCCGGCAGCCAGAGCCTTGGCTGAGAGCCAGTCCGACTGGTCCGGAACAAGAAGGTGGCCTAGCCGGACTGTATGCATCTGGAGGAGAGAATCAGTGAGGCTATCAGACCTGAGGCTCGACGGTCTGTGCTGCAGGGACGGGTTGTAGACAAGTGGTTCCTGCAGCAGCTGTGGAAATTGCAGACATCTGGCTTGGGGTTGGAGGTGGAAGGCAGTCTGCCAGGCCCACACCTGCGGTAGAAGGGTGGGAGAGTGGCTCAGTTCAGGAGGGCAGGTTCCAGGAGAAAGAGTTGTTGATCAAACCCGAGGTTCCCTACCTGGTGCAGAAATACACAGGCCAGCTGCTGCCAGGGAGGGCGGTCTTCACAATAAAGGAGTCTCTAGAGAGCCTGCAGGCGGAAAGCAGCCACTCTACTTACCAGGTCTGTAGCAAAACCCCGTTTTTCTTTTTCTTTTTTTAAATTTTAAAATGCATTCCCTCCCCTTCCCCAACCATTTCTGACTTTCTCTCTGCCCTTATAAGTGATTACAAGTAGTACTAAGTAAGCTAAGTTCTTGTATGCTAATATTGTAATAAGCCCCTTTTTATATTGTAAATAGTATTCTGTTATGTTTGTACTGAGTTTTACATTGTATTATATTGTATTCCTATCATTTTTGCATTTATTTTTATTGTTTCATATTAATATTGTATGGTTTAGGCCTGCGTCTGTAATGTAATGTCAAGCCTCCATCTTGTGTTACCTGCCCTATACAATATGTTGCAACTGTGACTCATACCTACCCCTCCTATGTAAACTGGTTTCTGAATGAATGGGGATGAATGAGGGTGCTTGAGATACAATGGTAGCAGGCCTCTACTCTACTCAATGACTGGACCATCAGCTCAATGACCGGACTATTGTCTTCCATTGACTCACCCAGGAACCAGGGACCCAGCATTTGAAAGACAAAGACCCTACAGGGATCAGCCACCCCACTACTGCAAAACAGGCAACTGGAACTGCATGTCCTTGCCTGGAGTACACATGCTCAGTACACTGGGGTGACCTTTGCCTGGGCATGCCCCTGCCACTAGGGTCATAGAAGGTCTGCACCTATAAAAAGCGGTAGTGAAGACAGACCCAGTGGGACACCCTCTCCATCTGGACCAGCACTATACCACACCACCTATCTACCCAGAGGCCCTGCCAGTGACCCCCTCTGGACAACACCTTGCTGGAGAAGACCCCAACTGGCCATCGAGGATCAACTCACAGCCCAGGATAGATAGCTATTACCCACCTTCCTTCCCCAAGTAAAGGACCAGGACTCTGTCCCTGTACACCTTGACTTCAGTCCCTTCACTAAGACTTTTTCTCTCCTGCTACCATTGTATTGGAGGGGAGTGGGGGAAACCAATAACTTTGTGGGGCTGTGTAGTGTGTTGTCTGTTTAATAAACCTATTATTTTGAAACCCCGAGCTGGGTTCTTATCTTACTGACCTCCCGACCCTCCTCCTTGATTTCCCAGCTATCTCCCAGCTTTCTGCCCCTCTGTTTCCTGGCTGTCTCCTCCTTGCCACTGGGCTTTTTCCCTTGCTTCCATGCTGGCACCAAGTGACTCTGAGTACTACCAGGGCACATTAACCTCAAGTAACCCCAGCTCCCTCCAGTCTGCTGGTTCTGATCCCAGCCAGGGCAACTTTCACTCTCTTACTTTCCCTTCTCTCATTTTAACCCCCAGCCATATCCCTTCTTCCCCTCCTTCTGGAAATCTTTGACCCTTCACTCCCCCTCCCATAGTTACCAAGCACCCTAGGTATCCCAAGTACCCTAAGCACACACATACATACCACACCACCCAACTTAGGAACTCACCTATGTGTATGTGTAGGTGTGTAGTGTACTATGTATATCATTGCATGCAAATTAGTGATCCGTGTATGTGTATTGGGTGTGTGGGTATTGACAGCTGATTTTGTCTAATTTCAGTGTGTATAGTGTGCATGTGCTTGAATTGGTGATAGGTGTGCATATGCTTAGACTGTCAATCTGGGATGTGTACGTGCCGGAGTTGGTAGTGTGTGCACCTGGGGGGGGGTGTATGTGCCTGGGGTGTGTGTATGCACCTAATTAATTTTTGTGTGTATATGTGCAATTGTGCCACACTCTCCCATTTAACAGTGCAATTTTTGAGATCCTGAGAGTTGGCCTGGCCCCATAGGACAACAGGTCAACCAAACCTTGACTTCCCTCAGCCATAGGCAGACAGAGAACAGCTCAGGGGAGCCAATGGCATCCGTCCCAGAAAAAGTCCACCAGCAGTCTTTGAAGCTGTTCAAGTAATTCCAGCGGGAGGTCCAACATGGCATACCAGTGCCCTAATGTTGCAGCTGCCAAATTGTTCACAATGAGGACCCACCCACAGTAAGAGAGGCTGAGCAAGCACCAGCACCACTACCTCAGATGTGTCTCCATCTTCTCGCTGAAGCCTTCCCAATTCTGGGCTGGGAAGACTGATGGACTGGGGAACATTCCCAGAGCTTTAAGGCCCTCGTGCTGCCAAGTGAGACCCCTGGGCAGGTCTGGGGCAGGGGATGATTGGTCCATGCACCGAGGAGTAGGGCATTACTCTTAGGCCAGTTAACACAAGCTGAGGAAGCATGCCCATAAGCATGCTGACAGTCCACCAGCAACTGAACACCACTCTGGGTGCTAAGGAGAATGGTCAGATTATCTGCATACACCATCAGCCTAAGCAGCAGGTCACCAACCAAACTAAAGATCAATGGAAGAATGAGGCCAGTCAGGCACTATCGTAGTGTGTGAAGCAGGGGCTCAATGGCCAGAGTGTACAGCATTCCTGAGAGGGGGCAGCCCTGGTGGATGCCCTTGTGAGCCAGGAGTGGAGCACAGAGCACTTTGTTCACTTTCAAAAAAGATTGGAGATGTCTTGGTACAGTACCCAGAGGGCGGAGGTGAAGACCGATCCAAAACCAAAAGCCTCCAGGGTCTGAAAAAGGTAGTTGTGGCTAACCCTATCAAAGGCTTTCTCCTGGTCCAAGGAGATGAGCCCAACATTCAGTCCAAAGAGGTCTGTGGCTATCACCAGGTCGTGAAGCAGAAACAGATTTTCCTGGATGGTCCTGCCCAGCAAACAGTAGCTCTGTTCAGGACTGATGACTGAGGCAATGACAGTACACAATCAATTGGCTAATGCTTTGGCCAGAACCTTGTAGTTGGCACACAGAAGGGATACTGGCCACCAGTTCTTAATGCAGCCAAGGCCCCATCTTTGGCAGCAGGGTGAGAACTGCCTGGTGACAGCTGACAGGCAGGATTTTATCAGTGAGGCTCTCATGAAACATGTGCAAATGGCAGGGGCCATGAAGGGGCCAGAAGGTCTTATAAAACTTGGCCGTCAGCTCATTGAGCCCTGGGGCTTTTTTCTCACGGTGAGGCTCCCCACTGCAACCATAAGTTCCTCCAGGGACAGCTCTCACTCAAGTTCATTGACCACCATTGGGCACAGCTTGGGAAGGCCATTGTGTAAGTGTTTAGTGGACTCCAGGCAGACAGGTTCAGCCGCATACAGGTCTTGATAGAAGGCTACAGTGTGATGGTGGATTTTAAACAGGATTCTGCCAGCCATCCAGAGTCTTGAGATGGTCAGTGATTTTCTTCAGGGCCCGTCACTTTTCCAAGTTGAAAAAGGACTGGGTTGGGGCATCAGGCTCTGCCAGCTTTTGGCAGTGGGCACAGATCCTCACGCCATGAGCTGCATCCTCCGCCAGCTCCCACAGGTGCTTCTTCTGAAGCTTAAGGCTCATAAGTAGTCCTGTGTCTCTGTTAGCATCACATAGGGCTGCCTTGAGCTTTGCTACATCCTCTTCCAACCCCCAGGCACAGCGGCAGAGCTTGCTCATTGCCAGCTGTGTGTATTGCTGACAGAAAGCTCCGATCTGTGCCTTCCCCATATCCCACCACTGCTTCAAGGAGGAAAAGATGGTTCTCACAGTCTCCCATGTGCACCAGAAATAGACAAAGCATTCACAGAAGTGAGTGCCTGGCAGAAAGCTGGTGTTAAAACACCAGTAGGGTGCCCGGGAATGCATTCACAGCTCACAACAAATAAGACTGTGATCTGAGAGTCTGGATGGAATAATGCAGCTGCCATGCAGGACTAGCAGGCAATGCTTGGCAACGTACAAGCAGTCAAGGAATGCCATGGCAATCCCACCAATGGTTGCTTTTATCCAAGTGTACTGCCTTGCATCAGTATGAAAATGGCCGCAGATGTCCACAAGGTCCCCTGACTCCAAGGCTGTCCACAACTGCCAGGCTGAGGACAGATGGGGTTCTGGCCCATTCCAGTTATGCTGTTCATTGAGCAAGCAATTAAAGTCTCCTCCCAGGAGGAGAAGGTCATCATCATCAGCTGCACTCCTCAAAAAGTCATCAAAGGTCTCAAAGAAGGCTGTCTGTTGTCGCCCGGCAGTGGGCACATAGATTTTAGTTAGGAGGAGGCGATGTTGCGCTAACGTGATACTAGCACTTAGCAGGAGGCCAGAGATGACCTGTTGGGTTACCACCAAATCAGGTGTCAGCTGCAGCGATAAGAGGATTGTGACTCCTGTGCTGAGAGAGGTTCCATGACTCAGGAACATATGGCCCTTCCAGGCAGCATGCCAGTCAGCTTGACTAGCTGCATCAGTATGAGTTTCTTGCAGAAAGGTGACATCCAGCTTTTTTTTGGTGCAGGAAATCAAAGAGTGCCGTCCACTTTACAGGGTCTCTGCAGCTGTTAGCGTTAAGTGAACCAAAGGTTATGGCAGCCATGTGTGAAGGGTGTAGAAAAAGGGGACAGGCAAAGCCAAGGGAACAGAGGAACAGCAGAGAGGAACAAGCATGCAGGACAGGGAAAAAAAACAGGCCTACAGCTTGCCAGCCAGCGCTGCTCACAACAGGCACCCAACATCACCCACAATCTTGCTTAAGCAAAAAATATATTGCTGCATCCCCACAGTGGAGTTCAGCACTGCTGCTACGCAGACACCACAAACGTCTTCAGATCTGGGAGCCATTTCTGTATATGTTGTGCAACCCTCCGGTGGTGCATTGTCAGGTCAAGAAACTTAATAAGGCTTTCAACTGAGTAACTGACACAGGAAGGTTCCTCAGAAGCAGGAACAGGTTCCACCTTCAGGGTGGGGATGCTCCCTATTGAGAGGGGTACCTTAGCTGAATCAGAGGATGCCATCTCCTGAGGCAGGACTTCTGTTAATTCATCCACAGAGACAGAGTCAAAATCCGACCCCAAGGAGAAGGTGCTGTACACATCAGGCACTGAGAGCTGCCGAGTCCCAGGAGGAGCACTTGTCCCCTCACCAGGATCCTCAGCATCAGACACTGGGGGAGCAGTGTCCTCCAAGCAGCCTGGGCGGGGGGGGAAAGGGACATAAGTCCCTGATCTCTTGGGTGGGGCGCTCTCATGGGTCAGGCACTCTTGCTCCCAGGGGGTCCAACCTCCATATCAACCTCGTCATCCTCAAGGAGCTGAGAGGTGGGGGGAGGGCTGTTAGACTCCACCACTACTTCCCCCACCCCCAGGTCACCCCCAAGTACCACAGGGTCTGGGGAGGATGCTGAGGAGGCAGGTAGAAAGGGGTGGGGCCTGCTTCCATCCTCATCTTCCCTTGAAGTGGTGGGGAGGTCTTGAGGGGATAACAAGGTCTTTTTAGAAGACCCTATTTTGGGGGATTTGTCCTTCCCAGCTGGAGGGGCTAAATCCACCCCTGAGGTGGGAGGCAAAGGGAGAGCTGGATCCACTGCCACAGAGCTAGCTGACTCAGATGAAACAGGGAGTGACTGGGAAGAAGGTCCTTCCCCACCACCCAGTGGGGCTGCCTCACCAGAGCCAGATGAATTACCATTGGGGAAAGCCACAGGGGGCTCCACCATGGCCAGCTTCTTCTTTGGGCACTGGGTAACCAGGTGGGACCTGCTACCCCAGGAAAACCATGAGGTGTCCCCAGTTGTGAGGTAGACCCCGTACTGCTGCCCATCAATCATGAAGGACATGGACTGAGGCAAACCCCAACCCTCCCTGTTAAGCAGCATAAAGAGCTGTCTTTTAAAAGGACAGGACATGCCAGAGCTCAGCGACCTTGCTGCCAAGCAGCAGTCTCTGGGCTGGCCCTGTAACTATGCCATAAGGGTGCAGGTGGTTAGTGAGGTCATCGTCCAAGAGAAATAGAGGCATGTTGAAGGCTACTACATGAACAGTCAGTTTGTCTAGAGGCGCTGCAAGGCAAAAAACACCCCTGACCAACACACCTGCTACCACAACCTCATTCACTAAAGTAGGGGAGCTGAGGAAAATGATGGGGACTGAACTCTCCCGGGAAGCATAGAGGACATGTTTGCAGCCTATGAGTGCTGCCACAGCAGTAGCACACTCCTCCACTCCAATGGAGGAAGGGGCATGAAGCCAGACACCAAAGCTCCAGTCCAGAGGGGTTGAAACCCCAGCAGTGAACTGCTGGGAGCTGCCTTCAGTCAGTCAAGCAAAAGGGTTAACCCCACAAGGAACCAGAGGGGGTAGGGGAGGGAACAAAGAAACTGGAAACAAACAAACTAACCCCAGGAGAGAGGAGAAAGGTAAGCAATGTGGCAGGGCAGGGAAGGAAAAACAATAACCAACCGAAAAGCTGCAGAGAGAGGGAGGGAAGACAAAAAACAACCTGAGGGAGGGGAAGGGAAGGGGCAGAGGATGACTACAGGGGAAAGGACTGAGAAAAGGGGAAAAAGGTAGGAA
Source organism: Alligator sinensis (assembly GCF_000455745.1). Lineage (NCBI taxonomy): Eukaryota > Metazoa > Chordata > Crocodylia > Alligatoridae > Alligator > Alligator sinensis. The sequence goes on from NW_005842308.1 coordinate 1,145,911, forward strand.
AAATGTAATGAAAAGTGGGGGACTACAGTGGGAAAGGGGTCAGACTGTCTAGGGGAGGGAAAACAAAACAAGAGAAGAACAAAGACTCACAAAACAGGGAGAAGCTTTCAGAGCTCTGAGCAAACACTCCTGTCAGAGGCTATTTTGAAAGGAAGAAAGAAAGAAAAGCTCATTTACAGAGTCTCTAAAGCAAAAAGATGAATATAAATGTGCTGAAATTCATCTTGGACAGGACCCACCAAACCAAAATGTCTTGTGTGGGGCTACCTAAGGCATTGACATAGCCTCACTCAGAGTCTGATCTAATTTATTTATCTTCTCAGACCTCTTTGTGAGGTAGGAAAGTATTAATGTTCCCATTTAAAAGATAAGGAACTGAGATGCACAGAAACTGAGGCTTGGATGAACAAAAGGCTTGACAATTGACATCTCTCTGGTCACCCTACTTACCTTTTAAGGACCTGGCTCCAGGATTGGCATTCACAAACCTAAGGACCAGCTCCAAAAAATTGACTTAGGTGCTAAAAGACCAACTTAAATGGAATTTAGACACCTAAGTGCAAAAGAGCAATCCACAACAGCCCTTCCTCATTGCTTAATCACCAGAGTAGATTAAGCCTCCAGACCCTAAGGTGAAGTAGCCTCCAGTTCCTTCTAAGGTGGTTAAAAGGAACTCCAACCACCTTATGATCCACTGTAACCTCCAGATCTTTTTGGCAGTATTGCAGCTTAGCCAGTCATTCCCCATTCTGTATTTATTTATGCGGTTGTTCAACCCTAAATGCAGGACCTTGTTTCTTAATTCTTTTGTAATAAATTATTTGCACAATCCAAATGGACTTTATTAGCATAGCACTAAAAAGTCAGTGCTTCAACAGAAAGCTAGGCATATGTAAGTATCCAAGCTATGAATTTCTTACCAAGCTTCCTACTTTCTCCTGTGGTGAAAAAATACAGTAAAAGTAGACAAAAGTCCATGTGAGATTCATTTTTGTAGGGGAGGTATTTCTAAGCTAGAAATTCCAGGTAGCTCTTTGTTTTTAGGCTTCTGAGTATATTCAACTGAGTTGTTGTTAGAAAGGGTCAATAAGATGAGGCTTGGTTGCTAATAAAAGAGTATTCTCTCTCTCTCATAGCTGGCTCAGCCTTAACTGGGGCTTCCCAAGCTGAATGGCACAGAGTAGCCAGTACATGTACTTGCTCTCTTGACTGACAAAATAACAGAGTCAGAGTTTATTAGCACTTCATAGCCTCATCAAGAATAGCCATGGAGGCTACTGGGAGACTGGCCAAGACTTTAGCATCACAGTGCAGTGACAATACAGTAATTCATAAACTAAATGAAGTTGCCTAATTCACTAAATAGTATCAATAAGTTTACAACTGAAACTACAGCATAATTATGATTTTCACTGCCTATATGTATGGCCACAGCCTGTAGCAACACCTTGGGTCTTCAGCTAGATCCCTTGAGAACAGATGATTTTTGTACAAAAGAAACTGCCCAAGAAGGAAAGAGGGTTTTTTCCAGTATTTAAAAAAATTTTTTTTTAAATATGGAGTTTTCCATATTTAAAAAAATATACTAGATCAAAATCTAGACTATTTAATGTTAATCAGTAGCCTTTTCAGACAAAAGTATGTAAAGACCCTGTGAAATAAGGGGAAGGGAGAAGCTGTTTCCCACATTTCTGTAGCAGAAAAGCTAATGTATTGCAAGGAGGCCATCTGCAGGGGTCTTTTTAAACTACACTGACTAGCTCAGCACAACATGTCATTGCCTTTGATATCCCTTCCCAGCTGGGAAGATCTAAAAGATTCTTGCTCCAAATAAGATATGGTTCAATTCAAAAACAAATGTTTTAGTCATTTAGTAGATTATACACATTTATGATTCAGTGCAAACAACAAAAATGGTGTGTACCTTTCTTGTGAATCAACTCTGCTTATTTTCTAGACAAAGCACCCAAAGATTGTAAACCATAACACATCTCGGAGAGAACCAATTGTCTCTCAACTAGTACGGATTTGAGAGAGGAGGAAAACCATAATTAAGTATTCACTTGAGAGAAGCTGGATTTTTTCCCCTACAAATGTACAATGTGTGCTACAATGAGATCAGCTAATGACAGCGTGTTACTTTTGATAAGTGCCTTTTTCCTAGGAAAGAAGAAACACTTTGTGCAGCATAAAGAACAGCATAAATTGTACAATCTCTCTCAAGAAAGAATACAAAAAAAAGCATCTCCAAAGAAGAGCAGACATCTCACAACAGCAACAAAAATCACCTTTGCTATGGAGAAAAAACAAAGGCAAGGCCAATTCACTAACATTCACAGCTGCCCAAGGAACTTGTCTGAAATGAAATATTTTCCAGCTCTGATGGCTGACAGATCAGAAGGAAAGTGATGATAAAAAGTGATAAAAACAAACTGCTACTGCACGACATTGCTTGTTTGACTGTGTCAAACAATGAGTTTAAGGCATGTACTGTTTTTATTAACTTTTAGATTATATTTTACAGGAAAACAGCCTACTTGATATTTTCATGGACATTTATTTACAAGTTGGCTTGGAATGGTAAATAGAAATTGTTGCTAATTCATTTTCCCATTCAGCAAGATCACAAATAACTGGTGAAATTAACAGTATACAACTTCCTCAAGTGTAAATCAGCACAGCTCTAACTCCAACAGGTACAAGAGTTTACATCAGCTAAGGATTTGGCCTAGTACATTTCCAGAAGAATGTGTCAATTTCTGCTGCATTTTTAGGATGGTTCTTAATGGGATTCAAACAACATTGCAGAGAAAGGGAAAATGGTTTATGAGTCAAAGTAATTAAATGAATGATATCCTTAGGGATTTCAGTCAAGTGAACCTTGTCCTGCTGGGCTGAGTAGAGCCCTTTCAATAAAAACCCTGTATAGAACAGATTGAATGGATAGTAATGGAAGCAAAATTGCATCAAATAAGTGTTCCTTACCTGAATGCGCAGGAGCAAAATATGCTAAGTAAATCACTTCAGCTTGAGGAAATCAAGGCAGATGAAACATGACAAGCACCTGTATCTGGATGCATTTTGGGGAAGAATTTTATAACTCTAAAATTGTTACTGAGGAGTTTAGTACCAGAAAATCTGCCTTACTACATAGTAAGGGATAGGAGTTAAAACCTCCCACTAAACTAATGTTAAAGGCTGCCCCTGGTCAACCCAGCTGTAAATGGGTACTTTGCTCATTTGGACTGAGGAGCCAAAGTCAGTCTTATGCTGCTGTCACCTCTCCCTTGTGCATCACTGGCTCAAGAAGCTAGTGTGACTTAACAAATCTACGCTGCTGGGCCTTCTGGGACTCAGAGGGACCTTGAATGCTAAACTTCCCTAGCACCAGTGAATGAATGAATAAGATTGAGTGAATGAAGTGTACCTCCTTCACTGTGTGCGCCTCATTTTCCCCAAAGCACAGAAGCTATGTAAGCCCCCAAAAACCCTGTTTTGTTATTCTTGTACTTTCAATTGACCCCCATAAATATGTGGTGGGTTGCTCATGAGATCTGAACTTTTACCTTCTTAAATAAGCCCTCCTGATCTGGTTAGAGAATTTCTGTTCCTGTTGTGTTAACAGTTTAATCAAAACTGAAAGCTTTTTGAGTTAGTGAATCCCTTTGCTATACATCTGCACATTGCCCAATACAAAAGGAGTCAGATTCCCTGACTTGGGTTCAGATGTGTTACTTCACTATAAATTAGTGGTAGTTGTAGTAGCAATTTTAACTAATCAATTACTAATAAATTATTTACAATGATTTTATTAATCATGGAGAAGAAGAAACACTTAATTTTTAGATTCATTTTCTCATTCACTTTTGTAGCCACCATTTATTACAGGCAACTCAAATACTTCTCAAGTTTCTAAAAAAACAAGTCAAAGTTTCATATAAAGTGAATTCTATTTCCTGTTAAGGTTTGCTGAAAAATGATATGCTGAGGTTCCTTGAAATAAGACAACTGTCTCTGTCTCAGCTGTCGTCTTTGTTTATGAAGAATTCACACATCACCTAAGGCTTTGCATAACAGCATAGGTTTGGCAGGTTGGGCACTTTTGTGTGAAGGTTAGAAATGTATTCTGGTTTTGCTTTGCAAAAATGATCAATATTGTATTGATCTTTTTGAGACAAAGTAATGTGAATGGCAAAATTGTCATGTGTGAAACTTGCTTTTTTATAGGTATAAAACCTGATCTGTATTCAACTGTTTTCAAACGAGTAAAATTAATTGTTTCTGTTTTTGACAGACCTAGCTCAAAACATGGACTCTAAGACTGACCTTCCGTGAACTCTGTTTTGACAGAGCTTCATTTGTGTGGAGAACACTGAAGAATTAAGACTTTAGAAACATGGAAAAAGTGAAACTCTGCCTGGAGACATGAGCAGATGAGGGCCTGGAAGATGGCCTCACAGTCACAGGGGGTCCCCCTGGCCAGATCCTTCTTCCTGATTAAGGTAGGTGGCCAGATTAGCTAAGGCCAGGAGAAGGTTGACCAGGAGGTGCCAGGACTTGTGAAGCCATGGATGGGAAGTGGATAAATGAAAAGGTGTGGGGAGTAGTGCAGCCAGTAACTCAGCAAGAGGTTCTTGAGGAGGTGGTTGAACCTGGTGTACTGGAGGTATGTGTGCATCAGGGTCTTCCTCTCCTAAAAGAAAGGGCGGGTGTTGGGGCTGTCTTTGAAACACACCAGATACAAGCCTGAAGAGACAGATCCATGTAGGAGCTGCCAGCTGAGGTTCCCAGTGGTGCTTGGGATAAGGATGGAATACAGGCTTGTCCACCAGGGACCCTTGCTGACCCTGACAGTGTCCTGCCACTTGGTGTCTGGGCACAATGTGAGAATGGGATAGACTATTCAGAGCATGAACATATAGAGCTGTTGGCAACTGACTGTTTTGATATCCAGGGGCACCTATACGCATACCTGAAGCCCAGTCCGTTGCATGCCAATTGACACATCAGAGCAGACTTGATGGAGTATGCTGGAGCGTGATAATTAACATTTTCCAGCCGCCACAGTCTTGCATGTATTCAGCATCCTCATGCTTCAATATGGTGGCAGGAGTGCTTTAACTAAAGTTCATTTGATGAGCTTTAGTTAAAGCACCCTTGCTGCCATTTTGAAGTGCAGGGACACTGAATACATGAGATGCTGTTGGTGCTTTAATTAGAGTTACTCCCAAGAGCTGCTTTAAATAAAGCACCACTCCTCCTCACCCTGAAGCACTTGTAAAGATGCCCCCGCAGCTTGCTGAATAGGTGTGATGGGGAGTGCTGTGAGGCCTGCTGAAGCAGAGGGCTTAAATGAACTCTAGGGGCAGGAACTGCCCTCTCACAGGACCTGTTGAATATAGGCATGGGCAGTGTCTGGCAGGGTGGCCTTGACTTCCTGGAGTAAGTGGCAGGGTACATACAGTATGTGTGCTCCATGTGCTATGCCAGCACAGAGGGATTTGCCAACCGCTGCCTGGCGTTGTACAGGAGGTCCCCAATATGGGTGATGTTGGCCAGGATCATCACACCCAGAGCATCTCCATTGTTGCAAATGTGGGCTTTTCAGGAGGGGCATGGCTAGGAGGTCTGTGCCCTGGGTAACCTGTTTTGGGGACCTGGAGGTAGATATTAGCCTCCAGGCCCTGAGAAGGTTGCAGAGGCCTCATATGGGGGGGGGGGGGGGGGGGGGGGAGGGGAGCAGGGTGTCTTACCAGTAGAAGAACTGCTAGGTCATATCAGAGACATTGGAGGAAGCAGAGGAAGGTGTGTCCTATCAGGCACCATTCTGCCTGGCTACCAGCACCATGCAAGGGGAGGCTCAGGACACCTGCAGAGACCTAGTGCCATCCTGGCCAGAAGAGCCTCAGTGCCCATCTCTCGATGCTGGCTAGGAGCTCTAGGGGCTGAAAAGGAACAGCTATGGGTTTTAGCCTGGATTCTTTCTCCTGGCTGCTTTTCATCCAATAATTGCCAGAAAGTATAAGTGCAAGATCAAACCCCTTCTGGGTGAGAGGGCCTAGAATTTTTATCTCCCACTTCCTGGGGAAAGTGTCTTAATTGCCAAGTTAAAACATAAAGGCCCCTTTCTCCATGCTTCTAAAGCCTTAATTCTTCAGTGTTCCCCACACAAATGAAGCTCTACCAAAACAGAGTTCACGGAAGGTCAGTCTTAGAGTCCATGTTTTGAGCTAGGTCTGACAAAAACTGAAACAATTAGTTTTACTCCTTTTAAAACAGTTGAATATAAATCAGGTTTTATACCTATAAAAAAAGCAAGTTTCACACGTGACAATTTTTACTAAGCAGTGTCCACTGGCTCCTTGGACTCATTCAAGAGCCAGTTGGTGCTGACTGGTATGCTCTGTTCTGTGTCCCCTTTTGGAGCACTCATTATCAGGGATCCAGGTTTTCCATTTCCCATGGAAAAACAGAGTAAACTACAGCTTTTGCCTTTTACCAGAGGCAAATGTGGATTTCTCATTTTACCAGAGAAACCCATGGATTTTGCCATTTTGTAATGAGCTCCCTATAGGCTGGCAGAGTTCCAGCCTGCAGGGAGCTGGGAGGGAGTGGGAGGAAGGCAGAAAGACAGGGGGCATGTGTCCCCAGGCAGCCTACAGAGCAGCTCCTGCAGGCAAGTGTGGGGGGGGAGGGAAGAGGGGGATGGAGGACCCTGTAGGGAGGGAGCTGGGCAAGGCTGGGGCTGCTGTCCAGCTAGGTGGAGCTTGGGGCTGCAACACGTGGGAGCAGGACGGGGCCCACAGGTGGCTCATCCAGGGGAGGGGGAGGGCACGCTCCTCCTCTGGGGGAGACCCGTACCCCCAAGATCTGCACCAGGCTCAAGTTCCCACCCTGCTTCCCTCTGCTGGGGACTCTGGAGATGGCAGGCATGACCTGGAGCAGTTGGGGACAGCAGGGCCTCACAGGGATTCATCACCACTGTGAGGTCCCCCTGCTGCCCTGTTGATATGCCCCCAGAGCCTGCCACTGCTTTGAGGGGTGCAGCCCCGTGCTGCTGCCCTCACTGCAGTCCCTCATCCAGGAGAGACATCACCAGGGCAGCAGGGGGGCAAGAAGCAGCACACAGGTTTTCTGCACAGCTACTCTGCTCCCTGCCATGCCGGGTGATATGCCTCCTGCACACAGCCTGGGGGCTGTGGGTGAGGAGTGAGGGGTACCAGCAGGGCTGGGGGTGGTGGGGGGACCTTTAATTTTAATCACAGATTTGGTGGGTTTTAGCAGAGAATTTGTGATTGTTTTTTTATCAGGGAAAACCAGGATCCCTGCTTGTTATGAACCTCTGACCCGCACTCCTGTCCCTGTTATCTCATTAGCTGTCCCCAGTACTTTGTTGTTGTGCATTCATTTGCATCCCTAAAGGAGCCCCACAGTTTCCTTAGTGGACATAGGTTCACTTTTTGACACTACATAACAAATAGGCCTTTTCTCTTTCACAGCCACACAACCTCCAACTATCTTTCTTCTTCCTGGGCACAATTGCATGTGCATTATGCACTTTTCCTAATGCATATTAAATTTAGTGTGTCCAGGTATTTTCACACATGCTTTGAGGGTGGCAGGGTGGCACTTTAGTTAGAGTGGTCCAAGATCCTCTCTAATTAAAGTGCCACTATGTCTCCTGTATCTTGAAAATGGCAGTGGGGGTGCTTGAACTAAAGCTCATTTGATAATCTTTAGTTCATAGATTCATGGATGTTAGGGTCGGAAGGGACCTCAATAAATCATCGAGTCCGACCCCCTGCATAAGCAGGGAAGAGTGCTGGGTCTAGATGACCCCAGCTAGATACTCATCTAACCTCCTCTTGAAGACCCCCAGGGTAGCGGAGAGCACCACCTCCCTTGGGAGCCCGTTCCAGACCCTGGCCACTCCAACTGTGAAGAAGTTCTTCCTAATGTCCAATCTAAGTTCAAGTGCCCCCACTGCCATTAAGTGCAGGGATGCTGATACATGAGATGCAGGAGGCTGCTGGAGTGCAACAATTGCCACACTCCAGCAGACTCAATCGAGTCTGCTCTAATGCTCTAGAATTCCAGTGTATCAGAGCAGCCTTTGCACTCATGTATAGGTACCCTCCAATATGAAGTACTAAATAAATGCACATTAGGCTGTGCTGATGCGCAGCAGTGCAAGTGCATGCTTTTTAAGTGATGCTTAATGCACAGTAGCCTTTTCTACTGTGCATTAGCAAGTTTTTTGTGCGCCACTTTAATGCGCAGTAGAATAGGCTACTGTACATTAAAACACATGTGTAGGCACACCTCCTGGCACTTTATAGAGAGTCTTCTCTGAACTGCATCTAGCTTGTAGTTTAGTTGTTAGAGCATTGGGTTAAGAAGCTGAAGAGTCAGGGGTTCAATCCCTGTTCCTTTAGAAGCTGGCACAAATCTATCTTAAAGAAAATTCTTCCACATCATCAATTCTCAAACCCTACTTTACTTTATGGGCACTTCGACCATATAATCAAAGTGTATCCAAATGCTTTTATTAATTCATTATAATAGTTTATTAAACATGTTTTAATGGTGCATTTACCATAGCTCTGTCATCATCATACAACAAGACAATTAGATAGTTTTATGGTGTTAATGGCAAATTATCCAAGAGTATATATTTCCTAACAGAATTCTATCAAAAATGTATTTCTCCTGAGAGCAGAGTGGAATATATGAAACTATAGACCAGAAATGTCCACATACAGCTGAATTTGCAAGTCTAACATCTCATTGACCTCCATCTTGAAATCACTATTGGCTGTTAGAGATCAAACAGATGCAGACTAGGAGTTTATGGTAAGCAATGCACTATCTTCAATTAAATCTAAATTTTTAAACTCCTGGCAAAAACTACAAGCACTGAAACCAGTTCAGAATGTGTCAAGAGGCTCATAACTAAGTAGGTGGCATGTTGCATATTTATCACATGATTAACTTGTTAGTTGCACAATAAATGTAATGTCTGCCAGAGGCCATGGTGTCAACCACAAATTTCAAACTGTGCTTAGCTCAGACATGAAATTATTTCAAGCTCTTTCCATCTGTTTCCAAGTCAATGAGTGACACTTCTTGTAAGATGTCTTTACCATGTTGGCAAAAGCAATAAAAGCAAAACTGACTTTCACAGCACTAACCCAAGACATTCAGCTCTCTATTTTAAGCGCAAAGAATGATTGAAACAGGCCTTGGTGGGCTCTTCTACATGAGACATTTAATGTGCATTAAACTAATCCTACTGTGCATTAGCACAACTGGCAAAAACTGTGCTAATGCTTATCGACTTAGTCAAATGTTCATTAGCTTCATGTAAAAAACATTCATCTACACTAATCCACAGAAGCACCAATTACAGCGCATTAAGTTAGTACCTGTTATTATAGGTACTAAACTTAACATGCCATTATCATAGTGTATTAATTAGGGGTGCACTAACTGAGATTTTGGGGGCTGACACTGATAGCCGATACAGCTGGTAAGTCCATTGTGGTGGAAGGGGAAGGAAGGGGAGTGAGGGGCAAATCAATCCCATGTGGTGAGGGAGAGGGCAGGGGCAGGCACTGCCTAGCTGGAGTGGGGCAGAACAGAGCACAAGACAGCTGTAGCTCATCAAGGGGACTGTTCCCTCTGCTGCTTGCACCCTGGGAGGGCACAGGGAAAGGTGTGCCCCTGGATCTGCACAGGGCAGGGCAGGTGCAGGCTGGAGCCAGGACTGCTCTGGGCTCTTCTCAGCGGAGACTGCACACACATGCGAGCATTTATTGGCCAAATTATTGGCCACGTTGGGCCAATTTCCAATACAGCCAATTTTCTTTATATTAGTACTGATTTGATATCAGACCAATGTGTCAGTGCACCTCTAGCATGAATAAATGTGTAGATATACCCAGGCAATTCTTATCTCACATAAATTAAAGCAATGACTGAGATGTGTGACTATAAATCAGTGTTAAATCAAGATTTTGACTACCGTTTTCAAAATCAGATTTCTGTAATACATATATCTGACAGAACCCTGGCAGGAGTTAGGGTACTGTGTTGGAGGAAAGAAAATGAAAGGGGAAGGCACTGGAAAAAGGCTAGAGCACTATTGCATAGGTTTATTCCTTTACAAATTAGCCAAGAGGCAAAAAGAAAAGTGAGACATTGATTGTATGTTCCTTGACAAGTCACTGTTCTCAAAGTGTGGTTACATTCTGAGAAAGTTATCCTAATTAATATCATGGGCTTCTGTATTTAATGTTTCAGTGAGTTCCTGTCCAAGTATGTTGAAATAATTTGAAAAAAAAAAAATACATATTTTTCTAGCTACCAGCATTGCAAGCAACTATAGAGAGTACACTGTGGTGTAAGTCAAGCTAGATTCTCTCTTATTCACAGATCATAACTAGAAATAAAAAGATGAAGCTGGAAGGAATTGAAGAATGTTGATGTTGATGCCTGAGCCTATATAGGCCCCAGCTCTCACTCCCAGAGGCACTTTGGTTCCTCTGTGTTAACAAGAATAAAAAGTAATTAAAAAAAAAAAACAAAACTTAATTTTATCCTCCAGGAAACCCTATATGAAGCCGATGGGTTTCTTCAAAACCTCAACAATGGACTACATCCTCAGCTGATGTAAATCAGTGCAGTTCTATTTACTTTATGCCATGTCTCTCTATCTGGCTATCTGGTACAATAATGTAAGGTTGTTCCATTCTAATAAGGCTGAAAGAATGAAAAATTGAATTGTTTTGTTTATCTTTTCTCTGGAAAGAATTCCAGGAGTGCACTGATAGGCAACCTGATAAAACCTTAGGTAGGTCTACTGAGTTCTAAGGTGTATGTTACCATAAATGCACCTTAAAGGGCATAAAAACCATGGTGTCTGAATTTGAAGAATAAATTGTACATGGGCTATGCATTTTACATGCATCTATACAGTGTGGGTTGGGATCAGGCTCAGGGGGCACATTAGGTTGCCTATTGAGAGAACAGGAGGCTATTCATCTCTGTAGATAGATTTAGATCACACTCCATAGCAGGACACACAACACTCAGGTGGAAAACATTTAGAAGTACTTTAGGATTTGAGCCTTACTATCAGTGAAAAGTCCAAGACTGCTAAATTATGGACTGAATTGATCACCTGATTACGTGTACAGGCATCCCACATCTTACGCGCATTTAACTTGCATGAATTCAACTATAATTGGGTGGGGAGGGGGGGCAGGGCTTGAGTCTGCACGCAGCGCTGCTGCTTACCTGGAGGCCCAGCCACCACCATGCTGCCAGCAGTGACTGCCTCCGCCTCCAAAACCTCCCGCCGCCGCCACGGAGCCATGCCCGGAGCTGTGTGGTCGGCCGCCAGGCATGGTGGTGGCCGGGCAGCATGCAGCCTTCCCCACCACCACCCCATGCTGTGCAGCTGCTGCTGGCCGCACAGCTCTAAGCGCGGCTCCGCAGCGGTGGCAGGAGGTTTTGAAGGCAGAGGCAGTCACCACTGGCACAGTAATATGTGATTTCACTATACGCGATTTTCACCTTTACGCGCTGCCTTTAGAACGTAACCCCCGCGTAAGATGCAGGATGCCTGTACCTTCAGCCAAACAGGAGTGTTCCATTGTTGTGAAATTTTCAAGATGCTTTGCCCTGCCCCTCAACATGACTTGTCTTACCCAAGTTCAGCTCTAGCCTGATGCTTGTCATCCATGAGCTGATCCAAGCACTGGACCACCTTTGCTGTGATCATGTGTGGTGTGGAGCAGGTAAAGCTCAATGCTATTGACATACTGAGGGCACCCGAGTCTTGTTGGCTGAGGGTGAGTCTACATGTGCCCCCAAGTGCACAGTAACCACCGTTATTGTGCAGTTATGATAATGCAAAGGTTGTTTATGATCCTACTGCACAGTAACAATGAGTTACTACGCAATAGCATCAGCATCATGGTTTGTGCCCACCAACACTGTCACCGTAGCAACAAGCTATGTCACCATAGATCATTGCTATGGCAATGTAATGTCTCATGTAGAACTGCCTTGAATGGTTCACCTAGTGACTACATGTAGGTATGTAAAAGAAACAGATGGAGAGAACTTCTCCTTATGGAGTTCTACAAAACCAGGGTAGTGGAGTCTAGTTGTGGAGGTGCCACTAGTTATCACAGCTCATTGAGTTCATTCCCCCAGGATGGACTCCAGCCATTTTAGTGCATTCCTCCGGACCCTGGCCTCCAGGACATGAGACAGCAAAATGTCATGCGCATGTCCACTCGTGGACCCGCTCAGTGCCTTGAAGGCAGTGTCTTTTCACGTCCTGACCTAAATCTCACTTATAACTGAAGCCAATATTTCAGTACAGTACATGAGCTTGTAATTGGCCTTTGGCTAGCTTTTCTACTCAGAAATGGAAAGCTGACCACTTGAACGGACATCAAGGTGGGATTTCTCTGTTGGCTAGATGGTTAATGGAGTTTAATTCTTTTGTAAGGTTGGCTATCAAGGTAGGGTTTTATTTTGTTGTTGTTTGTTTTTTTGCTTTGGTGTGGGTTTTTTATTGTTTTAGAAGAATTTTCACTTTTAGGAAGAGTTATGGCAGCCTTTAAAACTACAGAATAAATCTGAGTTGAGGAACTTCCTCTTGATATGAAACCGAACTGTTAAAAATCTATTTTCAGACTAGAAGAATTTCTGTTCCTATCTGATAACCCATGTACAATCCAGGTGACATAAAACGGATGGAAAACAAGAATGGAATGTTCTAGGTCAATGGTTTTCAACCTGCAGTCCATGGACCACTGGGGGCCTATAGACTGTCTAAGGGGTCCACGAAAGATGACTACAACCAATCTAAAGTATGCGAATATCAGGAATTTATGATCCAAAGGGATCTGTTGACACCTCCATTAAAAAAATTTTAGGGGTGTGCACATGAAAAAAAGGTTGAAAACCACTGCTCTAGGTTCTCAAACTGCTATCTAGATGTGCTTATAGAAATGTAATTGTCCCCGGGACCCCGGTTTAGAAGAGGGGGGTGCCAGGGCTACAGGGGAACCCCAGGCCAAAATAGAAGGGGCAAAAAGCCCCTACTTACCATTCACAGGGGCTGGAAGGATCAGGGAAGCGCGTGCTGGAAAATCGCTCATGCGGTTCATTAGCCGTGCTCATATTCAGCTGGGGCCGGGTGACATCAGCAAGAGACAACACCTGGAGGAAATAAAGAGCAGCCCTGAAGGTGCAAGGGGAAGAGAGGATACTGGGGAACCCACAGGGAAACCCAAGGCCAACAACACGCACCCGCAGTGTCCAGCAGCCCGAGACGGCAAGGGCAGCTGCTGCTGTGGCAGCAGCGAAAGCCACAGCAGCAAAGGAACCGGCGGGGAATCCGGTTGGTGGTGCCAGTAAAGGAGCCGGTGAAGCAACTGGCGGAGGAGCCGGTGGAGGAACCAGCAAAAGAGCTGGCAGAGAAGCCGGTGAAGAAGCCGGCAGAAGAACCAGTGGGGAAACCGGCAAAGGAGCTGACAGAGAAGCTGGTAGAGGAACCGGCAGAGAAGCCAGTGTGAGTGGCGAGAGCAGAGGGAACAGCGAAAGCAGGGAAGACAGCGAGTGGTGGGAAGGCTGGATCAGCCCCGGGCGAGCCCGGAGCCAAGGGATGGCGAGGTATGAGAGCGACGGGAACGAGACTGGTAGGAACCCCATCTGGGATAGCTGCGGCAGAGGTGGCAGGAAAATCACGAACTGAGAAGCCCAGTGGAGTTCGGGGTC
>NW_005842308.1:1159731-1183164 GCF_000455745.1 Alligator sinensis
CATGGCTATAGGGCCTCAAGCAACTATAGCAACCTCTCTGAATAGAAGCTGGACCTGGGAGAGGAGCCCCGAGCAGGGACAAGCACCCGGGCTGGGGAACACTGAGGCACCTGGGAAGCACAGGGCCCCGAGGGCGGGGTCACTCTTCGTTTCCTCTAGGCTTCTTCCCGCTTGACAGTTGCACCCCTCTGGCGGTCACACTGGTGGGTATCTCACGTGGTGGCACGGCAGGGTTGGAATAAGGGCAGTGGAAATTAAGGGCCTCATAGCCTTCACGGCAGAGCCCGGCCCAGGATACCAGGTCCCGCCGCTGGGGAACAATGGGAAGTCCAGGAGAAGCAATCAGCAGGGACTAGGGATAAAGCTAGGCTTGAAGACCCGCGGCAGAACGTGGCATTTGGCCGGGGTGTAGGGGAGGTTGGAGCCCCGTGAGTGCCCGCTGAGAGGCATGACAACCCTGGAGGCTGCCTCGAAGGGGACCCCCTCCACTGAGGATCCATCCAAAGACATGGCAGGCAAGTTAAGGGGGTCTGCTGACATCAACCGAGGGACCTTCAGGGGTCCACTCGCAGGCCCAGGGCAAACACAATCAACTACCTGGACAAAAGCCACTCGGGAGCTCCTTATAGAGCAAAGGGGGGCAATTTATCTCATACAGAACAGAAGAAAGATCATTTAAAGGGACTCTACTGCTTTCAAATCAACATGTATCATCTCACTGCTTCCTGAAGCTTCACAGTACTTGGTTAGTCATGAGAGATTTTTGATACTTTTAGTTTGTCTGTTATGTTTTGATGATGTTTGGTTTGGTTTTCATTACCCCTCTACCAGTTATATATTTTTATTTTTACAATGGAGTGGAATCACAGAAGGAGAGGGGAAAAGAATAATGCTTGTGGAGTGAGACGATCCTAAACGAAAAAAAAAATAAATAAATAAATCACATGAAAATGCTCTCATATGTCCAAGCTGCTGTCTAGACAAAAAATGTGATAAGTTATCAGCAGCTCATTAATTTAACATATGGAGCTTACAGAGTCACATGCAAGCAATGAATTTGTTTTATATTTGTACCTGGCATGGTTTACTAGCATTATAAGCCAATAGCTGTAGATTTACATCAAGCTTGCAAATACACTTTACTCTTTTTTTTTTTAAATTACTCATCTGTTTTTCCCCCTTTTCTGCTTTCAGTTATTCTTTATGCCAGGTGAAAGAGAGGTCTTCCTAAATGATTTCTTATACCTAACGTAGGGCTAGGTACAATTTAAGAAGCTCTCTCTCAAACCTGCCTTAGACAAGGACACAAAACTGCTTGAACTCTGAAACTGCAAGAAACTTTCCGAGATAACTCAACTCAACTTTGACTTTAGAGGTTTTTTGACTGAAAACAGACCAGTGGGCAGAAATCATAGGGACATAGAACTTAAAGGGGCCTCTTGGGTCATCAGGTCTAGTCCCCTGCATTTACAGGCAATAATTTATCCAGAGAGCCCTAAAAATTATCCAACCCAACCCCTCACATATCCAACAGCCAAATAATAACACTGTACAACGCTTCACAGGAAGATAGCAAGGAAAATAAGAGGGCTGTTAACTTCTCTGCCATTGCAGTGGTAGGGCATTATTAGGTTAATATGTTGATGATGATAGGAAAAGGACCATGCCCAAGCAAGCTACACAAGAAGGCAAATCACCCCACAGTCTTTGCTAATTTGACCTAGCAGAAAAATTCTTTCCTGCATCCAAATCTAATGACTAATTTGGCATTGACGGGAAGACCAAGACCCTCATCCTGGTAACTTAGAGGTATCTAAGTTCTAACAAGAGCACCGGTGAACCCGAGTTAAATCTCCCACTTCTTGTTTTGTCAGCACCCAATACTTAGCGGAAAGGAGGAAAAAACAAAACAAACCAACGAAGCATTTGTGGCTCATACTGACACTAGGAGAAAACCTAAACATGGGGTTACCAGACATTTCCCATGTGGAGATAGTTGCATTTCAGTTCTCATGCAGGGATAACAAATATCTGAATCCAAATGTCACATCCACAGATTACAAATCCATGAACACTCTTGTCCTTTTATGCTATCCATTCCATAAACTTGTTAAGTGCCATCTTGAAATAACTCATAATTTTTACCTGCACTTTATTGTTTGAAAAAAATAAAACATCACTCCTCCAGTCATTAAAAACCTTCTTATAATTTAGAGTCTAAATTTGTTCTTGAGCTAGTACTGTTCTTGAACTTAAAATTACTTGTTCTCATTTCTGATAGTCACCTTGTTGTAAAGAAATAAGAAAAAAAAACCCTCCAAGTTCATAGGGGAAACTCACTGACACAATGGGAAGTAGACCATCTCCTGACGAAAACAAATACAACACCAAGACATGGCAGGTGAGAATTGGGTAATCAAGGCTGAGCATAAAGACTGGGTGAGCTCACATCCCCACACCACAGTCTCATCAGGTGCAGAGCCAGTGGGCCCCCACAACCCTATCCTATACCATGCTGACACCTGTAAATATAATGATAGAGTAATCATGTCCCTGTTTTACCTTCATTATTTCTAAGTAAAACAGGCCAAACTCTTTTAATCTCATCACATACAATAGGTTATTCAATTCCCTGGTTCCTAACTGGTGTTAATAAATGGTATAACCAGAAGAAATGGGTATAAAATAGATATAAACCAATTAAGGCACAGAATCAAAGAAGCTAATAGAGATGGAAAAGACTCTGGTTTTTTTTCTGAAGAATGATCTGGGTACTATTTCTGGCTTTCCCAAGAACCCTTTTTGACCTTGAAAAATCATGTGCGCCAAAATTCTCAAATTTGGGAGCCTTGAATTAGGTACCTAAGTTTATACATAGACACTTAAAATTGTGGCTTTGTTTGCAAAGGGGA
This sequence comes from Alligator sinensis, assembly GCF_000455745.1. Classification (NCBI taxonomy): domain Eukaryota; kingdom Metazoa; phylum Chordata; order Crocodylia; family Alligatoridae; genus Alligator; species Alligator sinensis. The sequence goes on from NW_005842308.1 coordinate 1,162,644, forward strand.
GCTGAATATCTCCCATTAACGTCCATGACTTCAACCAGAGTTGCATATGCAAACTATTTTTCAAAACCAATTATTTATTTAAATACCAGTGTAGAGTTAGACATCTAAATTTGTCCTTAATTTCTCCATAACTCAGTTTTAATATTACAGTAAAATCCCTGTTATCCAGCATTCTACTAGCCAGAATACTCTATTAACCCGTACTGCACCACCACCGCACCATCACTACACCACTGCCAATCATCACCTCATGCCACCACCACTGCTGCCACAGTGTGCAAGCCCCATGCAACCACCCCACGCTGCCACTGCCATCCACTACCCCATACCACCACCGCCACTGCATGCAAGCCCCACCCCCTCTGGTATTTTTAGATATCTGGAATTTTTACATAACCGGAACCCAACATTCCTCACTCATGTCCCAGATAACATAGATTTTACTGTATTCCCCTATACTGTCTCATGGACTGTTAGGATAAAAGATGACAAAGAAGATCAAAGCCATACTAATGTATGTTTTTGCTCTTCTCTGTATACATTTTCAATGCTTTATATGCTACATTTTTTAACATCTTCAGCAGTATGGTAGTTTAGATGCCTAATATAAAAGCTTAACATCAAGGAACCTTTTATAAAAGGTAAAAAGGTTCATTCCTATTATCTGGGTAAACCCAGACTAGCTGATGTCATACTAAAAGAGACAAATGATAATTTTATAACTAGGAATCAATTTACTTAGTCTTCTAGAGAATCCTATTTTACTGAACATATGGTTTTATGTTCAGAAAAAATGACATCTGGATTGACCTTGGCATTTAACTAACAATGAGCCACTCTTATGCAGATAATTGTTCACTCCCACTTTCCTTCCTCATTTGACTGTCTTCTCCATTTCCCAAAAGAGGCTGCAGTCTGACTAAATGCTGATCATCCCGAGTGACCTGTATTTTTTCAGCTGCAAAACAGCAAATGAAGCTAGAATCTGGAGCTAAAATGTTCTCTCTCTTTTAATAAGGTTTATTACATAGGCAGATAAATATTATAAAAATTTAGACATATGCTTTTACTAGTTGGAATTGTATTCAAGGTCAAACAGTACAAAAGAAATGATGTGAGGAAAAACTAATACACAACCAGGATGACTCAGACTACTTTGAAAAGGTCTGGACAGTCATCAAATTGTAGTATTCCCACCGGTAAATATTTTATTGTATACTCCTCCTTTTCCTATCATAAGGAAGTCAGACTATCACATCTACAGACCATATTCATTTCTTACCCAGGGACCATATATCCTAGAATTTGTTAGAATTTTAATACAACTAGCTGCAGTTGTCATCTGTAGTAAGTCTACATGAACTTAGTGATCTACCCTTCTTTATTTTTTATCATAAAAATAATACAGTATAGATTAACAATGAATCCTGAGGTCACACCATGGAAAGATTAGAATCCTGTGGAGATGACCAAAATAGGGTGATTTTAGATTCAAAGCCCAGAACAAGATCTAATGCCACTAGGATTGATTTCCCTCTTTTATTTGTAAAAAACTGGAACTGTAATGCTTGGAAGACATCCCACCATACAGGGACATACCTCAAATCAAGTGAGGAAAAGAGTCAGCCCCAGAGAGAAAAGACTATTCCTAAAGCCTGCAGTTCTGGTTCTTCTGAAAATAGGCTAATAGAATCTGTTAATAAGAATTAGATTACCTAGTATTTTGCCACAGCCCTCTATAGTTATTAACTAGTTAATTAACATTATTTTTGTTAAAATAGTTGCTAGAATCCCAGATTAGTTATGGGTTCCACCATGAAAGGTCTTATACAATTAAGAAGTAGAGTAAGGCCCTGCTCCAAAGAGCTTGAAGTTCTTTGATTGGTTACCCAGGAGCTTCTACTTAGGCATTACAATATTTAAAAAAATAAGAACCCAGATCAGGGTTCTTAATTCTTAATACAGGCAACTGAGGGATGTAAGTACCCTGGCTGCATATATAAAGAATGGAGAAAGTTAAGCTCTCTCCCAGCATGACTAGGAATGGATGCTCTCAGGCTACCTTGACTACTTGCTTGTGCCAACCCAGAAATGTGGCAGGAAAGCTGCTCCCAGAGCATTCCTTGGTCTGCTCTAAAGAACCCCAGAAGCTTGTTCTTAGAAGTGGCTATAGAAGGACATTCTCAAAGCAGTTTCACCACTGCATCTCTGGGCCTAAAACTTGCAAGCAGGAGCAGTTTGGCAGGGCATGCTTGAGTGGGTCTGTCCCCCATCTCTCTATAGCCCTGTGTCTCAAATTTTTGGATGCCCAGTTTCCAAAATGCAGTGGAAGGTTCCACCACTGAGCCTATTCTATAGCACAGTGGTTCAAACGGTCTTCTATTCAGAACAATACCCAGTAATACATCCTTCAAAGTGGGTGATAAGCAGATGTGACTGGATGGATTGTGAATGCTGCACCTTCAAAAAGCTAATCAAAACATTTTAGGGGCACTGAGAAAATACAATAGTCAATATAATAATAATTAGTAAAGTTTTAATTGTCACAAATGAAAATGTAGTGTAAAAACTGCCCTTTATGCATAAAATAACAACATCATTCCCCAAAACACTGTCTTCTGATAGTATCAGACCTTAGTAATTCTTTAACATAGTTATTTGTTGTTGTTATTTGCCCTAACAGCTTCATCAATTATGCTCAATTGGGGTTCTAAAAGAACATTCACGTGTCACTGTTTTGAATATTTCGCTTGTTGGATGTCTGTTATTTCCAGTCTAGTTTGTTAAGTGCAATTATCTAAATATTTCCATATGTCAGTGACTTCATTCTAGTGAGCACAGAAAAAGGCAGGTGATGCCAAGGCAGATTGTTAAGCTTCTTCCATAGAAATATTTACACAATGCCAATAAGCATGCACTACAAAAGAATTATCTGGAATCCGTAATACAAAACAGCTGTAGGGCTCCACAGTTCAGTTTAATGATGTGCAGCTACTTTCTCAAACAATATTGCTTGAAACTAAACTTAACCCTGAAAGAAATGGCCTGCTCACAAGTGATCCAAATACAGCTAATGAGAGCTTCAGATCTCTCAGACCTTCCATCCTGAGTATACTACTGTTTAACAAGCAGGTAAATATGAGCTTAGAACTAGCCCAGCCCTAATTCTAACCATCGATTTGCCAGGAAACAAACTCCTGCAGAAACAGGAGCCAACATTGCTACAGAACTGATGTGGTATCCTGCTGAGTAGAGATCATTAATTCATAATAAAAACACATTAGGCCACGTTCTCAGCTGCTGTAAACCAGCATGATTCCACTGACTTCAATGTTGAGGTGTCAATTTATACCAGCTGAAGATCTGACCTTACTGCATTTTATTCTTTGATCTAAGTGCAAGTAGAGGAAAAGAGAGAGCCTGTAGAATGATAAGAGCCCAAAAGGGCTTGAGCTTCAGAAAAAACAGAGAGGACTGAGTCCCCAGAGGACCTGGTTTGTTTATCTTTGAGCACTAGATGAAGAGAAAAGGGAGAAATAAAAGGCAAATATAAAAATATTTACCTCACTATTCCCCTCCCCTGAAAAAAATAGATATCTGGGCTAGGTACAGACATTCAAAAAGCCTGAAATAGAATCGATCCAAGTTACATGAGGGTTTTTTTAAGCGGCGTAATGAACAGAATACAGGCTGTCCTCAGACTTATGACAAAATTGGTTCCTGGAAACTGGGTCTTATATCAAAACGTTGTAACTCAGAACCAATTTTCTCATAAGAAACAAGGTTATAAATGGGGGATTGGTTCCTGAACCAAGGCCTGATACCCTATTTTCACCAAAAATACCCCAGAATTTTGTACTTGATCAATTATAGATGAGTAATATAGCTACATTAATGTATTTATATTGTAAATAGCAATTATATTATTTGGAAGGACTTGTAACTCGAAATGTTTTAAGTCAAGGACTGCCTGTACACACACATTCACCCTTTGGTGTAGGGAAAGGGGGCAAATCTTAGACTGGGTTCTGCCATTTTTAAACCAGTCTGTGTGTGTTGAACTTCTGTTCTGTTACTGGTATAGACCAGTTTCCAATTACTTATACTGGTAAAAGTCTAATGTCTATACAGGGCCCCACATACACAGTGAAATATCCAAACACATATTTTTGCTTATACATTTGTCACAAAAATACCTAACTTACCTGACAGAGGCACCTCCTACATGAGCAGTGATATCTTTTCAGGAAGTGCCACCACAGAAATGTTCTCATTCTGGAATGGCACCACTGCACTGTCCACTACATTATGCCTTCCAGTCATACTAGTATCAGGAGTGGTAACTTTTGAAAGTGGTTGCATTCAAAACTACACCAACTCACTAGTTATTCAGCATCCATTATTCCAGATAGGGAGGTCTGCCTTTTAAGGGCTTTTCTTCTGAGTGTAAGACAAATTGAGGGCAAAGATAAATTTATATCGATTTATGCAAGTAGTGAGAAAGACGGAAAATGTTTTCTTCAGAATAGAAATAAACTGGGCCTTTCTTCCAAATGATTTTTGTTTTATTATATCAGATATTAAGCCACACAAAATGCAACACAATAAGCCTGAGTAATTACTACACAATAGACTTACTGTAGATGAAAGACCAACTTCAGACATAGTGGGCACATCTACACATTCAATTAATGTTATTGTGCACAAAAAAATTCAGGAGCTTATTTCTCCAGAGTTTTTTGCTCTTGGGCACACTGTTTGAACATGCGCTCAGGAGCAAAAAACTCCAGAGCATATTGCTTCAAAGTTCATTCATGCACAGCACATAAAGCCCAGTCAGAGCAGCCTCGGCTGGCATAGGAACTCGGGGTTTGAAACAGCTTTGAAACAAAATGAGGGCACTCGAAACGTTTTGATTTTCAAAGCAGCCCAGTGGTGGGAGGCAGGGGAGAACCAAGGCTGTGTTCCGAGTGGCTCTGCAGCCCCGTGGAGCTCAGCCCAGCGGCAGAAAGCAGAGCGCAGCCCTGGCTCTCCTCGCCTCCCGCCACCGGGCTGTGCTCCAAGCGGCTCCACAGCCCCATGGAGCTCAGTCCGGCCAGTGGGGAGCAAAGTGCAGCCCTGGCTCTGCCTGCCTCCCACTGCCGGGCAGAGCTCCGTGGGGCTGGCAGAGCTGATCAGAGCACAGCTGCAGAGTCTCATGGAGCTCAGCCTGGCAGCTGGAGGTAGAGTGCAACCTTGGCCATTACCAAAATGTCCCAGTTCCTGGATGAAATAAGCAGATGGATTAAAAAAAAAAAAAAATTGTTGGCTTAGATTTAATACAGGAAAACCAGATGTGCTGGTAGGGAAGCACTTACAGGAACTGGCTGATACACTGATCTGATCATCAATCAAAAGTCTCTAATGTCCCGCCATCAAAGTAGCAGAAAGTCGAGGGGTCAAATGGATTCCTCATTGCTGCCAAATGTACACTTTTCAGTAGAAACAAGGAAAGTCTTCTTCAGACTTGGGCTAGTCAGGGGAATCTAACTTTTCATCTTGGATGAGATGCTTGCCATGCACTCATACACTCTGTGTTACAGTACTGCAACTCACTTGCACTGGAGCTAAATATGACTGCCTCCTAGACAACCCACTTGGTATACAGATATTCATTTATTAAGTGAAGAAATGCCAATACACTCCAAAAGCAGCCCACGTACTTCTGCACCAGCTGAAGAATTAGTGCTAATTTAAGGCCCTTAATAAGTCAGGACCACATTATTTCAAAGTTTCCACAGTTAGACTTATCTCCCTTTTTAAAAATGGTGACAATGTTGGCAGCAGGGATTTCCTCAGTGTTCCAAGTTTTAAGAAACTGTGTGGAGCTTGTTGGTCATAGTTTCCCCACCAACTTTGAAGACCTCAACTGGTATGCTATCAGTGTTGCACTTAGAAACCAAATTTCTAAACCTAGTACTTTAAGAATTGACACAATGATCAGTTGATTAACAGCAGATAGACTTACTTTAATAACTACCAACAAACTATAAAATTAAATGAAAGAAAAACAGAAGATTTTTCCTTAATATTCAGTAAGTGAGCTGTTAGTCCTTGTATTATCTTAGCTGCAAGAGCTGTTACCCAAGCAAGCAGGAAGCAGGTCTTGTACAGCTTTACAGAGCATGGATCCTTCATTCGTGGGCTGGGTGGCAGCAAGACAGCTTCTTGATCTTCCCTGGATTCCACACACCTCACTGGCAGTTCTGTCTTGCTTTTTATACTGTTTTAATTGTATAGCTTCAAAGCATTCCCTCTTGATATTTGGTTAACCAAAGTCCAAACAAAGCAGACAAAGACAGAATTAACATATTACAATTGTATCTTGTTTGGATGTTTGTGAAGTTTACAAGCTTTTGATCAGTTTAGAATCAAATGGGATGGGTATTGATTGAATGAGGTACCTTTAGGAAGTTAATCACAGAATACTATTTTTCAATAGTTATTTTTAACACTGGAGTTTAATAAATAGCTGTGTCAAATGGCTTATGGAGAGAATGAAGATCAGAGGCCATTGGATACTTATATTTTTTTGGCTCAGGTGTGGTAGAAGGTTGAGGACTGTTATCATGACAGTTATTAACTTATGGCCTGAGTCTGGTATTGGGTACCGCAAGCTCCACTCTTTCTTACTTCTAATGGGTTGCAAGCCATTAGTGGAGTTTGATTTTCTTTGTGGCAGGCTTGTTACCACAGCCCAGTCTTGCCTCAGACACTGTGTTGCATTTTTGTGCAAGAGGCACTGTCCAAACCCATTTTAATCTGGTCCAAGCTTTCATAGTCAGCAATCAGGTCCAGATGCTTTGTTGTTCTTCATCTTCTCTCCAGCTGTAAAGCTTGGGTACACTACAAAGACGACCTGAAAAGCCTCGAATGACATCACCAGCACCACCTCCAGCAGATCCTTGGCATAAAGTGGGAGGATCATCGTATAAATGCTAATGTCTTCACCAACGCTAATACCATCAGTATGGGAGCATTGATTATCCAACATCAGCTGCAGTGGACATGGCATTGTGTGCATATGCCTAATGTACATTTACCAAAACAACTGCTAGGCTCCCAACTCAACCAAGGACAAAGGACATATGGGGCCCAGAGGAAACATTTCAAAGACACCCTCAAGATGACCATTAAGAAGTGTGGCATTGACACCACAAGTTGGGAAAAACTAGCCTTGTGAGAAAAGGTTTTGAAGAAAACTGTTTCACCCTGGAGGCAGAAAAATGACAGAAGGAAAGGAAATAAGACCAAGAAATCTGTGGTCCAACCCTCCTTTTAACAACCACCTGTGGCATCTGCCAGAGAGCCTGCAACTCTAGGATCAGCCTTCTTAGCCATCAACAGACTTATCTACAACCCTTTACTTGACCTGGGGGAGTGATCACTGATTCAGGGATCCTGATTTTCTGATAAAAAAAAAATCCCCAATTTTCAGATTAAAAAAAAGTAACCCAAAATCCATATTTTTCCTTGATTAAAATGAAACACCACTTTGTGTGTGTGTGTGTGTGTGTGTGTGTGTGTGCGCGCGCACACACACACACACACACACACACACACACAAAGTGGTGTTTCATTTTAATCAAGGAAAAATATGGATTTTGGGTTACTTTTTTTTAATCTGAAAATTGGGGATTTTTTTTTTATCAGAAAATCAGGATCCCTGAATCAGTTTGGGTTACTTTTTTTAATCCAAAAATTGGGGATTTTTGTATCAGAGAAAACCAGGATCCCTGGTAAGATCATCCTCAATCATGAGGGATCACCGACAATGACAAAGATAATTTCAAAGTTGCAAATTTTTACTAAAACAAAATTAACTTCTCATTAAAACAATAATAATTTTTTAACGCTGGAAGGAAAGAAAAACATAAAAGAAAATGTTAAATAAAATTAAATTGAAAAGTCTGGAATCACAGGAAGCAAAAGGAATCAATTCTTCACTAGCATAAATAAGCAAAGATCTCTTGGAGTTAATGGGCCTTAGCTCATTTACACCAACAAAAATTTGGTCCAATGAATTATCCTTCCTCTTAGTTTTTGTTCATCATAGAATCATAGGAAGGAAGAGACCACAAGAGTCAGGTAATCCATCCTGGCAAGAAGTGGCCAGTGGTGTTCCTCAGCGGTCCGTGTTTGGACCAGTGCTTTTCAACAACTTTATCAATGATTTGGATGTGGGGGTAAAAAGCTCACTGGCCAGGTTTGTGGATGACACCAAGTTATGGGTGAGTGTGGCCATGCCAGAAGATAGGCTACAGATACAGGCAAACCTGAGCAGGCTGAAGAGTTGGGCAGACTGGAACCAGATGAAGTTCAACACTCAGAAGTGTAAGGTACTCCATCTGGGGGGCAAACAATCCACAGCATACCTACAGACTTGGTGATGACAATTTGACTTGCACCACGGCCGAAAGGGACCTAGAGGTAGGAATCAACCATCATATGAACATGAGCCAGCAGTGCAATGCTGTGGCCAGCAGGGCAAACAACATGCTGGTATGCATTGACCGTTGCATCTCATGCAAAACTAAGGAAGTGATATTCCCACTGTACTCCGTACTGGTGAGACCACACCTGGAGTACCTTGCTGTGGTCACTTGACCCCAGTTGTCTTTTCCTCCCTAGTGCAGAGGGACTGGACCCGATGATCTACAAGGTCCCTTCAAGCCCCTAACAATCTATGAATCCCTTTGCCTATCCAGTCTTTTTTTTTTTTTTTTTTTTTTTTTAATTTCCAGTGAAGGAGGTTCTCTGGTTTTCCTAGACAGTTTGATCCAATAACTAAGTGTTCTGACATTTAGAAAGTTTGTCATGATATTTAACCTGAATCTGCCATTCTATAGTTTAAACCCACTTCTTTTAGTCATACCCTCAGCAATTAGGGAAAACAACTGTTTATCATCTTCTTTCGGATGACCTTTCAAATATTTGAAAAATGTTGTGATGTTACCCCTTAACCTTTTCTCCAGTCTAAATGTTCCCATTTCTTTCAACTTCTCTGCACACTGCTCACTTTGCAAACCACTCTTCACATTTGTTGCTCCCCACTGATTCCTCTCTAATCAGTATACATCAGCTCCAAGGCAAGATGTTTATGTTAATATAATCAAGGATGCAGGGGTTTAGGTTGTAGCCGTGTTGGTCTAAGGATATAGGCAGACAAGGTTCCTTGGGTGAATTTGATATCTTTTATTAGACCAACCCAAATGGTTGGAGAATAGTTATTAAGCAAGCTTTCGGGTTCAAAAACCCTTCGTCAGGCTCAGGAAGCTGCAGCAGTTGGTGTGTGCTCCTCCTGGATGGAATGAAGATGTCATCGATGCATCGTAAGTACAGCAAGGGTTTGATGGCGCAGTTCTTGAGGAAGTCTTCATCATTTGGAGTGAGAACCTGGAAGCTCTACTTGAGTTCCACCAGAAATTCAACAGTCACCAACCCTCCATCCGACTTTCTTTAGAATACTCCAACACCAACATCCCCTTTTTAGACACAAGGATCAGTATCCAGAAGGGTAAAATACAGACCACAGTATACAAGAAACCCACAGACCAACATACATATCTGCACAGAACCAGCAATCACCCGAAACACACCAAAAAAGCAGTGATATACAGCCAAGTCCTCAGATACCACCGCATCTGTACTGAAGAGAACACCCGGGATTGCCACCTCACCAATCTTAAAAAGGCTTTCACCCAGCAAGGACACTCCTCCAGAGAGGTAGATCGCACATTTGAAAGAGCCACCTGGATACCACATGAAGAACTGCTGCAGTACAGAAGAAAAACACCCACAAATCGCACACCGCTGGTTATGACCTACCACCCCTCCCTTGAACCTGTACGGAAAATCCTCAAAAAATTGCAACCCATATTAGAAAAAGACCCTATTCTTAAAAAGATCTTCCCAGAGCCACCCATCCTAGCCTTCAGACAAGCACCGAACCTCGCCAACCTCATCACTAGAAGCAAACTTCCTCAAGCCCAGAACACACTAAAAGGATCCAGACCATGCCATGACAAGAAATGCAAAACCTGCCCCCACATCTCCACCACCCCCACTATTACTACACCTCACAACAGAGCCATCAGCATCCCAGGATCTTACAGCTGCACCTCCAGGAATGTAGTATATCTCATCCAATGCACCAAATGCCCTGATGGAAGATATGTAGGAGAGACCAGACAACAACTGTGCACCAGAACGAATGCACACCGGAAATCCATCAAAGACAGAAACGCCCAGCTACCAGTGGGGGCACATTTCTCACAGGAGGGCCACTCTCTCTCCAATCTCTCAGTCCTGATCCTCAAGGGAAATTTACACAACACTTCCCAGAGACGAGCCTATGAGCTCCATTTCATCAACCTGCTGGATACTAGAGATCAGGGACTAAACATAGACACTGGATTTTTGATACATTATAATCTGCCTGGCAACTGACTCCCCAGCCCAGCCCCTGGCTTGTTTACTTTTCATTCCATCCAGGAAGAGCACACACCAACTGCTGCAGCTTCCTGAGCCTGACGAAGGGTTTTTGAACCCGAAAGCTTGCTTAATAACTATTCTCCAACCATTTGGGTTGGTCTAATAAAAGATATAATCAAGGATGACATTTGCATTTTCTGCAACAGCATCAAATTGCTGGTTCATGTTCATTTTGTCAGCCTCTATAAACACCCTGATCCTTCTTGGCAGTGCTATGCCCAGCCAACTGTCCCCTGATTTGTATTAGTGTATTTGGTTTCTTTCTCCTATGTGAAATACCTTACGTTTGTCCTTGTTGTGTTCCATTGTACTACTCATGACCCAGCTCTCCAAGTTAGTGAGATTATTTCAGGTTTTAATTCTATTTTGTAAGTAATTGCTATCACACCCAGTTATGTATTACCTGCAAATCTGGTGAGTACACACATCACACCTTCATTGAAATAATAAATAACAATGTTGACCAACCCCAAAGTACTAGACCCCAAACTAATTCTTCCAGGACTTCACTCAATGGGCATGTCTACATGTGCATGAAGGTGCTTTTCCTAATATGCATTAAATTTAGTACCTCCAATGTGAGGTACTAAATAAATGTGCATTAGGCTGCCTTAATGTACAGTAACAAATATGCATGGTTTTAAAATGATGCTTAATGTGCAGTAGCCTATTTTACCGTGCATTAGCATAATAGCACTTTTTTATATGATGCTTTGATGCGCAGTAAAATAGACCACTGCACATTAAAGTGACAGGAGGGCGGTCAGGGTCGTCGTGCTCTCCCCGCCACCTCCTTTACCGTGCCAAGCTACTGACTCGCACCCTCCAATTCTCACCTGCCATGACTTTGATTTTTATATCTATCTATAGGGAGGCTGCCTTCTGTCTTCTTGGCCACGGTTCCCCTGTCTCAGGTGTTCCATACACCCCAGCCTTATAGGCTATGCGTGGCTCCTACCACCCTTGTACCTCGCCCCAAGCCTCGCAGGTGTAACAGACGTTGTTCTGTCTCTGTCTCTGCGCCCGCTCTGGCGCTCGGGCTCTCCGCAGCCCTGTGTCTCTCCGTGCCCTCCCTCAGGGCCTCCTCCATAATGCCGCCCTCCTCTGGGGCCTCCTCCGTAATGCCACCCTCTCTCTGGGCTCACCACGCACACATTGGGGCTTCTCAGTAGTCCCCCTCTCCGGGGCTCCTCAGTAATGCCACCCCCTCACCGGGGCTCACCGCACCTGCACTGGGGCTTCTCAGCAGTGCTCCCTTTCCGGGGTTCCATAGTAATGGGTCCCTCTCAATAAATGCTGCCCTCTCTCTGGGAACACCATGCCCGCACTGGGGCTTCTCAACAATGCCCCCTTCTCTGGGGCCTCTCAGTAACACTGCCCCTTCTCTGGGGGCCTTCTCAAGCGCTACCCCCTTCCCTGGGGCTCACCACAACGCTGCCCCCTTCTCTCGGGCTCACCACACCCGCACTGGGGCTTCTCAGCAATGCCCCTTCTCTGGGGCTTCTCAACTGCCCCTTCTCTGGGGCTGGGGTCAATGTACACTGAATGCTGCACCCTCACTGGTGCTGGGATCCCCACACTGCTGTGGGTCCCCTATGAGGCCTCCTCCAACCCCTAATAGCCTCACCCAAACCACCGGTTTAACAAATAGCAATACAAACACAAGCCTTCTGGCTATAACTTAAATGGAAGCCACTTGGCCATAACAACATTCAAGCCTACCCGGGGATTCTTCATCTCTCCGCTGTGTCCGACACTGCTCCTTCATCAGGTTTCTCCTCTCTTCCCTGACAGAGAGCTCCTTCCTCCTTGACTGCTGGCAGGAAACCCCCTCTAGCCTCAGCCCCTAGGGTTTATAAGGGCCAGACCCTGCCCCTTACAGTCAGCTGACCGCTGGCAGGTGTGATTGCTTGTTAGCTCGGTTGCGCAGGCAACCAACAGCTGTGCTCCTTATTCACTCACTGCTAGGGTCCCTTCCCTAAAAGTTTTCCCTTCTTAGGAGCAGGGCACCTAAATGCTCTGTGACAATTTGCTAATGGCTTTGAGAACTCATCAAGTAATTATTTCAACATCTTACGATCTATTTCATCAGGCACCGCTGACTTGAGTTCATTCAAAACATTCAAACAGTCTTTGATGTCCTCTTTCCTTATCTGGATCTGTCTCCCCTCCCACTCTTTGTTTTCATTAATTTTGCTAACCATCTGTTCACAATTTACCTTTTTTGGTGATGACAGAAGCAAAGAGGCATTGAGCAGCTGGTCTTCTCAGGGAAAGCTGTAAAGGAAAAGAGGATAGCAGGTTTATGGCTCAGTTCACACTATCTAAATTAATTGTGTTATCTGTTGGGTACAAACCCTGTTTGCCTTATAAAGTACATTAGGGATACTTAAGTCAATTATAGCCTCCCAATGCATTTTCTGCATTCCCCTTGAATCCCTGAATCAATCCTTTGTACCGAAGGATGAAATTCTACTTCACCGCTAAGATGTCTAGGTAGCACTACCACACTTTGTTTAAGCATTTAAATCATAAATGCTTAAATTCAGGCTGCATAAGGGCCTGAATTACACTAAGATGTCTACATTTCATATGTGTCTGCATTCTCACCCTATGCAATTAAGCTTGCCTTCCTGCTCATGCAGGGAAGCAACTCAGTATGGCTAAAGAGGTGTTGATTCTACTTATGTTTTACTGCAATTCCATTTTGCCAGTGAGGTATAGAAATGATGCACAAACCCCCAGTAACAGAGCTGGCCAAAGCCATAACCAGCAACTGTTTGACACAGTATAATGGGTAGTGGCATCTACCCAGTAGTTAAGGCAACAGTACAGGACTAGGGAAATCTAGATTCTGGACCCATCATCTTCTTTGCAGATTTAAATTCTGAGCTTCTGCATTACAGAGCAGTGTTCCAAACATAAAGCCACAGGCTAAGCAGGACTGAAAGTAGCCTCTTGATGAAGCCAGGTTACAGGAAAGAGTCATGGGACCAGAAGGAGAACACACAAATTGGAGCCCGATTCTCTAGCCCAAGGAGATGGACAGGGCACTGGCAGGGGACAGTGAACGTATGCTTCCAGGGTTATTGGTGTATTCTGTAACATGGAATCATTGCAGGGGGAGAAGGGGGGACTGCATAAACAGCACTATAGGCAGGCAACAGACTTCTTCACATGATATTCTACCTGCTTGAAACTGCCTCTCAGGGAGGCTGGAATATATGCCTGTACTCTACTATTTGAAAAGGTTTTTAGTCCTCATTATAGTACCTCATGCAGGTCATCACTGGCAGTCCCTCGAAATCAAGGATGATGTCCGTCAGGCTTGATGGGTCCTCAGGTGACTGAAGAGTCCGATTCTGGATACAAACATTCTTTGGCAATGAGGGCATGTTGTTGCATTGGGGAATGCGATTCGCAGCTCTGGGTTGGTCCGCTTCTCCTTCTTCTGCCATTCCACCTCAGTATTGAGTCATTGGGCCTCAAAGTGGTGCACGCCTTGGTAAACCAGGTGGTGCCAAACCAAACAGTCAGCAGCTTGCTCCTGCCAGCCATTGGTGTCAATGCACCAATGCTTGAAGGCGACCTTGAGTGTGTCTTTGTACTGTTTCCTTTTGCTACCCATTGAGCATTGGCCAATGGAGAGCTGAGAAAAGAGAACTTGGTGAGGAAGGTGGTTCTTGGACATCCAGACACAGTAGCCCATCTATCAGAATTGATTCCTCAAGAGCAAGGCTTCGATGCTGGTGGACGCAGCTTCATGGAGGATGCTTGCACTGGTCTGACAGTCCTCCCATTTTATCCCCAGGAATCGACACAAGCACTGCTGCTGGAAGCTCTCGAGGGTCTTAATGTAGCGTTGGTAGATGGTCCAGGTTTCCCTGCAGTAGAAGAGGGTGGTCAGGACTACAGCCTTGTAAACCAGAACCTTTGTCGACTTCCAAAGGTCTCTATTTTCAAAGACACGTTGTCCCAACTTGAAGAAGGGAGCACTGGCACAGTTGACCCAGTACTGGACTTCTTCCTTGATGGTAGTCTGTTGAGAGAGGTGGCTTCTGAGATACGGAAAGTGCTCCATGTGCTCCAGAGCCTCCCCGTCTATGTAGATAGTGCAAGGGATGTTCAGCTGGCCTGGGGAGGGTTGGTGGAGAACCTTCATCTTCACAACATTCAAGGGCAGGCCAAATCTCTTTTAGGGGTGTTGAAAGACATTACACAGACTTCTTTCCAGGAAGGAATAGGTATGTGTGTTTGGACAGACGAAAACGAAGTGTGGTGGACTGTTAGTAGCAAACCACAAGGTTTCTCTTTCCTTTCAGAAAAATAAAGCCTGAATGTATACAATATTGCCTGTCATAAATCTGTCCATGAGAGACCTCGAAAATCTCAATTTTCTGCACACTGTACTGCCTCTTGTCCCAAGTGTAGCAGGACTGGGCCCCAAGGGCACCCGTAACATTCCCTGGTGACCCAAAAGCTACTGCCCTGTGCTAGCTGTAGGTACCCTCCCTTTACTCTTGCCTGCTATGCTTTCATATAATGGTTGATTTTTCAAAGGGAAGCTGCCCAAGATTCCTAGAGTATACCTTCATCCTACTTTTACCAGCAGCTCCTCTCTCAGACCCCGCTAGCCCAAATCCTGTCCTTTGCCAGATGGGCACTTCTGGCCTATACATGCCTCAGACACCTGTTGTTGTATGGGCTATTCATGTTCTCCAACCTCCCCTGCAGCCATGCCCATGCCTCACCAGTTTTACTCAATATTGTTCTGTCCCTTGTAGAGGTGTCAGCCCTTTCAGCATCAGCTTCTCTTTTCTTCGGCTACCAGATTTCAGCCCTGGCTCAGTGACTCAGGTCCACCTCTCTTGGCTTCAGTCCTGTCATGATTCACCAAAATCCTCCAAAAATTTCTGGTCTCTCTGAGATACCTGGCACACACTGACTGGAGGGCCATTTCTCTCAGATGCTTTTTCTACAGAGGAGTTGATTTCCCTTTGCAGGCACACTATGCCATGGATATGTGCTAAATACCTCATTTGATTATCTTCCAGTTACATCATGAAATTACAAAAGTAAATTTATATCAAATAGTATAGGTGTGTAAATGGCAAAACTGAACCCATCATCACACTCACTATAAATAAAAACTAAACGCCACACAAGTAAATCTAATTTGGGAGAATATCCAAGCATGCCACATGGTGAACCCCAAACGCAACTTGGTTTTGAGATGAATCCATGACAAATACTCAGTATTTTCCAGCCCTTGTCACTCACTCACCCCACTTTTTGGAATACCAACCCACTTTCACCACTGTCAAATTTCTCCTGAAATCACATTTCTCTTGTGGCACCTCTCAACATGTATCAACCAAACACTGCAGGGTAGAGTAGTCATACTAATTATTGGTAATAAAGTATTGGCAATCTCCTTCGCAGTGCAGGCCAAAGTTCTTTCTCACTTGCATTGATGTGACTCTACTGGGCCAGATCCCATCCACTGCTACTAAAGTGCTATCCAGAATATGACATTAGTTCAGTTTAACATCAGTGTAAGAGATAGATTTGGCATTAAAAATTCATTGGGTAAAATGCATAAACTGTCTGAAGAACAAGAGCCAGAACTCAGTGAACTCCCCTCTTGCTTGCTCTGCTTCTAGCCCCATGACTTGTTTGCTCTTGGCTGCCCAGTAGTCTAGCTTGAACAGAAGTGTACTTATATACAGGCTTGCCCTATAGCTTGATGGTTAGGGTATTCTGTTGGGATACCTCTGTGGTTGAGGGTATCTGGAACCCACATATCCTGAGTATGAACTTTAAATGGTAGGCAATTGAAAGAGAAGTAAATGCTGCCTATTAATTAGATTTAGCCATCCACGTGTACATCTCCCTGCTCAAACCACAAGTCCTGCTAAGATACCTAGGTATTATGGATTCAAGTTGAAGTGAAAGTCAGACTATACAGATTAAAACTAGCATGCACCATGAATAATGCAGAGCAGCAGTACAACGATACTCATAGAATTACCAGGTCAGTCAGAGAGAGAGCTTTGAGCAGTGACGTTGTCTCCCTACACCTGGTAGCACATTACAGTATAGCCCATTGAAAGCCAATAGGATTTTCATGGTTTGCTGCATTCTGCGCAACATAGTTGTACAAAGTGGCATTCCTTTGCCTGAGGGTCTAGATAGCAAGGGAAAGGGATGAAGACTTGGGAGAGGAAGACAATACAGGCTGAAGTGGACAAGGAAGAGATACAGTCTATGACTGATATAGACAAGGAGGGGACCCACCTCCCAAGTGCACTGCCAAAATCTGCCCCCTCTATAGAACACCAATAACCTGCACCATGCCCACATTGCAGGCAATGAGAACATCAAAATGATCATGTGAATCACAATGATTTCAGTCTCCATTGCCACAGGTGTGTCTTGGTGCAGGCTGGATGTGACATCATGCCCTAGGGAAGGCTGCATTGGACTAGCTCAGGATATCTTGAGTCTAGGGGTGTCCTGTGAAGAACACTGTGAGTCCTCAGGCCCCAAGCAGGGCTTGACCCCTCCACTGAAGAAGCATTAGCATCTTGAGGGGGAAAAAGCTCACTATTCTGCTGTTACAAAGGTCAGGTTCAGTATGCTAACACCCAGAATTCTCACTTCCTTAACAGCCTTGGAGAAACAGCATGGTAGAACTAAGTTCAGCTATTTCTGGGTAAGAGCAGGCTGGGCCAGGGCCACTTGATTCCCCACCAGATGTTGATCCTTACAAATATGAAGTGACAAAATGGAACCTGTACCTAGATGTCTCCCATGTCCCACCCTCAGTAACTGGGCCTGCATGTCAAGCCCCATAAGACATCCAATCTCCTAGGCGTGTGAAGTAGAAGAGTGGAAGATTCAGCACAGCCCAGAAGATGGGAGGACAGGTGTGAGTGAGATGCATTGCAAGGAGGAGTACTAATGGCTTGAAGCCACTGTTTGCAAGTCAGTACTGATTGAAGATTGGTCACTAAGTCCACCAGATAAGTGGCCAAGATCCTATCTGTTTGACTTAATATTTCTTAGCACAAGAGGCAGGGTAGCCAAGCTCTATTTGACTCTCTCAGAGTATACCTAAGTGGATGGTACAGAAGTTTGACCAGCTGTTCC
Source organism: Alligator sinensis (assembly GCF_000455745.1). NCBI lineage: Eukaryota > Metazoa > Chordata > Crocodylia > Alligatoridae > Alligator > Alligator sinensis. The sequence goes on from NW_005842308.1 coordinate 1,180,329, forward strand.
CAGAAGCTTCACTAGCTGCTTTATGGGTTACTATGCCTGAAAGCTTGCTAAGAACTTTTTTCCAACTACTCAGTAGGTCTAATAAAAGATATCACATCTACTCAAATAACCTTGACTAGCTGCTTTAGGCATTTTTAATTTAGAGGCACAAGTTATGCCTCTTTTTCAGGGACTTTCAGTCTTTGCCTTCCCCCTCGGTCAAGTTCACTGGCATCTGGAGTTCTTCTCAGAGTCATTTTGTCTCCTGGAGGGTAAGAGCCGTAAGTCCTTCCCAAACAGCTCTTGCATATGTGCCCACATGAAACCGCCAATGGCCGCAATTTTGGCAGGCAGATTTTTGAAGGCAAATTAAGATTTAGGCCTTGAGGCTTAAAGTGGGACTGAGAGTAGATGAACTGTTAAGCCCACATGCTGTTGGGACTATAAATACCATAATAATAAGGGCCTTATTCTTATGTATAATTACCTAAGATCCAGTAAATGTGCCTGCCACTGTACAAGATTGTACTAAACTGAAGGGAGTCTATCATCTAAGGGACAAAATTGGAGAAGACAGAACATGCTAGGGCCTAAGAGGAAGGGGTTAATTTGAAGTGCTGCTATTTAATGTGTGTTTCTTTTCATTCATTAAAAAGATTTTCTTAATTTTCTCTTTCTGTTGCTTTTTCCCACTGCATCCTGTTTCCTCACCACAGAGTATGCATAGACGCCGGAAGGAACTGAACAGTACTGCCTATAGTGATTTAATATCAGCCAAAATAGTCTCCCACTCAGAGATACAGAGGCGGTTTGAAAACTGAAGTGACTCACAGTGACAGGAGTGAGAGGAGAAAGACACAGGTGGCTCTGAGTCAGATATACACAGGGATAATTGACAGTAAATTTTTGTGGGTCTCTCTGGGAACAAATGAAAAAAGAAATTTTGTCAAAAGTGTGGGTTGCAAACAATCTTACCTTCCCACTGAAAATAAACAATGAAGAAAACATTGATATTTCAACCATGAGGCATTTTTTTACAAGGAGCTGAAAAGAGATATGTAAAAGGAATGCAGGGAAACAGAGTTAGTTAAAGCAAGTATTGACACATAATATACTGTATATAAAAGCTGGAGCATCCCCAGAGAAAACCATATTTAGAGGAAGGCATAGAAATTAAGGATGGGGGGAAAGGACAAAGATACTGCTAAGGAACAATGCTAGTCAGAAAATGGAGAAACAGCTTGGTGAAAAATATCAAGGTTGATTTCATTTCTCAGAGTAAGAAATAATTTTTCATTTAAAAAATAGTTTTATGAATGTTTTCCCCTTTCCCTTTTCTTTTGCCTTCTGAATACAATAAGATGAATGAAAACCACAGTTTTTCTCCTCACCTTTCTTCTTTCTCTTTCCCCCATTTCCTCTTTTCCCATTTTGTTACTTTGTCAGAAAGGGAGTTTTTGAAAAGTTAAAATATAAGAATAGCGTAAGTAAAAAATGGGAAATAAAAATGAAAGCATACAGAAAATTAACAGCCCTAAACTGCATTCATAGACTCATAGACAAAGTGGAATAAAAACAGCCCCAGATTGTATGCATAGACTCTCAGACAAAGAAAAGAAAAGAAAAGAAAAAGGAGAAAAGGGGGAAAATGAAAACATAAAACCATTTAGTCCATGCCCTACCAGAACTGAAAAGTTATTTACTTCGAGACTATATATGTAGTCAGTCTCCCAATTGATGTGTTTTTTATCACTATCTTTCTGCTGTATATCTACTATATCGGCAATGCAAGCCACATGTTACTGTACTTTATGTGGGCCAGAAAAGGGAAAACTGTCAGAAGCAAAATCAAAAAATACAATGAAGAAACAACATGGCTTTCTTTATATTGTAACCTTTCCCCTCCTTTCCTGTCCTTTTAATTTTCCACTTCACTTCTGAGCTGACTTTAAATTTTCCCTAAGCTGATGGCAGTGGTGGTTTTTCTCAAAGGGGGCCTGACTGGCAAGTAGATTTTCGCAAGATAACAGCTGGAAATATGACACAATTATGCCCTGTAGGATCTATTTTAAAATGCTTTACAACAGGCATTTTGACTCTCAGGGTAATAAGAACAATTAAAAAATGGTTAGCGTAAAAAGTAAAGCATACAGAGAGAAACACTGACACATTCCACCTAATGATATATTTTTGTACCATTAGTCAGTAGCTGTAATCATAAACCTTTTATTTTTCATGTATTGCCTTGTGAGGGTATTGCTTTCAATTCTTGAACTGCATAAATAAAACTCTTTTATTAAAAACATCTCTTCCTCATTCTTTGTTGTTTAAGGACAACTTAAACATAACTTTCAACCTAACAAAACCAAAAAACGGGAGGCAAAGCATAACACATCCAAAATGAAGAACAAAAAAAATATATTCTTGCAAGAACCTTCAAAATATAGTGAGAATCGTTCCTTCAGGACATAAAATATCCATAACAGTTTCATGATTTTTTTTCCTAATGTAAATCATTTTTGACAAGCCACAAAATGGGTGTGGAACATAGGGAAATTTGGAAAGAAAATAAGTGATCTCTAGCAAAGCAAGAGAAGGCTGAGAGATGATCTTGTGACTGTCTACAAACTCATCAGGGAGGTCAGCAGGGAACAGGGGATACTCTGTTTACCAAGGCACCCCTTGGGGTTACTAGAAACAATAGCCACAAACTGAAGGAGAGTAGATTTGGATTGGACATCAGGAAGAAATTCTTTATGGTGAGGGTTGCCAAAATATGGAATCGGCTTCCAAGGGAGGTGTTCTCCCCTACCTTGGAGGTGTTCAAGAAGAGATTGGACAAGCACCTGACTGGGGG
>NW_005842308.1:1185570-1186914 GCF_000455745.1 Alligator sinensis
CCAGACGTCGTGAGTCCAACCGACCACAGAGAACCCTGGAGGAGCGATACATGTTTGGATTTCTCCTACAGCGTTCTGGACTCACTAAGAAACAGCTTCGGATCTTAGGAGACGCAAGCCAATGGCGATTGGCTTATGAGTTAGGTTTTCATTATTTAGAAGAGCCAGATGATGGATCCTCAACGGTTTCATCCAACTGAGCTAGGAAAATTGTTTAAGTTTATTAAATAAGATCATTAATCAGTTTTATAAGTTTTATTTACAGATCCAGAATTCAGAGTACGTGGCTAAGAGAAGCCCTGAGAGGGATAACATCATTGAAGGAAGCAAGGGCCTGACGTATGACTTCGCCAAGATGCCCACTGAAGCCCTGATCGTGTAGTTCTTCGTTATGAATCTAATTATGTGTATATGTATTTGTGTTGGTTATTATTTGATTCGATCTTTGGAGGATGAACTCCTTGTGTTGGCGAATTTTGTGTTTGCTCGTTTGGCTCAGCAATCCGTAGTGGGAGCTCGTGACAACTTGAGTGACGAGCATGCGGTCTGATACAGTTGTGCCTTCAACAAGGGGGGATATCCAAATCCAAAGTTCTGATTATGTGTTTGTGTTGGTTATTGTTTCTTGATTATTCTATAACTCAATTCCAGGGCAGCGAATTTTATGTTTGATTATTTGTTTATTTGCTTGTTTGCTCATTTGACGACTCACGACAAGTTTCTTGATATGAGTATATAGCATAATTTAGCTATGCTTTCAGCAAGAGGGGATGTCACAACCCAAAGTTGTGGTGTTTTTTGTTTGTGTGCACTTTGGCATCGCTAAATTGTGTTCCCGCTAAATTGCAGCTCTTTTGCACGGTGGAGTGTTCTGTTGCAATTAAGAACCCGCGTGCAGGAGCTTTTTCCTGCCAGTTTTGTAGCCTTCTTTGCATAGTGCATTTCTTTTGCATTATAGTGATGCACGATACAAAGGAGTTCCCGCCATTTGTATTAAGATTTCTGCCACGTTATTGGCCAATCTTAATATAGGCACACGTGGCAGCTAGCTATTTGCTTTCTAGCTGTACAAAAGGCTTGGGTAGTTTCCGCCCAAGTCGGAGAGAGAGAAAGCACGTGGAGTTTGGGAAAGGAGCGTGAAGATCTCTAAGCGCTGCTGATCCATACGAACCCAGCTTTTTCCTTAAGAGGGCAGCAGAGGTTTAATTTGTCGAACCCACGGAGTTTCAACAACTCCGGGGAACCTATTTACCGTACCCTCGGAGCCTTAACAACTCCGAGGCAACTAACCTCTAGCCTCTCCCCGTCGCCGATTGCAGCCCAGACGTATACCTGTCCTAAGGA
>NW_005842308.1:1187030-1187879 GCF_000455745.1 Alligator sinensis
CCCCCAGCCTGTGTGCACAAAGACGGACCAGGCTCGCCCCCGAGATCGGGAGCCGGCCCGCACATCCCCTACCTTGGAGGTGTTCAAAAGGCAATTAGACAAGCACCTGGCTGGGGTTACTTAACCCCAACGCACTTTCCTGCCCATATCAGGAAGTCAGACTCGATGATCTAATAGGTCCCTTCTGACCCTAGAAATCTTTGAAATCTATGAAAGCATGCAACACTTTTAAGTCAGAATCTAGACCTATGTGAAAGGTGCATTTTAGTCACTTTATATATGAGATTCTCAATCAGAGTGCTTTGGGATGTCAAGCAGTGTTTGCTTTGTTAGGTATGGAAACATGATTCAAAAGATAAACTCAAGAGATTTCAAATATAGGACTCCATAGTGTTAAAACCATTCTAACATGCTGTCATCTTTCGGAGTTATTTGCATTAAAAGAATTGCTATTATGTTTCTCTAGTCAAAAAACAGGCGAGGGCTAAGAGCTGGCCTTTTTCCATGGGATTCCTGGAGTCTAACAAGGGGTGCCTTGAGTCTAAAAAGGTTGAGAACTACTCGTTTATATACATGTATCCTGGCAACTGTAACAGGATGCATTGGTCTGCCTAAGTTTAGAAGAGGATCATTTCTGAGTTGGTTCTATAGCTCATTACAAGAACAATACTTTTGGGACAAAGGACACTATATATGAACCTTGTGTTGTTCATCCTTCTCAAGTGAAGATGACCACATCCAGAAGAGGGGTATGGGGGGAGAAAGAGAAAGGAAGTGAGAAAGAAAAAGGAAGGAAAAAATGAGAAAGGGAGAAAGAGGTGAAAAAGGAGGAAGAAGAGAGGAAAGAGT
>NW_005842308.1:1187909-1204565 GCF_000455745.1 Alligator sinensis
AAGAGTGAGGAGTGGGGTGGAGGCTCGGTTGCATGGGTACACAGGTGGGTCGATGCCAAAACTCTTTCAGGCCTATTTGAATTAAAAAGACTGTGGGCCTAGCCCACTTAACAACTGTGGGCTGCCACTGATTGGGCAGCCAAAGCCTTAAAAATTCAACTAATTACTGGGGACAAATCATAAAAAAACAGGGTGTGCACGTGCAGGTCATAGGGCCAAAACAAGTGCTCCCTGGGGGCACACCGAGCAAAGCACGCCGGACAGCACCCACTGACACTCAGACTCAGCCAGAGTGCCGGTGGCTACTGCCCAGTGATGCTCCACCCAGAGATGGACGTGAAGGACACCAAGGAAAAATGCTCCAAAACTCTTTCAGGACACCTTCCTTGTACCACTTGTAGCACAACCTATAATGAACTTGTAGCACAACCTATTATGAAGGCTGTCCAGCACTCTCCATTAACACTAATTATTAACACCCAAATTATTCTAGACAACCTTAACCAGATGGGAGAAAAGGCATATTCTTAAAACTGTTTTACAGATGGAAGCTAATGCACTGACAAATTCTGACGCTTTGTCTATGAAGGGACTCCATGCTTTCTGGGTCCAAGTCTAGTATCTTAACTACAAAATCATCCTTTTCCCAGTCCTCCAAACTCCCCTGTAATCTTGTCAAGTCTCATAAACTGATGTACTAATTCCCCAGTAACTAAGCACAACTGGATACAGACAGTATCTGGCTGGGAGACAAAATCCCAGTATCATACAGGAAATGAGGCTAGTGAGTCAATATTGAACTAATGGTTCAGGGAAATGATTGTGACTGTTGTGGTTCTGAAGGTACCATGTTCCAAATGCTATCAAAACCTAACCACTTGGCCCTTTTATTGCAGTACTTAAGAACTTAGAGCTGTCTAAATTAAATTCAATTTGAAGTAATGACATTCTCCCTAGCTAAATTCCTGACTGTTTCAAGTGGATGCTTCATTCTTTTATCATAAATGACTGTGTTGTTTTCATGGACTGTAAAATAAATGCTGTTTCAACGCATAAGCAATTGCTGTGCTGTGATGCTTGACACTATATAAAAGTTAGTTATTGGAGAGGGCATTAATTTCAGACAGGAATGCTAAGGGACTATATCAGACACTTCTTTAGCTTACAGCTGGACTAACTTCAAACACTGAATTTTTATTTTAGTAATCCAGTACAACATTTGCTGGGCACAAGAGATAGGTTTTATAATTAAGGCTGTTCACAAAACTTGCAGACCTGAATAGTTACTAGATACAGATGAATTTTTGTTGGAAAGCCTGAGAAGATTAACTCAGTAATAAGAGAAGGTCCATGTAATATTTATGAGCCCTATAGCATTTGAAGAATCACATGTTTTGCTAAAACTCCATTTTTATTAAAGTAACAAATACAGATTTTAGAAAGACCCCAAGTTACTAAGTCATTAATATCTTAGGACATTTTTACACATGCGCTGTGATACTTGTAGTTGTATAAGTGGAGAAATGCGCATCAGTGCTGAGCAAATGGCGGTGGTATGGTTTGAACTAAAACACATAGAAGGTGCTTTAGTTCAAAAGTGCACCACTGCCACTTTCTGTGCACTGACATGCATTTTGCCACTTGTACAACTGCATTTGATACAGTGCAGTGCTCATCGGCTCACATGCGGAGCAGACTCGATTAATCAAGTCTGCTCCAGAGCAGTGGATCTCCAGCGCATCACGGGACAAAACAGCATGTGTATAAATGCCCTTAGTCATTAGTGGGTGTGTCTACATGTGCTTTTATGCATGCCTAAACTTAATGTGCATTAAGGGTGATTTAAGTGTGAATCCACATGTGCACATGCTAATGCATATTAGCACAGGTGTGCAGACCAACTGGGGCTAGAGTTAGTCCCGAGTCAATGGACACACACTGCATTAATGTGCATTAGTGTGTCTACACGTTCACTCTAGGAGGTGATCCTCCCCATCTATGCGACACTGGTTGGAGTATTGCATCCAGTTCTGGGCTCTGCACTTCAGGAGGGATGTTGACAGCATGGAGAGGGTCCAGAGGAGGGCCACCCGCAGATCAGGGGGCAGCAGAGCAGGCCCTAGGAGGAGAGGCTACAGGACCTGAACACCTGCTCAGCCTCCACAAGAGAAAGCTGAGCGGGGCATCTAGTGGCCTGTTACAAACTAGTCAGGGGGGACCAGCAGGCATTGGGGAGTCCCGGTTCCCCCGAGCACTACCAGGAGTGACTAGAAATAACGGTCACAAGATGGCAGAGGGTAGATTTAGACTAGACATCAGGAGGCGCTACTTCACAGTCAGGGCGGCTAGGATCTGGAACCAACTTCCAAGAGAAGTGATGCTGGCTCCTACCCTGGGGGTCTTTAAGAGGAGGCTAGATGAACACCTTGCTGGGGTCATTTGACCCCAGTGCTCTTTCCTGCCATGGCAGGGGGTCAGACCTGATGATCTGTCAAGGTCCCTTTTGACCCTACAAACTATGAAACTATAATGTGATTTAACTATTCAGGCATAAACTTGATACCTGCTTATGCAGGTATCACGTTTAGGCTCAAATAGCCTTAAATCACAGTTTTTAAGGAGCATTAAGGGCACACATGTGCAGACACACAGCCTTACTGCACCTTAAATTGGGCTAATGTGTATTAAATGCACACGTGTTGACATGCCCACTAAGTTTTTCAGGTTTTTTATTAAAAAATCACTTCACACACAACTGAAATTCAGATTAGGATAAAATGTGACATATTAATATAATTCAAAGGTGTGCAAGGCACTTCAGAGAAGAAGACACAAAATGATACAGTCCTTTCTGACAAGGGTTCACGAAGGAAAATCTACATGTGTATGCTTAACTTTTTATTGCCTTGAAAAGGGGTTACTCATAGTACATCAAATTAAGCACATGCCTAAAAATCTGCGCAAAACTGGAACCAAAATGTTGGATATGACCCAAAAACTGAAGGGGATAGGCAGTGAGCTACAGAGAGACATGAGGAACAATGAGGGACCTGCCTATATACTCGCATGGCTATTTGATAGCATATGCAAGAGTATAGTATGTATATATATATAGACATATATAGACATATATATGCACATTTATACAACATATAAAAGTATAGCATGACTGGAATACCATATCCTTCTGAAACTACAAGGCGATTTTAGGTTAAGTGATCTGAATATAGTGGAGTGCTATGCACAACCTAAATAAACAGTAACATTTAGTAAAACAGATTGCAGTTCCCCAAATGGTAACATGCCCTGGACATCAAGATTAACAAGCTTGTTATTGTTTGCTAAGTGGTTATCTATTAGGGCTGTGCGAAGCTTCAGTCGCTGGTTTGGTTCGGTAGAGATCCATTCCAATTCAGCAGCCAAATCTCCAAATCCAAATCGAATCAGGAGACCCTTTAATCTCTCTGAATAGAAATGGAACCCTCTGAATCGATTTGGAAAGATTCAATGATAGACACAGCTTTAGATGTTTTTTCTACATACCTCAAGGTACCAGATGGCTTGTGAATGCTGAGATGCTGGGGCAGATGGAGTGTCCCACTGGAGCATGGGGGTCCCCAGCACACTCAGCAGCAGACCCAGAAGTGGACCAGAAGCACTTCTGGTCCACTTCTGGGTCCACCAGGGAATGCGCAGAGGAACCCCCCCTTACCCCCTAGCTCGGTGACTGGTGCCTCCTGGGTCTGGGGGGGCACCTGGGGTCCCCCCGCAGCTGATCGCTGAGCCTGGGGGACACAGGGAGGGGGTCCTCTGCATGCTTGGCCATGGACCCGGAAGTGGACTGGAAGTACTTCCGGTCCACTTCCAGGTTCGCAGCTGAATACATGGGGGAGCCTCCCCGTGCTCCTGTGGGACACTCCATCCACCCCACCATTGTAGTGTTCACGAGCCATGCCTGGTACCTCAAGATATGTAGAAAAAACAATTAAAGCTGTCTGAGGGGACTGGGGCTACTGGGACATGACCCCATGACCCCCCACTGAACGTAAGGGATTCTGCCACATACCAGATCCAGTCTCTTCATGAGTTAGATCTGGCCCACAGGCTGTAGTTTGTTGACCCTTGTTTCAGAAGGGACATATATAGAAAGAACCTACATTTGAGAAATCAGAGGCAAATATAACTGCTTACATTTTAAAGGTGCACAGCAGTTCTGCCTGTTCCTTTAAGGTTTTAGAGGCCTGGAGATTAACCATGTTAATTAACCATGACCACTGTACCTGTACTGACAACTCAAAAGCATAAAGCTCTTCACAGATTAACAGAAGTTTAGGGCTGGAAGGGACTTCGTGAGATCATCAGGTCCAGGCCCCCTGCTCTGGGTGGGAAAGACTGATGGGCTCAAATAACCCCAGCAAGGTGTGCGTCCAGTCTCCTTTTGAAGATCTCCAGGGTATGTGTGTGCACTGCCTCCACTGGGAGTCTATTCCAGAGTCTGGTCACATGAACTGTGAAGAAGTTTTTCCTTATATCTAGTCTGAAACCTTCTTCTAGGAGTTTATGACTATTTCTCCTGGTTTTCCCCTGGGGTGCGTTGGTGAATAATTGTTCACCTCACCCCGATGCTCACCCCTGGTATATTTGTAAGCTGCCACCAAATCCCCTGAAGTCTTCTCTTTTCTAGGTTAAACAGTCCCATATCTGTCAGCCTTTCCTCATATGGCTTGCTCTTCAGGCCTGTAATCATGTGAGTGGCTCTTCTCTGGACTCTCTCAAGCTTCTCCACATCCTTGTTGAAGTGCAGTGCCCAGAACTGGATGCAGTACTCCAGCTACGGCTTCACCAATGCCGAGTAGAGTGGGAAAATAACTTCCTTAGTTTTGCTTGAGATGCATCAGTTGATGTATGCCAGCATATTGTTTGTTCTGCTAACTGTCGCATCACACTGGTGGCTCATATTCACTTTTTTTTTTTTTTTTTTTGGTCCATTATGACCCCCAGGTTCCTTTTGGACATGGTGCTAGCTAGACAGTTCTGGGTTAGCTAAAGAGGAAGGTAAACAGGTCTACTGTATGAGCAGTAAGTGGTTTGACAAATCAAGATTTGTATGTGTGCCAACAGTACAGTTACTTCTATGACTGCAGTGTAGTGTAAACATACCTGAGGTCGTTTTAAACCAGCTTTTTATGGCAATGATAGCCCTCTAGCCATGGCAGACAATAGCTTAGCATGTCCTGGCTGCAGCAGCACTTAACCACCATCTTGTGTGGACTTTTCAGCCCTTGCTTGGCTCTGTGCTGCTGTACTATTATTAGTATCAAAAGTAATTAAGTTGCAACTAGTTTGGGTACATCTTCAAAAACACTACAGTGAAATATAGTCGTGTCAACTGCCCAGATAACCTAGGTAGAAGTTGTTGTGTTGACTAGATCCCAGGACTTGGTGCTGGAGGCCAGGTGTGGATCCAGGATTTTTCAAAAAGGGGTGCAGGAGCAGCAACCCTCACTGCAGGGGTGGCTGCACCCCACCCCGGTTCCCCTCCTTCCCCCCACCAATTCAGGCACCATGGGAGCCTCTGGATAAGGAGGGGAGAGGAAAACTACTCTCCCACCACACTATTGCCACTGTCCCCATCCCCAGGTGAGCCCAACCCATGTGCAGCCTGGCTGGGGTGAGCAGAAGTGACTTTGGGACATCCCATGCCCCTGGAACAGGAAAGCAGCAATGACAGGTGGAGGAGGGATGCAAGGGGAGGGATGGGGAAATGCCTTTGAGCAAGAAGGGGAAGGGCAGGGGGATTTTCACCTGCTTTAGGGACTTAAAGTCCCTGAAGGCTCCTGAGGTGGACTCCAATCCAAAAGTGGGGGAGAGCAGTGCAGCTATGCCACTGCACCCCCTCTGGATCCACCTCTGCTAGAGGCTGTTCCTTCTGGCCAGTTTCAAGGGAGCTGCCCAGGCTGACTGGAGAAGAGAAGTGTGGGATCAGTAAGGAAGTATGCTTTCACAAAGAGGGGAATTAGGAAACAGTGAGGGAGTGAGGATATTTGACCTCAGTTGTTTTATAAGGGTCCCTGAGCTGAAACTCCTAGTGGAGGAGGTTACTAAAGACTGAGTCTACTGATGATACTCTGAGATGGTGGTGAGACTTTTGGGACTTGATCAATGGGGAGGAGGAGCAAGATTTGACAATAAATCATTAATGATGATTGGAAGTGTGGATGAAGCAGCTGAGGCACGTTCACTGAAGCTTCCCCTCTCCTCCCCCCATAAACAAGAAGGCTGACAGTAGCTAAAGGTAAGTGCGGACAAGGTGTTTATATTTACACATTAACACAGACTACAAACACTCTTCTTTTGAGATTGATGGTTAAAAAAATGGTGTAGATTTATGTGAGACAGTGTCATGGATATCTGATGTCAGTATAAGGTCAAGGGTGTGGTTTTATTTCCTATTTAGCATACACACTGAAGAAAAATAATATTAGAGAAGAGACAGATAACAAACTCAAAATTAAAAGGAAGCTAATCCCCATTTGGAAGGTTGTCTGGATCCCCTACAACAGGGGTGGGCAATTATTTCGGGCAGAGGGACATTTACTGAGTTGTGGCAAGCCATCGAGGGCCACGTGACAGGCAGCCAGGGACAGATAAATATTAATTTTCTAAATTTTTTAGGGGCCCCGTGGGCCAGATAGAATGGCCTGGCAGGCCATATCTGGTCCCTCGGCCACATTTTGCCCACCTCTGCCCTACAGGATAGAAGGATGCAGCAGTTGAATTCTGCCTGAAAAGTACCACAGAGCAAATGGCTCTGAATCAATGCTTTTCTTTGAAAACACACTTGAGGTCCATTAAAGCTGAAAAGAGGAAGCTGCCAACAGCTATAAGGAGTCAAAAAAAGTCTAAAGGAGAATTATAACCTGATATATATGACAAAGGTACAGTGTATAAAGGTACTTGGACTTCTTGCCTTTTTACTATATGACTTTTTCCATGCTTTGCCCTGTAGCAATATGTTATCTATTCATTTCAGAGTTGCTTTAATTTGTTCATAAAAATAAAATGTTATTCATACTGAGTATGTTTTGCACCAATGCATCCAACAGGCACATCCAACATTTTTAAACATTGTAGAATACAAAGGTTTGGGGCTCTGGATGCATTTTGAGAATAGAAACAAAGGTCTTGGCTCAAGATGTTTGGGGGTTTTAATATCCACCACTGTTGGGGTTTTAATATCCACCACTGTTGAACCCTGTTCTAGTTCAGTTTTAAATGGGATTCAGAGCTTCCTTTCTCTCATATTAATAATGTGTGATGTCTGCAGTCTCTAGGCATATTTGAACATTTATCCCTAACTGCTACATTAAATGCTTAAACCCCAAATTTAGATCCCCAAAATTGCTGCTCAGTTGCTGACTAACCACAGACAGGCCTAAGATCTGTGGATGCTCAGGTTTCTGGCTTCCCAGCCTCTAAAAATTCTGCTTCCGGACATCAAGTTCTTGGCATAAACTCCATCAATATTCCTAAAATACATGATTTTCCTTCCTTGCCTGCTGGGCACAACCATTCAGATGTGGTTCAAGCAGCCATAAAAGATTGAGCTCTACACAAAACACAGAGCAGAACATTATCTCTCTCTTACAAAAATGCTCAGTGATTCAGGCACTCATTTACAATGAGAGGGAGGGATTTGAATCCATGCCCCCTCTTTCTCAGATAGTCCCATAACCAATGAGCCATATGAGTATAGGATATTCTGGAGTGTGTTGAGGGCATCAGGGTGTGTGCTCCTGTTGAAGGTAGTCTACCTTGCATGCACTAATTAAATAGTCAGGAAGCAAGAAGAAAGAGCATAGACTAGTGGGCATTATCCCTCAGTTCTAGGTGTGATGAACTCAAATCAGAGCTCCTGGCAAAGAAGCAGGGGGCAGTTCATCCACTGAGACTGCAGGGAAACAGAAACCATCTGCAAGAAGCCCAGACCAGTGACTAGGGTGCAGCTGGTCCTAATGAAGTAATCAGAGCATCTAATCCCCTGAGGCCAAAGGCAAATTTCCACCCACTCCAGCCTTTAAAAGCTAAACTCAGCCTGCAGGACCCTGTCTGGGCAAAGGCTGAGGTACTTGTTTGAGACTTTTGTGTGCTTCCTCACTTTCTCTCATTGGCTTTCTGCTTCTAATTTCAGTCCTGATTCTGGCTTTGGTTCAAGGTTGACTTTCAATTTGAAAACCAGTGGGTCATACCAAGAAGTATAGAAAAATAGTTGATCCTGCTGCACGAAAGAAAACTGCCACAGTGTTATGATGAAAGTCCAATGAAGTTTGTGAGACAAAGGATATGTCTACACTGTGTGGCACTGGTAGAAGTGCCAAGCATACCCTGCCTGCCCATTTCCACTCACATGCATCATATCTATAAATGCAGCACAGAGACTGCTCTTGAGACATCCCCAGCAGCCACTCTTAATATGTGTCTCCAGTGTGCTTAAGAGCAGCTGAGCAAGACACCCTTGTCAAAGCCCTACTATTGCTTTTCCAGGCTTAGCACTTGAGAGTGGGAGCAGGTAAGCAGGGTGTGCCTGACAGCAGGCATGGATCTACCCAAAGTCACCAACTGATGGGTTATGCACTAGTATCCTCTTGCTGGTGGGGAGAATTCAACAAATCAGCAAGTGCAATAAAAGGTTCTATTGGCTGGCGAGAGTATCATATGTAGCCATTGCTTCTGGATCTTGTACTATAAAGCACCTGAGCTACAGTCTAACCACCAACCACCCAATCTAGTTGAATACAAGGTCATCCAGGAGCTGAAAGGTCAATTTCCAGTGAAAACACTGCCTCAATTCTTCACAGACTCATTTATATTTCAATGGCTGTGCTGTAAAACTTGTGGTAGTTATCCAAAGTGGCTTCCATTATGATGATCTGTATTGTTCATACTGTACTACTGACAATCCTGTGGGAAATTTAAGTGTCTCCCTATTACTACTCTCAGTTTCTGTCCCATAGTAAGAGAGTAATAAAGTGATGGTGATATCTCTTCAGAAGGACATAATGATTTTGCATTCTAGGGTGTGCTACTAAATTTGTAAGTCCACTAAATAACATTTCAGCTCCCAAAGTATTACTATCAAAGCTGCCTATAACATAGTCACAACATCTAGCATAATATTACATCAATATGGGATATCTACAAGACTAATTAAAGCAATGATCATGGAAATAAGTAATTTTGTTGGCATGGGTATAAGGTGGTATAATATCACACTAATTTTTTAACATTTAATTAACATTAAAAAGCTGGGAAATTTTAAAGATTAATGCTGATTTGCAATGGCTCAGTAGATGGCAAATGCAACAGAACCAACATGAGTCTATACTGCTCAGTATTAATTTTGTAATGCTTTGGGCTTCTTTCTCCTGTCATGAAGTGGGGCCATCCCAGCAAGAAGTTTCAGGAAGTCACAGTCTTTTGCTGGCAGCTGCCCCACCTTCCCTTGGCTTGGATAAATTGTGGTCTTCACAGTACTTACCCCTTCGTGGAAGCTATGATCAAAGCTCCCCATCCTGTTTCAATTTACTTTATGGTTCATTGTTTCCTTTAGAATAACGTGTGTGAATTTTAGTAGAAGAATATGATGCAATGACACAACCTTAGCAGAACCCCAGTTGCAATCTTGCTGGTATTTTATTCATTTTAACAAAAAAGAAAAGTCAATTCTTATCATCAGGGAGCTACCTGTGCCACTGTATAGATCAGGATTCAATCAGACTTCATTCCCTGAGTCAGGAACCTTACTTTCTCAATGTTTATCCACCCTTTACATTCTGAGTAGCCACAGCTCACCCTCCTTCTCAGCACTGCTGCAAATGGCAGAGGAAATTGAGTTAATCCCTTGCTCACTGGAATTAAGTAGTCTCTCTGAAACTTGTCATGGATCTTTTTTTTTTAAACAAATAGTTCAAGTAAAGAACTACAAAATTTAATCATAGGAAGAAATCAGTAAGTTTCAATAGGAATGAAACAGGGCCCAACAGGGACAATAGATACTTGAAAAATGTTAGATTCATAACCCCTTTATAGTTTTTAAAAAATTCTCCATGCCAGTAATTTTACAGCAAGGATATAGTATAGTATAGTTTTTGTAGTTGGTAGGGTCAGAAGGGACCTGAGCAGATCATCAAGTCCGACCCTCTGCCATGGCAGGAAAAAGTACTGGGGTCAAACGACCCCCGGCAAGGTGTTCATCTAGCCTCCTCTTAAAGACCCCCAGGGTAGGAACCAGCACCACTTCTCTTGGAAGTTGGTTCCAGATCCTAGTCGCCCTGACTGTGAAGTAGTGCCTCCTGATGTCTACCCTGAATCTACCCTCTGCCAGCTTGTGACCGTTATTTCTAGTCACTCCTGGTAGCACTTGGGGGAACAGGGACTCCCCCAATGCCTGTTGGTCCCTCCTGACTAGTTTATAAACGGCCTCAAGATCCCCCCTCAGCTAATAATATAATTCTCTACTAACCACAAAATGGGTTTTAAACAATAGAGAGGATATATTTTTTCTGTTCAATTCTATATGACACTTTCTATATGAAATAATGGAAAAAAATTTCTTACACATGAATGCAATAGGCTTTTTATTTTTTTTCATTCACTGCATTATAGTAACAAGGATTTATTCAATATTTTAAAACATTTCCACTTGTCTCTAAATACATAAGCTACTGATAAAATTATGACTTATGGAAGCTTCTTAGAAGAATGAATGCTAACTGGTGGCCAACTGTATTACCTTAGCAGTACAGCCCTGACCTCTAGTGGGTTGAATAATTAAGAGATGTAGTTAGCTGTGTTAGCCTGAAGTCAAGTAGAAGGCAGGATAGATATTCACATTATGGACTAACCAAATTAGATATAGCACAAGCTTTTGATTTTTGCTAATAAAAACTTGTGCTATATATCTACTTTGGTTAGTCTGTAAGATGCAAATCTACCCTGCCTTCTACCTGAATAAGTGAGCCAGAACAACAATAGTAGAGTGTTAGATAGGATTCTTGCAGTCCAGACTCAAAATACAGAAGTCCCAAACATGTAAGTCAGGAGTCAAGAATTATTTGACAGCTAAATTAAATGAATTACAATAAATTACAGACCAACCAGCATTACTGCCTGAGCTTTATGACATCTAGGTCATGAACGCCACATGCCTTCAGAGGCTGGCGGGGCACAGCAAGCTCCCGCAGGCGATGGCAGAAGCGTGGCAGCAGCAAGTGGTGAGCTCCCGCAGATCACCACAGTGGTGGTGGTGGCAGGGATGGAGGTGGTGAGTGCCGACTGGTGGTCAGTGACCACCCAGAGACACCGCCGGCAGTGTTGGCGGCGAGGAGGGGTATGGTGAGCGGCGACTGCCTGCAGGTGCCACCGGCAGCGTCAGTGGCATTTTTTGCAGGGGGTGCACCGCCAAGCTCAGGGGGTGCACATGCACTCGCATGTACCCCCTACGCATCGCCAATGATCTAGCTTATTGATGAGGTGTTTTTTAAGAATCAATAGATGAATGCTCATTCCTCTTGTACATGAAGTAGTAGACTCATCACTCCTTTTGCTTTCTGCACTATAAGTACTGGTATGGTGGCTCCAGGTGACATGCTGGGATGTTTGAACTTGAGCTATACCTGTGTGCTGTGATTTCAAATCCTCCTTCAGGCAGCTGTCAGAGGGAGTCTGCTAAGCAGATGACCTAGAGGTAGTAACAGGGAAAGACTGCTCATTCTTCCTGAGAAAGTAGTTACCTCAGATGTTTGTACATGAATGCATGGAGCCTGGGAAGCAAGCAGAAAGAACTGGAAGTCCTCTCGCAGTCATGGAACTATGACATGACTGCAATAACAGAGACGTGGTGGAATAGCTCTTGTGACTGGAGTACAGTTCAGGAAGGACAGGCAGGGGAGAAAAGAGGGAGGAGATGCTCTTTAGGTAAAAGCTGTGTGATGGCTCAGAGGTACAGGATGAAACTGAGGTAGAGGAGGCTTTCTTCAAACAGCTAGTGGAGTTTCCTGATCACCAGGGATCCTGGTTTTCTCCGATTAAAAATAAATCCCCAATTTTCAGATTAAAAAAAGAAACCCCAAATCCACATTTTTCGATGATTAAAATGAAACATCCTACATATAGGTCTGTGTATTAGTGGTTTTCATTTTAATCTTGGAAAATGTAGATTTGGGGTTACTTTTTTAAATTCGAAAATTGGGGATTTTTTTATCAGAGAAAACCAGGATCCCTGCTGATCCAGGCCCTGGTTCTCATGGGGAACTTCAGTCACCCTAATATGTGCTGGAAGGGCAACACAGCAGCGAGCAGGCAATTCAGGTAGTTTTTGGAGAGTGTTGGGGGCAACTTCCTGGTTCAAGTGTTGAACTGGTGAACTAGAGGCTATGCTCTTCTTGACCCTAGTTGCTCACAAACAGGGAATAGTTGGTGGGGAATACAGAAGTGGATGACAACTTGGGCAGCAGTGACATAAGGTGATTGAATTCAAGATCCTGAGGTAAGGAAGAATAGCTGCAGCAGAAGGACCCTGGACTTCAGAAAAAGAGACTTTGTCTCAGGGAACTGACAGGCAGGATTCCCTGGGAGGCCGGTCTGAGGGGGAAAGCAGTCTAGGAGAGCTGGTTGTATTTAAAGAAGCCTTGCTAAGGGCACAAGAACAAACCATCCCAACACACAGGAAGAATAACAAGTATGGCAGAGGACCAGCTTGGCTCACCAAGGATCTCTTCAATGAGCTGAAACACAACAAGGAAGCTTAGAAGAAGTGGAAACTTGGACAAACAATTAGGGAGGAGTATCAGAGTATTGCTCAAGCAGGCAGGGGTGAAATTAGGACAGCAAAAGGACAATTGGAGTTGCAGCTAGTAAGGGATGTAAAGGGTAACAAGAAGGTTTTTCACAAGTATGTCAGCAACAACAGAAAGATCAGGTAAAGTGCAGGTCTCTTAGTGAATGAGGGAGGCAACCTAGTGACAGAGGATGAAGAAAAGGCTGAAGTACTCAATGCCTTTTTTACCTCAGTCTTCACAGGCAAGGTCAGTTCCTAGAGTACTACAGCCAACAGGTTAAGGACTATTTAGAAAAATGGAATATGTATAAGTCCATGGGCCTGGACACAGTGAACCTGAGGGTGCTGAGACAGTTGGCCAAAGTGATTGTAGAGCCACTGGTCATTATCTTTGAAAACTCATGGAGATTGAGAGAGGACCCAGATGATTGGAAAAGGGCAAATATAGTGCCCATCTTTAAGAAAGGGAAGAAGGAAAATCCAGGGAAGTACAGACTGGTCACCCTTACCTCAGATCCTGGAAAAAATCATGGAGCAGGTCCTCAAGGAATCCACTTCTAAACACTTGGAGGAGAAGGACTTGATTAGGAATAGTCAGCATGGATTCACCAAAGGCAAGTCAGGCCTTACCAACCTGATTGCCTACTATGACCACGCAACTGGTTCTGTGGATGTGGATACACTCCTACTATATCATAGTAGGGGGAGCTACAGGCTCTGACCCCAGCTGCCAGCACCTGGAAGACATGTTTGAATCCAGCCACAGCTGCCAGTACTTGGTAGCCATCTTTAAAACGCAGCCCTGCTCTGTGCTTTCTGGGCAACCAGCTCCTATGCACAGAGGAGCAGCACAGCACATGCAAGAGCAGCACGTGGCGGCTGTGTTTGTTCCTCCTCTGCATCCCTGAGCTACGGCTGCCCCAGCACCTGGCCCTGGCAGTGAGGAACAGGGTCCCTCAATCCTGCTGGCTACCTTTGTCACTCTGTTGGCCTGCTGCGCTGACCAATGGCTGGCCCACAGCTGCCTCGCCCTGCCCAGCTCCTCCACACACAGCAACTACCTGCCTGCCAGCCCGCTGTACACCCTCCCAGGGCCCCTGCTGCCATACAGCTGCTGCCTCCAGTGACTCTGATGAGGGGCTCCAGGAGCTCATCACCGGGACTGCCATTTCCCTCCTGGGCCTCCAGCCCTGCCACCTCTGGGCCCACCACACCAGCCAGCACTGGGCTTACCCAGGGGCGATGGCAGCTGGTGCTTCTGTGGTGTGGGCAGCTTCCCCTCCAGCTGGTAGAGTCCAGGCCCAGCAGGGCCAGTGTCTAGTTCTGGCACTGCTCCAGGCACCTCTAGCTCTACGCCCTTGTGGAGCTGGGGCGTGTGGCAGGGACGTGCCCAGGCATGTAGAGGCAGACTCGGGGCAAGGGCCAGGCTGGGGCTTCATGTGGTGGGAGATGTCGGAGGACCTCCTCCCAGACCCAGGCAGGGGCCTGATGTGGAGCAGTGAGCAGCTGAGAGGTGGCTTGAGGGGCTAGGGCTGGGGAACAGGCAGTGGGAGGTGCGCATGAGACTGCCAGGCCCAGGACAGTGTCCAGGGGCCAGCGGTCGCCATCCATGCCCTCCACTGCCCAGCCCAGGATGGCATTTTGCTCCCACAACATCTGGATGCAGTCACACTCCAGGGCTAGGAGCTCAGCCTGCTACTCACAATCCTCTCGGTCCCATGCCCTCTCCCAGGCTGTCTCCTGAGTGATGTCCTCCTGGCATCACCTCTCCTGGTGGACCAGGTCCTCCTGGTACCAGGCCTGTGCATCTGCCGCCCTTGCTGCAGCCACCTCCACCAGCTGTTGAAGAAGGAGGGTCTGATCTTGGGTGTGCCTCTGGTGCAGCTGGAGCATCCAGAGGACCCCAGTGCTCCATGGTAGCATCCCTGACCCAGCATCCCCACTGGCCACTGCAGCATCTCCCCCCACATCCAGATGCAGGCTCTGCAGAGCCAGGAGACAGAAACCTTTCTTGAGTTTGCAACATTTCAGAGATAAGATGCTCTGCACTAGAGACCATGTGCTGCCTAGCCTCAGCTTGTGCACGGGTGACTAGGGACCATAGTAAGTGAGGTTGGGCAGGTCCAGGTCCAGGCCCAGATGGCCTCTGGCCATGTCCCGCATCTCTGCGTGCTCCTCTAGGGCTGGTGGCCTGCTGGGTTCTGGGCGCAGGCAACCTGCCTCCCCTGCCCCATTCCCAGGTCAGCATAGGCCAGGCTCTTGGCAGCACCTGTTGCCACAGCTCCAGACCCCACTCCTCACCACTCTTGCCTTGCAGGCTACTCACTGTGCTGCGCTGCTGCCCAGTTCACAGTGCCTGGACTCGGGGCACACGGGGAACAAGGAGCTGGCTGTGCCCCCACCCTTCCCACAGGGGTCTTCTCCCAGGAGGCATACCAGGCCAGCCCCCCTCCCACACTGCTGTTGTGCGCTGAGCGTGCCCCTACTGCATGTGCCCCAGGCAGTGCACAATGAACTGTTTGTGCAGGCAGAGGGGTGCCCAACCCACTATGCTCTGATGATGATGATCCTCCTGGTACCCCAAATGAATTGTTCACCTGGTACTGGACCATAAGTTATGACGGTGTGGGGGGCAAGCCTGGTCTGCCCCACAACCTCCACTGCCACCTAGATAGCTACCTGTGGCAGCGCTACATGCCCCTGCTCCCCACTGTGGAGGACATCACCACTAGCATTGATGCCTTCCTCAGCATGTGAGAGGCCCATGCCCACCCAGCTCCAGAGGCATGGGCTGCACAATAAAGTTTTGCACTGTGTCCTACCTCTTTGCATGCTGTGGGAGGAACCCCGGGCCAGGGGAGTGCAGGCAAGCCAGACAGGGAAGGAGGACAGGAGCTTGGCTTACCACGTGTCTGGGGCTGGAGAGCCTGGTGGCTCGAGGTGTTCCTCCTCATCAGTGAAGGTGTTCAGCTGCACCCAGTGTTCTCAGCCTGTGATGCATGGTGTGCCGGTGCCCAGCTGGGGGTCCCCCCAAGGGAGGAGCTGCTGCTCCTGGCAGCCACTGGTGTCATGGCTGGCTGCTCCTTGTGCCAAGCTCTGGGGCTGCAGAGCTGGCAAAGCAGCTGCTGGCCAGGGCTTCCCGAGCATCCAGGGAGCTGGGCAGAGCAGGACACTCAATGCCTGAGGGTCCCTTCTCTAGTGATGTGTCACCGGAGGGGTCAGGGCAGGGTCGGGGTTTGGGCAGGCTGCCTGTGCTGGTGTAAATTGCACAGCTGAGGCCTGGGTTCCAGGGCACCAAAATATGGGTCAGCTGCTACATAAAGGGCATGGTCTTGTGGATACAACTGGACCAATGATTGTGGTTGGTCACCGCCACTTACTGTGCCTGCAAGACTTTGACCTTGATGCAGCACTGCAGTGCCAACCAGGAGTGCCCGTACTCCCACAGCCTATCTGACAGGGCCTCATAAATGTTAGCATTCAAGCACGTGCCCCATTCAAAATGCCTCTGCACCTCTGCATTGCCCCAAAGCACCATGAGGTCATCATCTCCTCCTGGCTCTAGGTGGGGCCCTGAGTGGATGGCACAGGCATGGACATGCAGATGACAGTAGGCCCAGACAGGAAGTATGAGGAGGACCTGGTGGGTCACATAGATTCATAGATGTTAGGGTCAGAAGGGACCTCAATAGATCATCGAGTCCGACACCCTGCATAGGCAGGAAAGAGAGCAGGGATCAGATGACCCACGCTAGATGTTTATATAACCTCCTCTTGAAGACCCCCAGGGTAGGGGAGAGCACCACCTCCCTTGGGAG
>NW_005842308.1:1207261-1215479 GCF_000455745.1 Alligator sinensis
CCCCCCAGCCAGCAGCAAAAAGCCCCCCAGCCAGCATCCACAGGCTAAGCAGCACTGCTGGGATGTTGGGAGGCAGGCACAGTGGAACTGTGGCCTGCCCAGGGGGACAAACAGGGTTTGCAGTGCCCCTGGGCTCCTGTGTTGTGTGTTCTAAGGCAAAAAATGGCTGCTGGCTTTCATAGCCTGCAGACAGGGGCTGATAGTGAGGCAGCCCAGCCCTGGAGCAGGAGAGGCTCCCCCCCACACGCCCCCGGGCGGGTGTTGGTCTCAGGTCGGCCCCTAGTGTCTGGGCAGACTCAGCAGCAAACTTGCTGTTGGTTCGTATCTACATGTGCACTACTGCACATTAACTAATCACACCTACACTTGCTACCTGCAGAGCAGGTAGCAGTTACGGGAATTTACTTCTCAGTAAGCACACGCATATGTAGACATGTGCTCTTACTGTGCAGTAAATTAGGCAACAGTACAGTAACGCATCTTGTATAGATGTGCCCAAAATGCCTTTGTTGCCACGAAGAATAACAGCATACCAGGCTGCATTAGTATGAGCACTGCCAACAGATCGAGGGAAGTAATTATTCATCTCTGTTCTGCACTGGTAAAGCCATATCTGGAGTACTGTGTCCAGTTTTGGGCCCCCACCCTACAGAAAGGATGTGGACAAATTGGAGACAGTCCCACAGAGGGCAGTGAAAATGGTTTGGGGGCTGGGGCACATGACTTATGAGGAGAAGCTGGGGGAACTGACTTATTTAGTCTGCAGAAGGAAAAACTGAGGGGGGATTTAATAGCAGCCTTCAGCTACCTCAAAGGTGGTTGCAAAGAGGATGGAGCTAGACCAGGGGTGGGCAAAATATGGCCCACCAAGCACTTTCATCCAGCCGCCAGCACCCCCAATGAATTGTACCCCGCTCAGCCCTTCCGCCCAAGAGGGGAGCAGCGAGGCACCTACATCTGCCTATTATGTCTCACTCCCACCCTTGTGGGTGGAAGGACCTGGCAGCACTAACACCAGGCAAGGCTGCTGCTGCAGGCTTCCCCAGCATCCCGCTCATTCTGGGCAGCAGCTATGGAAGTCGGGGGAAGGGGAAGGGGGCAGGCTGCAGCTGGGTGGGAGCTTGGGGCTAGGGCTAGCTGCACTGCAGAGCCTGCACCCAAGTGACAGAGCAGTGCAGAGGTCAGCTGGACAGGGTGTGGGTGTGAGGGACGATTATGGATGTGGGGACTCCTTCCACACTCCCTCCATGGTGCACAGCCCTGCCAGGCAGCAAGGGAAGCACCAGCAGCAGCAAGTGGGGCACTCGTGCTCAGCTCTGGTGCCTAGCTCCAGCCAGTGCTGCACATTGCAGCGAGGAGAACAGCCCCTGCCCCGAGCTGGGGCAGAGAAATCAGCTGACTTCAGTGCCTAGGGTGTCCCTCTCATGCCTGGGGCTTCCCTCCAGTGTAATGCAAGTGCGGGGAGTGCTGGCAATAGAGATGGCCCAGCAGGAGTTGCACTCCTTGCTGCGATGTGCAGCGCTGGCCAGAGCCAGGCACCAACACCCCCACCTGCTGCTGTGCCATGGGAGGAGTGGGGTCTCTACACCCCTCCCACCCTCCCTTATACTCTACAAATGCCACATACACACACACACACACACAGTGTTGCCTGCGTTGACTGCAGGAGAGGACCATGTGTTCCAGAGACCAGCATGTTCTAGAGCCACACACCCACACCCCACAAACGCCATACAACCCCACCAACATACCCTATGCCCCAACACACAGCCACACCCCCTCACAAACTCCCTCCACACTCCACCACACACACATCCTACCATACACCCTCCCACCCCCCCATAAACACACACACACCCACACTGCACCATCCACACACCCCCACCATACACACCTCCACCATACATATATACACCACCATACACACACACGCACACGCACACTCACCGTACACACAAACACCTTCCACCGACCACATCCTCCCAACCACACCCCCTACACAATATAAAAGACTAAGAATTTATTTTTGAGTTATTATGCAATCACTTCTGTATACAGTACAGAAACACAAATCATGACAAAAATATTTTTTGTAATAAAATTAAAATATGCTATAGTAGGTGTTTGACTTTTAATGCATGATTTGGTTTTTTCTGGTTCTAAGATGGCACCCCCCCCCCTGCCCCTTCCAAAAGGAGGATTTCCAGTGGGGCAAGGGGAGGGACTTCCAGTGGCAAAAGTCAGGGGTTAGGGGTGGGACTTCTGGTCCCAAGATGGCGACCGGGGGTGGGGCCATTGTCAAGGAGCAGGGCTACCCAAGCGGCCCTCAACAGCTCACCAAACCTTGTTAAGCAGCCCTCTGCCCAAAATAATTGCCCGTCGCTGAGCTAGACTATTCTCAGTGGTGACAGATGACAGAACAAGGAGCAATGGTCTCAAGTTGCAGCAAGGGAGGTTTAGGTTGGATATTAGGAAAAACTTTCTCACTAGGAGGGTGGTGAAGCACTGGAACGGGTTACCTAAAGAGGTTGAGGAATCTCCATCCTTGGAGGTTTTTAAGGCCCGGTTTGACACAGACTTGGCTGGGATGATCTAGTTGGGGATTGTCCTGCTTTGAGCAGGGGGTTAGACTAGATGACTTCCTGAGGTCCTTCCAAACCTAATCATCTATTATTCTATGATTCTAAGTTGCAGCAAGAGTTATTTAGGTTAGATATTAGGAAAAATGTTCTCACTAAGAGGGTAGTAAAGCACTGGAACAGGCTATACAGAGAGGCTGTGGATTCTCCATCCTTAGAGGTAGACAAAGCCTTGGCTGGGATGATATAGTAGGGGAAGGTTCTGTTGGAGCAGAGATTGGACTAGATGAACTCCTGAGGTCCTTTTCAACCCTAATTTTCTGTAATTCTCAGATTCGGTTTGCTGACCTGTGACCTAGAACAGGAGTGGCCAACCTGGGGCACAAGTACACATAGTTCCTATTCTGCTAGTTGCTCTGTAGTAGTACAATAGGACGATGCCTACATGAGGAGTAGGAAGCCTACTGCAGGCTAGAGCCCTACAGGGAAGACAAGGCACTGCCATGGAGACCAGGTAGTGAGCCTAAACAGAGAGCATCTGCAGCCAACCCAATGGAGTCATCTGACCAGAAAGGGGCAGGGCCCAGGGGAATATAAACCAAGGCCTGAGCCAGAGGAGGGTAGTGGCCCTGGAGGCTGAAGAAGAAAGTGCTCCCAACCTGCACAGGAAGGAGCTCCTGTCTAGGAATGCTGCAAGGGCATGCCTGATGGACTGCCGTGGGACTGCCAGTAAGATTCTGGGAGCTTATGGGGACATAACCGAGAGCTGGGTACCCAGTGAGGGCTGTCCTGAGTGTTTGTTTGTCTGTCCTGAGGTAGGAGGCAGGCTTTCCCTTTTAAAGTGGCAGTGTGCTGTTTTTCCTTCTTGTTGATGCTTGTTGGCCCAGAAGGGAGAGTTTGTGTTACAGCCAGGGGGCTTACCTCCTGGTTATGACTTAGACTGGTAGTTTGGGTGGGACTATGAGGGGTGGTCTCTGGAGTTTCCATTAGTACTGTCTGGGCACATAATTGCCATGAGCCTTGATGGGGCCAGACTCAAGGCATACTCAGAGCAAATACCTTGGAGCAGGGCAGCATTTGGGGCCAGAGGGCCCAGCAGCCAAAGCAGGGCAGAGACAGGGACCAAGGGCCTGAAGCCCTTGAGGGGCTAAGCTAGAGCCCAAGAAGGCAAGACAACAGGATGAAGCTCAAAAGTCACATCTAACACAGTGGATCCTAAGCTAAATGGCCCTTCAAGAGAGGAGGGGCAGAGGCCAAGTATGCCAAGATCCCTACAAATGACTGATTGATACTACTTATGAGGCATAAGCATGGTATAAGGGCAGATGGAGCCACGTAATCAGCCCCGAAGGCTTATAGGTACTTTGGGGCACAGGGTGGCTGACATTGTCCATGTAGCTTAAGGGCAGGATCAAGGCCAGCAGTGTTCAGAAGTGACCTGCTGGCTATTAGACAGAGTAAGACTCACTCTAGGACTCTTAGGCAGCTTCCCTTTCAATCCAATAAGTACATCAAGGTGTGGCAGATGAGAAGAAGGGGAAGGTACCCTAGAGGCCAAGCAGGGAAAGGGTTATGGGGCCACCAGGGGCATCGTAGCTGTCCCTGGATGTTGACTCAGTTACAGATGTGTACTTCACCCTGTGGAAATGATAATGTTCAGGTGCATAAAAACCTGGTATATAGTCTCCACCTCACCACTGTAATGAAAGCAGCCATGGGGTTAATCTTCATTACTCACAACAGTATAACTCCACTGATGCCAATGACATTATTCTGATTTATTCTTATGTACCTGAGAGAGGAGTGAGACCGAGAGGCTCCAAGGTAGACTGCAGAGGTGGACACAGAAGGAGGTAGGGGGAGAATTAAAAAGCGGAATTGCCAGTTGTCATGAAATTTCTCTATTAACTTCTTTATTTCACCTCTAGAATATGAGTGTATCATTTAAAAACAAAACATAAGAAATTCACAGATGTATTCTACTTCCATTTCATCTGTATCTTGTTAACATGCAACTATGCAGATATACTTTCCAGATTTTTGTGGATCTCAATAGAGCCCAACAAATCTGTTGCTTATAAATCTAGGAACCTCTGCCAAAGGAAAAATTAATTATGTAGGAAAAAAAATTATAAATGTATTTGCCTTACATTTTACAAAAGGTGGTTTAATAAGAGATGCAATTTGATTTTCCAAGAATTGCTTTATAATTAATAATTTTAATAAAAAATAAAAATACAGCAATGAATTTTGCTAGTTTGTGTACAATTTGACAAATTTCTAGGGATTCCTGAGGCTCTATTTAATGTTGTTATTGAGAGAAGTTTTTGCATTCGGAGATCATGACCTTAACCAAGGGTCACAATTTACTGTTAGTTTCATTTAATTTGTTCACAGGTATTGTTCCCTTTATGGTTTACCATGGCAACCTTGCTGTTTAGTAAAACTAAGCTGACTAACACAAAAAATACCTGAAGATTAGGTTCCCTGCCCTGAAACATCTCAGATAGTAAGAAGATTTCAATTCAACCATCTTTTATCAGCTAGCACGCTGCAGGTCACTTGACAAATATAGTAGTATAGTCATGTTAAAATTCTACATACATTGCTGAAGAGCAACTAAGTAGCTGTAATCCTTTGTTGAAAGAAAAAATAAATAATAGGCAAAGTTGACCCTCTACCTTCCATATATAAGTGATGCATTATTTGGAAATTGCTTCACAATTCATTGTAGCTGTTCATATTTTCAAGATAACATTAGTTGCTCTTCCCCTTTGCTGAGGAAATTGGTAATTGTTGTAATTTTTTTGTAACAGCTCTGGGTTTGTGTTTTATAAGTAGGTAAGGTGGACATATTGCTCTTTTAGACCAGAAGAAGAGGCATAGGACTTAAATTTTCAGGAATGGCTAGCAATTATTTGTCTCTTAAATGTACTGCTCAGTTTGAGATGCCTTTAAGATCTAGAACAGGTACTTGGGGCGTTCTGAAAATTGGGATTTCTTGAGGTGTTTCTTACCTGACATCTAAAAACAGAGGCATTAGTGATGTAACAGACTGCCAATGTGGGCTCACCAGATTGGCTTGAGATACTTACCCTGGGCTAGAAACAGTGTGGGTGAACTCTGAGCGACCCCAAGGGTGGAGCAGGGGAGCCCTGCCCTGTGGAAAAGGAGAAACCAATCTAAAGAAGGGGTTTTCAATCCCCTCATTGGCATGGAAGGGGGATGGCTGGGGTTGTGGGCCAGCCACCCTGAGCCCTGCTTGGCCAGTTTGCAAGCCAGTGAGGGACTCCCGGGGGGATAAAAGCAGCAGCCAAACTGGCGTGGGGAGCTGCTGACAGTGACTCCTGGGAACCACGCAGGAGGCCTAAGAAGAGCTGGGGAGAGCTGGCCCAGCAGAGGGGGCAGAGAGACCCCTCTGAAGAGCCTCGAAGGCCCTGGGAGAAGAAGGCAGTGGCAGTCGGCTGTGCCTCCAGCCCTGCAGCAGAGAGGGAGCAGTGGCCAGGGCTTGGGGCAGAGAGCTGGTGCCCCAAGGCCCCATCGCAGTGTGCTGGACGTGCCGGGCATCCCGGAGGCTAGGGGTGGCAGTCGGCCCCCCCACTCCACTGCGGAGAAGCAGCAGCAGCTAGGAGTGCAGGCGGCATCCTTAGCCAGAGCAGGGACCTGGGCCAGTGAGTTGAGAAAACTCCTTACCTTCCCTGGGGAAGCGGGACAGCAGCAGGCAAGGCATTGGGATCCTGAGAAGCAGCAGAATGCCAGGACAAGGGTCCCTGGGAGCTTGGGGCGCAGGCCGGCGCTCGGAGTGGGACTGGTGAGCCACGAGGCGTATGGGGTGCCCAACCAGTTATCTGGAGCAGGGGTTTAGAGCAGCGACCCCTGGGAGCTGCCTGTGCTGCTGACCCTCTACCACTGACTGCCCCAGAGGGGACTCAGTCCTATCCCTTATTCTCTAGCTGATTGTCATCAGATGGAGTCCCTGAGCTTTGTGCTTGGGTCATGCTGATTGCTGGAGGAGCCTACTAAGTTGGTTGTGCTTGCTTTTTGTTTGCCACACAGGGTAACCCTTCAGCCTCCTTGCAGGGTAGGGGTTTGATACAATTTGATTGCTGCAGACCAGAAGAGCTTAACCTGTTGCAGTCTGTTGCTTATTGGGAAGCCTGTTGGAGCTGCTGGGAATGACCGCCTTGCTTCCTTGCTGTAGCATCTCAGCAGTGGCTGACAGCTGCCAGTTACCCCACCTGTGGTTCTTGAGTCAAGGGTTGGCTAATGCATTCTGGTTTTGTTTGCCATTTAAGTTCACTTGTAAATAACTTTTCCTATTATTCTTTTGTAAATAAAGTGTAAATAGTTAAATCAGTTAAGTGTTAGACCTTCTTGGGACTGCGGGCTGCTCTGTGGGGAATAGGGGCTGGCTGGAAAGTAAATTGGTGCTGGCCAGAAGCCCTGCCCCACTCTCACCACACCATCCCTGATATTGTGCAGAGGTGGCAACTATTGGGCCACCACCCAGGTTACAGTAGTGACATCTGAAAGATTTTTTTTTTAAGCCAGATTGTGTGATGGCTGGTTCATGTCTATTTAAAATATACAACATGTTATCACATACATCATGCACTCTTCTCCCCCAAATTGAGCTGCATGTGCTAATGAGGGAAGCAGATTTTCTGA
Source organism: Alligator sinensis (assembly GCF_000455745.1). NCBI lineage: Eukaryota > Metazoa > Chordata > Crocodylia > Alligatoridae > Alligator > Alligator sinensis. The sequence goes on from NW_005842308.1 coordinate 1,214,509, forward strand.
CTGGGTTCGAAGCACTCTGCTTTGATTCCTGATCCAGCGTCCAACAGGTGAGGGACTTGGTTGACTTAGAGCAGGCTTGTCCAACATATGGCCCGCGGGCCACCATGCGGCCTGCCAAGTCATTTTCTGAGGCCCGAGGTCCTGCGACGGGAAACGAAAGTAAACACTGTTTACTTTCATTCCCACCCCTTGTCCCTCCCCCAACCCCTCAGCAGATTCCTAATGGCTGCTTAAGGGCTAGGGAAGGGACAAGGTTCCCACAGGCACCGTGTTGGCTTGACTGCTGACGTGGTGCATGTGGGAAGAGGAGTAGCCATTGCTGCTTGGGACAGGATGAGCCCAGCCAGAGGAGCAGGGGCTCAGCTGCACTTTCCCCCTACCTGCACTGGTCAGTCCCGAGCGGCACATGGCTCCGACGCCGCCTCTGCTGGCTGGTGCCGACCCAGGCGGGTCTGTCCCGTCCGGAACAGCGTGCAGCTGAAGCCGGATTCCCACATGCTGCTGGGGATGGGAGGAGCCCGGCCGGGCACCGGCCAGCAGAAGCAGTGGTGGAGCCGTGTGCCGCTTGGGACTGACCGGTGCAGGTAGGCGGAAAATGCAGCTCAGCCCCTGCCGCTTTGGCTGGGCTTGTCCCATCCTGAGTGGCACATGGCTCCACCACCACTTCTGCTGGCCAGTGCAGACCTGGCCGGGCTCGTCCCATCCCCAGCAGCTCATGGGAAGCCGGCTTCAGCCGCATAATGCTCTGGATGGGACAGACTCAGCTGGGTCAGCACTGGGCAGGAAAAGTGGCATGTAGCTGAAGCTGGCTTCCCACATGCTGCTGGGGACAGGAGGAGCCCGGCCAGGTCTGCACCAGCCAGTAGATTGGTATAACGTGACAAGCCTATGGCTGGGGGGGGGGCAGGCTCCCTAGATCTGAAACCTGATGTAGCCTGATGTAGGCTATGGAACAGGGACCCACCCTGGCA
>NW_005842308.1:1216527-1229554 GCF_000455745.1 Alligator sinensis
GCTCGCCGGCCCACTGGGTGATAAAAAGTTTGTGATCCAGCCCCACATTCAAAAAGGTTGGACACCCCTGACTTAAAGAAAGGTTCATTTTTCTTCACTCCATAGGTGTTAACAAACATCTCTCCTTTTTAATGGCCTTGTCATTCGACTAATCAAACTAACCCTTCTTAGGGCAATTTTGCTGCCTGTTAATTGCTCCTGGTTGCTCTTTGCCTATTTCACAGCCCTGGAGAGTCTTCAGCTCTATTCAAAATCATAGATTGACCCATGAAAACCAGAAAGGTTCATTTTTCTTCACTCCATAGGTGTTAACAAACATCTCTCCTTTTTAATGGCCTTGTCATTCGACTAATCAAACTAACCCTTCTTAGGGCAATTTTGCTGCCTGTTAATTGCTCCTGGTTGCTCTTTGCCTATTTCACAGCCCTGGAGAGTCTTCAGCTCTATTCAAAATCATAGATTGACCCATGAAAACCAGTCTTTAAGAGCAGCCAGGGGTTCAGCATTACTTAAACAGGAAAGGGAGGGTGAATCACCTGAAGATCAGGCTCTGTCCCTGCTCTATGCAACCATAATTCTGGAGAAATATTTTATTTATTTATTCTGCCTTTCAAAAACAAATTTGTGTTATATTCGGGTGGTGTATTATATGCAAGAACATATGGAAAGGCAGATTCTTCTGGTGCTGTTCAGAAAGTGTTTTGTGAAAATAAGTAACAGCTTGGGACACCAAAATGGAATCTAAGACTAGTAGAAGGCTGTGCATGTTCTCTTTTATTGTTGGTAAATCCTTCATCCAGTACCCAAACTACATAAATCTCTGCTCACCCAAAAAACCAAAACCAAAAATACGAAAAAAACCCTACTTAGCTGTGTTTGACAAGATGCACTGAAGTGAACATTAGTGGAAGCTGTGGGTGTTCAGCATCTCTGCAAATTAGATCATTTTTATTTGGGTTACAAATGTAGTTGCAGGTAGCCAAGTTAGCAAATTTTGCTCATGGGGATTTGCCAGAGACCAAAGAGCAAGTCAACAAAACCGATGGGATTAGAAGACAAGAATTCCTGATTCTTGTCCCTCTGCTTAATTCACAAGTCTGCATTCTGGCTGAATTTAATATATAATTTTCTACTCATGAGGATGCTCTCATTTTCACTTGCATATATACATCAATGAGGGGGAAGATTCTTGAATCAGTATCCCAGCCTGACTAACCCTTTGGAAATGTAAGAATGTCTCAAAATAAAATATTCCTTTTATCAATTAGTTCAGTGTTTCCCAACATTTTCCAGCCCAAGGTACACTTATATTAATAAAATGTTTTCCATGGCACACTTGTTACAGATTTTCAGATGTGGTGTATGGTTGCTGGCATGAGAGGGTAGGCAAGGAGTCCAGAGCACAGATGGTATTTGCTGTGGCACACCAGTTGAAAAGCAATGAATTGGGGGTTTTTTAATAACCCAGAGAAATAAAGAACACTTTTGTGATTTTGTATAGGACAAATCAGTATGGCTGCACAACACTGACTTTCTTTCCCCACTGTATAAATCCAACATATTAAATATAAGTTTGTACATAAATAATGAGCATGATCTAAAATTAGTTGTTGTTAAAGGATAGCAACTTAATTTACACAAAATAACCAGATCAAATTTGGACCAGAATGCAGAATACCTGAATCCACTAAAGAGTTTAAAAAATGGCACTTTGATTAACATGATTAACTTTCTTCTTCTTTTTTTTTTTGAACATCCAATCTTTCACCTCCAGGCTTTCAACCTGAAGAAATTTAGGGACAGGACAATTTGCTGGCTCATTGTCTCTGATCCGGGGGTAAGAGTTACTGATTTCTAATTACTCCCCAAAAACCCAGTTCTGTTTACAATTCTGTCTTTGAGAAAAACATATTTATTTACATCTCAAATGACTTGACTTTAATGGGAAAACAGCAGTTGTTGAAAAATAAAAGTGAAACAATAGGCAAATGTTAATTGTATGAATATAAAGATGAACAATTGAGGGCATCTGTGCTCTAATTAATCTGTAAATTGGAAATAATAATACTTACATCCTTCATAACTCACTTGGAGTTCTAGGAATAAAAAGGAATACAATAGGAGCTAAGTAGTTAGGGAAAAGCCTACTGGAAGAAAACCTACAATCTGAAGATTCTTGGACTATTATTTGTTTCTGAACACAGCTCTGCTGGATTGAATGAGCTTATTATCTGATTTTTTGGAAGCTAAGTAATACTGACCCTCACTACTGCCAGCCACCTTGGAATCCCAAGTGCTGTTGAGTGTAGTCAAACATGCTATGTCACAGTGTGTTAAGATGGCAATCCTATTCCAGGTGCAGTGTGAATGTGCAAGCATCCATTAGGCTCCTGAGCATGCTCAGTAGCTGCATTCTAGGTTGGCAGGTATAAAGTGCCACACACTTGCCCAAGTAGAAGGCAGGGTAGGATAGTACTTCAGAGGTGATCTGGTTCAGAAAGGTATATGCTTTCATAAACAAGAGCCTACTTTGTCAGATACTATGATGTAGGCTGTTGCCTATGGAAGCTTACAGGCTGTAGGGGACCTGCCCAGGCAAGAGGGAAAGAGAAGCACAAAGCACAAGTGAGAGAAAGCATTTTCAAAAAAGGTTTGATAGGAAGGAGGGAGAGGCTGAGCTTTAGCTGCTTTATGCAGGACCCCTGGGCTAAAACCCAAAGGATTAGGTGGGCCTACATTCCCTACCAACACCCAGCAGGGAGGTTACTGAAAAGAAAGAAACTATCTGAGAGAGGGGAGTTTAGTAGAGGCTGAGCTGGAATGAATGACACCTGAGCCACCAGGCAGAGAATGGCAATGAATAGCAGAGATGGGGTGAAATGAGCTTGCCTCATAATGTGAGAAGACCAAACAGGGACACTATATTGGTTTATTGTGATGAAGTCCACAGATAGCTTGTGGGTTGGGATGAGGTTTTAGGTGCGATATTCCATGGCTCGATGCAGTACATTAAACTGGGGAATCCTTAGGATGTCATTTGTGGCAAGTACTCTCTCTCACCTAGCACACAGCTGCTGTCTGAGGCAGTGACATGAGCACAATGCTCTGCATAAGTAACCACAGAACTATTAAAAACATGCTTTAATGGACAGCACCTCTGTTCAAAAGTTGTGGAAGTACAACAGACAAACATGAGGTTAAAACAGTGCAGTGCAAGAGTAGAGAGAAGACAGACAAGCTTGAGCCCAGACAGAACTTCAGATAGTGCTGGAGGACCAGATTAGCATGCAGTCTCCCTACATCAGGGGCGAGCAAATATTTTGGGTGGAGGGCCACTTAATGAGTTTGGAGAGCTGCATGAGTAGCCCCGCCCTTTGACAGTTGCCCTGCCCCCTGTTCGCCATCTTGGGACCAGAAGGCCCACCAGTAACCACTGACCTTTGCCACCTGAAGTCCATCCCCTTTCCCCCCCAGAAATACTCCTTTTGAGAAGGGGGGTTGTCATCTTGTGTGGGGTGGATGTATGGTGGGGTGTTGGGGGATGTGGGGGGATGTATGATGGGGTGTGTGTGGGGGATTATGAGGGGGTGTGGCTGTGTGTGTGGGGTGCATGGGGTATGTTGGGGTGTATATGTGGGGGGTGTGGGGACAGGGTGGTGGTATGTGGCATTTGTGGGGTAGGAGGGAGTGTGGGGGGTTGTGGGGGCCCCCTACTCTCCCTCCATGGTGCAGCAGCAGGCGGGGTGCTCAGAGCACTGATTTCCCATGGCACACAGCTCCGGCCAGCACTGCACATCGCAGTGAGGAGTGCAGCCCCCACCAGGCTGTCTCTATTGTTGGTGCTCCCTGCCGCGCATGTGCAGCCCCCGCACTCACGCGCCACAGGAAGGAAGCCTTATGCACTGGAACCAGCTGCCTTCCCCACCCCCTGTGGGGCTTCCTCTTGTGCCACGAGTGCAGGGGCTGCATGTGTTGGGCAGGGAGCGCCAGCGATAGAGATGGTCTGGCAGGGGCTGTGCTCCTTGCCACAATGTGCAGCACTGGCCGAAGTGTGCACAGCTAGGCACCAGTGCCTGCACCCAGCACAAGCACCCCGAGCGCCCCTGCCTGCTGCTGCTGCTGCTGCTGCAGCCACTGCTTGCCAGGGCTGCACACCATGGGAGATCACAAGCAGCACAGAGCCCCTAATTTCCCCAGGCTCATGACTGCCTGTTAAAGGGATGGAGTTTTACAGTGCCTCAGCTGCTCCATTCCCTGGTAATTGCAGACACAAGTGATAACTGTTCTTATGTGGGGGTTATCCCCACCCCCACCCCCCCAGCGGGATGCCAGGGAAGTTGAACAGGTCCCCTGGTGGCATAATAGGGTATGTGTGTATACATGGGTGCTTCTCTCCCACCCTCATGGGTGACAGGGCTGGGCAGGGTACAATTCGTTGGTGGGTGCCACAGGCTGGATGAAAGTGCCCAGCAGGCCAGATCTGGCCTGTGGACCATATTTTGCCTGCCCCTGTGCTATATCTTATTTACTGTATGTTAACTGTCCCTGTGTCCACACTTAACCTGTGGTAAATAAGAGCTAAATCAGGGAACTTAACCTAGAAAAAAAAGGATAAATTGCCCTAGTTAAACTTTCACTTACTATGGAGAAGAAGTGGACTCCATGAAGACTAACCATGGAGCAGCTGAGGCAACAGAAGTTTCTCTCAAGTTAACTGTGGGCACAGAGGCTGTTTATGTGCCTCCTTTCACTTACTGTAGGGTAAGAGCAGTCACAGAGGCAATTACTGCAGAACAGCTGTACTGCAGGGCAGTTGCGAGCAGAACAACAATTATCATGCGTGTCTGCAATTACCAGGGAATGGAGCAGCTGAGGTACTGTAAAACTCCACCCCTTTAACAGATAGTTGTGAGCCTGGGGAAATTAAGGGCTCTGTGCCGCTTGTGATCCCATTTGTTACTACTGTATTCCCTAATTTGGGAACCAATGCCTTAGTATCTTTCCATGGGACACCTAATTAGCCCAAAGTGTTTCAAAACATAAGTTGGAGGAAGTAGTCACTTGGATGCTGTATAGCATGCCCACTAGTTTGAATACTTCAGAAGGAGGTAGGCTGAGGGGTTTCATATGGAGAATGGATGCTTAAGGAATATACTTAGAAACATTTAAGGGTCTCTTTTGGGAGTTCCCAAATTAATCCCTTAGCATTAATCTTTTTTATTTTTCCCTGTTCAAGTATTTTGTGGTTGGCAAGAATAAGAAATGCCTGAAGGATTTTGCTTATCTCCATTTCCAGTCTCTTCCACAAAACCCATGGCTATAAATCTTACAGCTTGTCTTGGATCAGAATGCAGATGGAATCTCTAAAGCAGTGATCCTTAACCTGGGCTGCTGTGAGAGATTTTTAAGTGTGCCATGGGATGCTGCATAATATTAGCATTTTTAAGCGGGCAAAACCCTACATATGATTCAAAAGACAAACACAGAGATTTCAAATAGGAATCCACAGTGTCAAAAACATTCCAATCTGTTGTGGTCTTTCTGAGTTCTTTGCAACAGAAGAATTGCTGTATTATTTTTTCGTGGTCAAGAACCAAATGAAAACTAAAAACTACCATTTTCCAAGGGGTGCCTTCAGTCTAAAAAGGTTGAGATGCACTGCCCTAAAGAAGGAATACCAGAGATGCATTCTAAATGGGACTTAATCTAGACAACAAGGGTGCTTGTACAAGTGACAATGTCACAGTGATGTGATGAAAATTTCCCTTTGTGTTGCTTAATGGTGTCACATATTACATGTATGCACATTTGGAGCAGGGGGATGTTAAATGAGTTTGCATCATTGCAAACTAAACTACATCCCGCTGTAGTTTAGTTTGCAATGTTGCAACTTGGAACATAGCAGCCATTAGTCAGCTCACCCCCTGGCTGTGGGGGAGGTGGGCAGGTTCTGCAAAAAAAAAAAAAAGGATTGGGCCCTTCGCTATTTCTGCCTTTAAAAGGCTCCTGTGGCTGACAGGATGCCTGGGACTGCCTGGGAATGGGTTGGCTTGCCCCTGAGACAGTGTGGAGAGCAGGAGGGCAGCTGAGTGTATTGGTGTCTGGAGAAGGTGACAGGGATGGTGCATGGGGAGCTGGAAGCCTGGGTGGGCTTGGGAAAGCTAGCAACCTGCCTGGGAGGCCCTGTGCACCATCCCTGCCTCCTTCTCCGGCTGCCAGCACACCCAGCTGCCTCCCTGCACTGGCCCAGGGGCAAGTCAGCCCACTCCCGGCAGTCCCAGACGTCCTACTGGGCATAGGAGTCTGCTGGAGGCAGAAGCGGTGAAGGGCCAGATCCTTTTTTTCTGCAGAGCCTGCCTGTCTCCTCCCACAGCTGTGGGGTGGTGAGCTGACAGATTAATGACCCCTTGGCCATGAGAGAGGCAGGCAGTCTCCGCCCAAGAAAAAAAAAAAAAGATCGGGCCCCTTACCACTTCTGTCACAGGACAATAGCATATACACAGTGATGGAAAAATAAAACCCACCATTTCAATTAAAAATTTGCCATTTCAATTTAGGGGGTATAGAATGCAACCCTAAGGACTAAAACCCTGTCACATGTAAAAGTGCCCCAAGACAAAGTCATAGCTGAAGGAGCTAAAATAGGTAGGCTCTAGAGATGAAAGATGACAGTAACTAATTTTTAACAATCATTATCTAGAGAAGGCGAACAATGTTTGAAGCAGGCTCAGTTGCTAACTGCAAGTGCCTCACTTAACTTTCAATGCTAAACAAAACATATAACCATGATGCAGGCCGACTGTTGCCTTGCCAACCATGTGGCTTTTGAAGCACACATTGATTCTGCAGTGGCTGTAAACAGGAAGGGGACTCCAGTGTAATTACCAGGGGATGAGGATTCTCTCATACTTGCCACTTCTTTCCAATGCACTTACACCTGAACATAAAGTCAATGGCAGTATCAAATGGTGTGGAAACAGAAAAGAAGAGTTGTGTTCACTGGAGTGGTTCTTGGATCCATCCCTCAGAAGAGCTCCAAAGCCCAGGCTGAGCAGTGACATCTTCTCATGCAGAATGCAGTGCATTACATTAAAAAGACATTCTCAGGGCACGTGGAGTAACTGAGGTAATGCTGATCTCCCCACAGGCACATTCTTTGACACCTACTATATTACAAGTTAGAAACCAGAGCATCAAAGCTATGCTGTCAACACATTCAAAGACAGAGTTTTCTTCTTCATGTGCCAGGCTCTAAAATCTTTTTGCAGTAAAACCAAATGAATGTGCCACAATCTAAGTAAAATTCTTATTTGACGGCATTACACAGACACATTATAACACCTCTGGGCTTCAGTCATCTCAGACTATTTTATTGAGTGTCATGTACCTGATCATTTAGGCTAGCTCCGATGACAAATTATCCCCAGTGAAAAGACTAACTTCCAATACAGCACATACAATTAACATATGCCAAGTCAAACAAAGGAAGATAAAATGACTATTCTAGTCTCGTTTTCCAAACAGACAATGGCAAATGTTCAAAAGACCATAAAAAGAATATTTCTTATAATTTTAATCACAACTTGAAAGACTGCCATATGTTCATCATTTGTCCCAGCTGTGCATGACAGAGGACATATTATTAAACTTTCTTTAGTAGGAGGCAAAAAGATATAATACAGAAACAGTACATTTAAAAAATATGAAAAGCCAGCTGTGATTCCAAAATGGCCAAGTCTCTTTTTAGAAAGCTTAACACACTTCCAAGCTCAGCATTAAGCAGTTTTTTAACATAGAATCCTTTATTCAAGTACACGTAACCTTCCATGTCTGATTCTCTAATTAGTTGCTCAAGGCTTTTGCTTGTGTTTAAGTATCAAACTACTTTTGTACTCCTCTGGGATCTTTGAGAGGGCTGCTGTGGCCCTTGGCTGCAGAGCAACCTTAGAGGTCTCAATGAGCATGGGGTGGGGGGTCAAACTCATCCCAGTCCCCCAGGCCAAATCTGGACCAAGGAGTGGTGGGAGTTTTTGCAGCTATTGCTCACCCCTCTGCCTCCAATGGGGCTCCATAGCTGGGAATTCAGCAGCAGGCTCTGTCCCTACTCGCCCACCCCTGAATTCTCACTACCTGTAGGAGCTTATTGGGCTGAATGAATGGCTCTGCAGGCTGGATCTTTGACACCCCTGCTTTAGCACATCCCCTTTTTCTGTCCTCAGATATGCTGACTCTGACATCTTATTTCTCTGAGTTTAGGAGCAGGACTGAAGAAAGGGTTGCTCCAACAGCTGTACAGTGGTGCTGGAAGCTCCCTTACAGCAACAGATTGTGGCTGAAACGTTAATGACAACCAATACAAATGCAGAAGAAAGCTGGCAAAAGCAATGGACAAATGTGGAAATAAAAATAAAGCTCCTTTTAGTTTCCCTGCAGCTGAGGTTCCAGGTTTCTCTCTTCCACAGTGTCAGGAGGTGATGTGACTCCACCAGATTGTTGGTTAAGACATTAAGTGACATGGCTACCCATGACTGGTATTCGGTGATGCAGTGGCGGAGGAATGAGACCTTAACCTGCACTATCATGCAGACAGTGCGTTATCGCTAGTAGCCTAACCAATCAGAAGTTGCCCCTAGAGCGTGACTGGCTGGACCAGCATGCTGAGGCCTCCAGAATGTTCCATCAAGGGGGGACCCTGATTGGCTAGGGAATCTATAAAGGGGACTGCGCGCCTCAGCATAGGGTCCCCAGACGCTCCTGAACTCAGGAAGACAGCCTGATCACCTGTCTTGTCTGGACAGACCCCTAGGCCTCTAGCTAGATTCCTAGCATAAGCTACCACAGCTTATAGCTAGACCACGCGCAATCTGGAACGCCCTGTGTGTTGCCCAACTAGGCATCATACTTGTACTGATAGTATTTTCGGCTGCAGTCGACCTTCACGATTACACCTTGCTTGTTACTCGCCGCTACCCATCAGTTGTTCGTTTTTCTACCTGTACCACGTCGTCTGTGTCTACCTGCCACTGTAAATAGTATTCAACTCGTTAATCATCTTGTTGGTTTGTAAGTAAATTTATGAATTTTCTTCACCTACTACTTGTCGCGCTTTTTTCCTCTCTCACACTTGGCATCCCCGAGCGTGTCTGGGTTGGTGTCACTACTCAGTGCCCCACTCGACACGCAACTGAGGCCATTTTCCAAACACCATCCTTGAATTATGGCCCACACACAGAAGCAGTGGGCGATCATTAATCATATCAGAGTATCAAACAGCAGATGTGCAAACCTGATGTTTAAGTGTTGACTTAAAGCAACTCTAGAATATGAATGTATCAAACTTCAGACAATTGAACATCTAGTAAATGAGTGTTCAATATGTTTCTTTCCTGAATAAAATGAGGATTAACAAAATTTGTACAGCCCTCTTGACTGGTTATCAAAACTCAGCCTTAAACTGCATACACTCAACAGATTTACTCCAAGATAATGCATCCCAGATTTTACTCAGGAATAAATTTATTCCATTATAAATTGTGGACACATGACCAGAACCCCCCCCCCCCCCGCGGTGCCTGTAGTAGGCATTATTACAACGCCTGGCCACTAGGTGGCATAAGCCAGTTTGCATTGAGCAAAAGGCTCCCCTAGGATGAAACTACGGGTGTTTGTAGATGACACTTTAAAGTGGGTTAAATGCCTTTTTCACTGCTTTAATGGCATTGCTGTTTGCACATTTGGTGGCATACTGCACCTTAAATAACTTTGGGACACAGGAAATAATTTTGGGGTGCTGCAAAGTAAAACACCTCCAAGGAGTTTTAGTTTCCTACCCTACAGCTGCGGAGGGAAGCACTCGGCTCCACGTGGCTTAGTGGCTGTGCAGGCAGACTGTACCAGCAGCCCGGCAGCAGACCATGCAGGCAGGCTCCACAGAAGGGAGAAGAAAAAAAAAAGCAGGGAGCCTGATCTCCTTCCCCAGAGCCTGCTTTCCTGCCTGAGCTGTGCAGGGCCCTGGTTTTCCCTTCGTGGCTGCAGTGCCCCCTGGGACTGCCCAAGCTGGGTGCCTATGCGCAGGTACTGCCTAAGGGGAGGCTGCCACTGCTGCGGAGAGAAGCACCAATCCCCTTCCCCCACAGGTCAGGGACCAATCTGCCCACCAGCAGCTCGCCCTCCCCTCCCTGCCGCTGGAGAGGCAGGTAAGGATTAAACTCCGACACAGGTGTTCACAACACAGGGGTTTATTTCGCCTTAAATTGAAGCGGTGTTTTTTTAAATTTAGGGAGAATTAAACCCCCGTGTCATGTACAAATGCCCAGAGAGCAAACCCACAATACATCCTACCCAGTAAATTCCCACACAGTAAAAAGTCACTGCACATTTTTCAAGGCATAATTTTACCATGGACTTGAGTGATTGACTTTGTAGAAGGGCTGTGTGTCATGTGTCTACTGCTCTACTTTCACTACATAGTAAAGTCAAGTTACTTAATTAAAGGGTGTGTGTCTGCACTCTCAAACTATCCCTTATTGCTATTCTCCATCGGGGAAAGTGAGAGAAAGGATATCCTCCAGAAGCCATGTTTCTTGGGAATTTATAGATAGCTTAGTGCTATCACAAACCAGCCTCCACTGTAAAATAGAAATACTACTTTCCTATCTCATAAGTGTCACAACCCAGTGATTTTTGGTGCCTCGGCACAGTGGGATTTTCTTGCCACATGAGAGCCTCTTGCACAGCGAGGGTTTTGCTGCACAAAGAAACCTCGGTGCAAGAGAGTTCCCGCCAATTTGCAACCTTCTTTGCAGGGTGCATTTCTTCTTTGCAGCACAGAAATGCACGGTGCAAAGAGTTCCCGCTATTCGAATGCAAATTTGTGTCCCGCTATTGGCCAGTTCTAAATTATTCACACGTGGCGGCTAGTAATTGGCTCGCTGGCCGTTTAAAATTCTGCACGACTTCCGCCCAAGTCGAAGAACTTTGAGCATGCTGCAGAGTGCCTCTGAAGTGATCTGACTTGCGGCTGCCGATTGATAGACTGATCACCTATTGATATTTCTTCCCGTCACCGAGCGCAGACATCTCCCTTCCCCCGCCGGCTTCAAATTGCGGACGGATTAACTGGCTTGGGCCCCGCCAGCTGGAACAACTCGTGTGGTTGTTCAGACAACCGGTCCACCTGCGTCGTGATTGAAAGCGGCGTGAGTAAAGTTTTTTGCAACCGATAAGTTGTGTCTGCCTCTCCATTCACCAGCCCGCCCTAACGTAGGAGCAATTTCTAACTCAACTCGAGTCGGCTCTGGCCGTCCGAGACAATAAGCACGTCAGAAAGCTTGTTTAACATTTGCAAAGCTCTAGTTATGTGATAAATATCTGTGCATTTATTATTCTGTTGCCCTGTGGGGTCAGGCCAACCCTCAGGATCTCAATATCGTGCTGTTGACAGGAGGCCATAGTGTACAATTGCACATACACACACACAAAAATCAATTAGGTGCACACACACACTCTAGGTGCATACACCTCCACCAGGCGCGCGCACACACACGCACTACCAACTCAGGCACATACACATCCAAAATTACCAGCTGAGGCACATACACACCTATTACCAATTCAAGCTCATACACACTATACACACTGAAAATTAGACAACAATCAGTTGTCAATACCCACACACTCAGTACACATATATGGATCACTAATTTGTATATCATGCACACAATGACATATATATATGTGTGTGTGTGTGTGTATTCACCAGTTCGCACACAAACCACCCATTTACACATACATACAGGTGAGTTCCTAACTTGGATGGTACGGTGTGATTGTGTGTGTTTGGGGTACTGGGATACCTGGGGGAAGGTTAAGGTGAGAGAGAAAGTGTATGGAGTGAAAGTTGCCGGAACCGGAATTAGAACCGGTAGACAAGAGAGAAGCTGGCTGAGGAACTGAGGCTTGGAGTTACTTAAGGTCAAGTGGCTGCAGGGTTACTCAAGGTCCCTGGGGCAAGGGGAAAAGCCCAGTGGCAAAGAGGAGACAGCCAGGAAAAACAGAGAGGCAGAAAGCTGGGACCTTGGGGCTGGAAACCGAGGCAGAAATCTGGGAGCTCGGGACTGGAAACTGAGGCAGACAGCTAGGAGATCAGGGGGCAGATAAGTGGTGGCAAGGGGGAAACATTCAGGAAACCAACAAAAACCCAACTCAGGGTTTCAAAATAACAGGGTTATTAAACAGACAACACATTACACAGCACCATGAAGTTATTGGTTCCCACACACACACACACAAGCACTCACAATGGCAGCAGGAGAAAGAGACTAGGTGGAAGGGCTGGAGTCCAGGCAGGGAAGAGAAACAGAGTCCAAGTCCTTGGTTGAAGGGAAGGTGGGGGTGATAGCTACCTATCCAGGCTGGAAAGGGGTCTTTGTCCAGCAGGTGTTGTCCCGAGGAGGGTCGCCAGCAGGGCCTCTGGGTGGATAGGTGGTGTGGCATGGTGCTGTTTCAGATGGAGAGGTCGTCCCAAGGCGTCAGTTTTCACTACCCCTTTTTATGGGGCAGACTACCTCTTTTCTCCTCTGGGGAGGGCATATCCAGGCAATGTCAGTCCTGTTCCAGAGGGTTCCAGGTGTTCTTACTGAGCATGTGCAGCCTTGGCACAATGGTGGGTTGCCTCATCTTTTGTTTCTTGAATGCTGAGGGTGGTCCCAAGGGCTGGGTCGTTGGTCCAGGCATTGGTTTTGATGGTTCGGTCATTCAGAGGGAGCTATTTTTAGACTTACTGTCATTGTCTCTCAAGCACCCTCATTCACCCCCATTCATTCAGGAACCAAGTTACATAGGAGGGGTAGGTATGAGTCATAGGTTACAACAGGGGTAGGCAACGTTTTTTGGCCAGAGTGCCGAAAAAAACACGTCTACCTTGGAAGGTGCCGGAGTGCTGACATGTTGGAGCCTGGAGCAGCTGTTTGCAGCCTCCTGGCTGCAGCCAGCCCATGGAGGCCAGTCTGCTTTCAGCAGGGGTTTC
>NW_005842308.1:1229565-1246206 GCF_000455745.1 Alligator sinensis
CGTGCCGGGAGCAGCCTGGGCTCCGTGGCTCCCAGCTGCTTGGAGCCCGGGCTGGCGGTGGTGTGCTGAGCAAAATGGTTTTGCGTGCCATGCTCGGCACGCGTGCCAGGAGTTGCTGACCCCTGGGTTACAACATACTTGCACAACAGGGCATGGGGACAAGATGGGAACAAAATGGGAACCTAACAGACAAAATGGATACTTGATATCACTCATGCCAACCCACATTGCAGGCCTAAATCATACAATGTTAATATGAAACAATAAAAATCAATGCATAAATGTTAGGAATACAATATAATACAATATAAAACAGTAAAAATCAATACAAACATAACAGAACACTATTTACAATATAAAAAAGGGGCTTATTACAATGTGGGAGCATAAGAACTTAGCTTACCTAGTACGTGTAATCACTTATAAGGGATAGAGAGGGCAGAGAGAAAGTCAGAAATGGTTGAGGAAGGGGAGGGAATGCATTTTAAAAAAAAAAAGAGAGAAAAACTGGGGGTTTTGGTACAATTCTATTGACTGCATATTATGAAACAATGGTCAATCCATAGTTAAGGTTGGAGCTAGCTCAGTTTTCAGCCTCCTCCTCTATATTTTGTTTTGCTGATAAAAGACAAAATTTTAGGAAAAGAGAGAGAGTTGTGACTCTGTAAGGCAAGGACTATACAAGAAAAGATACATATTCCCATTTAGCAATCCAAAAGAAAATATTTTTACATTTTCAATGTTTATAGGCTCCTTATGACTCTGTTATTATTTCAAAACTACTTAATACAAGGTCTTCAATTTCATTTTACTTTAACGAGAAATGAGGAAGATCAGCAGCTTGCAAGATGTGTTCAAGATCTCACAAGATAGGACCTTAAGCTATTGCTTTTGGCAATTATCACAAGTTACTGGCTGCTTGACATAACTTTCAGTACTAGAAAATGGAAAACACACATATAGACAAAGACTGAAATGGAAATATTAACACATTAAGTGAATAATTCTTTTAATGTGTACTATAACATGTTTCCTTAGCCAGATGCTCACAAAATTGCTACCATTAATCAATACTACACTTTTATTAAGATGAGTTGAAAATATTCTGCAGAATTCATATGCTTCCAGCAGTACTATTCCTACCCAAAACTGTTTGCTTGATTAGTAAATAAATCATGTAGGCAGTATGGAGTTGTTTCACTCTTTCCATACTTTATTACTTTATCATCTAATCCTAGTACATATTTACTGAACTGTAAATGTATTATTCATTTGGTTGGTTTGTAGTCTGATCTCATTACTGTTATCATATTAATTCTGTAATTCATGGAATTTTAAAATATGCACAGGAACACACATACTGAATTAATCTATTGTGTAGCAATATTTTTGACCATCTTTGTTGACCTCGCAACATACTTTTAAGTAACCAAACTGAAAAAACAACTTTTGTACATTAACCATCAGCAGAATTATAATGCAACCTGAGATCTGTCCAGTATTATTGTCCCAATCAGCTACAAGACTTTCATTCTGCCACCAGCACCGAATATTTCAGTCAACAGTAATCATTTAGGGGAAATAACACCCACAAGAGCTCCCCAGGCTCAGAGGCCTCAGTCTCTATAGCAACGGCTCTCCTCCCCGTCTCTACGGCGACTCCTCCCGCCCCTTCCGGGCGGAAGTGGCCAGCCGGAAGTGGGCGGAACGCGGCGCTGGCAGGGCGGATGCGAGGCCGCAGGGGTAGCAGCGCGGGGGGCAGGGCCCGGCCGGAGCCCGCTAGGTAAGGGGGCGCGGCCGAGGCTCCTCTGCGCGTCCTCCCGGCCCTCAGCCCGTCGCTCCGGGGCAGGGGGAGCAGCGGTGCCGGCCCCCGGGGGAGGTGGCGGGAGGACTCCTCGGGGATGCCAGGCGCCGGGCGTGAAATTGTTGGCCGGTTTGTAGCTCGAGCTAGGGCAGGGCTCCGCACTGCCATAACATCCCAGCCCTGGAGCAGCTCCCTGCCCTGCTGCGTGCCCTCCCAATATTGCTGGGGCTGGTCTCCATGGAAACCTTGACCTGTGCTGTCGTGGTGCTGCTGCTCCTGGGTCTCCATGGAAACCAGCTGCAGTGGTGTGAGTGAGAGCTGCTGGGAAATAAAGCCCACCATGGGCCTGATCCAGCTTGCAGGCCTCTAAGGTAACTTCATTCACCTTGTTCCATAGCAGTAACCACCTTTATTTCTGTTTTTGACTGGCTGCTGGTGTTTGTGGTAAGTGCCCGTGTTTGATTTGCAAAGTGACTGGTCTGTGGTGAGATTAATGTGCAGGACTTTTAACACATTAGGGGAAGTCATGGGCCAGGCCCACCACGGAAACTATAACCCCCCTTTGGTATTGAGGGGTCACTAGTGATCTGTTACAGATTTCTTTGGGCAGATATTAACGAAAACAGGGACAGGAGTGGAGGTCAGAGGTCTGTAACAAAAGTGCCATGTGGGAACACCAAGCAGAGCACACCAGACAGCGCCCACTGGCCCTCAAATGAATCCAAGGAGGCAGCAAAGACTATGTGCCACTCACGGGACTGGTGACACATGCACATCTCTTGCAGGGAGAAAAAATGCCCTTACAAATAAAAAGATGTCATGTAATTGGCCTTAAAGCCTCCTGCTTTCATAATTATAATACTTGTTTAACTCTCTTTTTTTGGATTGACTTCCCCTCCCCCCGTTCCCTCTGGCTTTTAGTACCTCAGTTGTGACCATTCAAATATGACTTTTTTGCAGACAGCCCCAAGTTTCCTGAATATTTAATCTACTACTTGGACATCTGGCCTCACTACAATGGTAAGAGACGGTTCAAGTCATGTATTGTTTTGCCTGTAGACTGTTTGATGTATGAGAGACAAAAACAAAAAAATTCTTTGTTTCTGACATCTTCAGAAGTTTGGCTTTTTTTAAACACTTGTTGTTGTTGTCTTTCATGGCGGGGGGGGGGTAGGAGGGAGGTGGCCAGATACTTTTGGAGTTTGTCCTAGAATTGATATTCACAAGTTAGTATGAACAGAACACAAGAAGAACACAAACTTGCTTGTATTCTGTCTTTGACAGTGGCAAGCAGAAAGTGACTCAGAGGAATGAGTAAATTCTACACATCCAATGGAGCCCTTACATGTCCGGAGGGTTCTTCTTGATGGGTGGCTGTGACTGCCCACTGCTGCCCCCTTTTCCAAGTAGGGTGCATGCAAATCATGTCTTCCCCTCTCTCCCAGTTTTCTTACATGACTTACCCACCATTCACATTAAATCACTGGGCAGGTTCCTGGGGTAGAGAGCCTTGTTTACCAGGACAGTGCACCTCTCACAACCAAAACTCTTTGGGGTGTCTTAGCCTGCAGTCCCCTACAGCTAGTTCTCCCCTTTTGCGGTGTCCTTTAAGGTTTGCTACACAGTGTCGCAAAACTCATTCCTAGCACTAGTCTCTCCTTTAATCCTTCAGATAAACTTGAACTAGTCCCAGCCTTTCTTCTGGCATGCTTGGGCCTAGTTCATGTATCTCTTCTTCCACCCTTTCCCCAAGCCTACTCACTGTGTCAGGTACTTCAGCCTGGTTTTCTGTTACAGGGCTACTATTCTCTACCACTGCAGCACTGTTTACACCGCTTTCCCTTTACAGCCTTTCATTTTTATCCTTTAAGGGAAAGGCCTCCCAGTCTGTTTTATCCCTCTAAAGAGACTTTCCATTTCTTCCTTAAAGTGAGGACTGAAGAGGGCCCTGTTGCAGTGGGCTACATCTAAAAGCACATGGGTTCATATTGCTTGTGTTCTTATCTCAAAAATATAAATTCTTATGATTAGTCATGCCGGCTCTGTTGAATTCTGTTAAAGTCTACCTTAGTTTTAAAAAATGTTTTTTTCATACCAATGGGTTCTGCAGGCTAATGGCACAGCATTGACTTGAAAGTCAGTTTCTTATCTAAAAGCTTTAACACTTATTATTGCACGTAATTACAAATGTTACTTTAGGTGAAAGATTAAGGACAGGAAGAAGTAACTTATCTCCTTCTGTGTATTGTATAACTCTCTTGCCATAATCAATTTCTCTTCCTGTACCCTGCCACAAGGTGTAGTTGGTCTCCAGGTAGTTGTGCAGTTAATCAGTTAATTGTGAATTACCTGTAACATGTAGAAGGAACCTAGTTGATAATGAGGAAACTGCAACTTTAGAGACGAGATTTATCAAGAGACAATAGGAGTCTACTTAGAACTTTTATGATTATTGACAGAGGAAGAAAGTCTTTTTCATTAATTTTAGTGGGAGTTACGGCCCTTGGTGTTTTGCTTCTGTGGAACCCCAATCCTTAGCAGCCTAAGACTTCATTCTTCGTTCTTGAGTCTCTTGTGTGGCAAAAAAATACTCTTCCTCTTATCAAACTTCCTATTTCCAAGAGGTTGATCACTCTTATAGTATGGCTGTTGAGCATCTTCTCTCGTTGTTCTGGAGTAGCATTGACAGAAGTCTCAGGTGCACTGAAGTGAAAATAGATCCTTTAAGGCAGGGCTTTCCAGCTGGCAGCCTGTGAGTGGTTACTTTCAGCCCACAGGGATTGTTGGCATGGCTGCCAAAGTTGTTGCAGTGGCATGGCTTTCAGAACCCAGAGAATGAATGCTGCTGCTACTTGGCCCCCTGTTGAATTTGAGGACTTCATTTACTGTTGACTAAAATAAGTGGCAGGGAAAATGGGGGGAAGAATGGCAGCAGCATTCACCCGCTGGATTCCAGCGGATGCCAGTACAGTGATTCTGGCAGCCACATCAACAAACTGAAAGGGATCTTGGAGTCATAGTTGACTCCAAGACGAACATGAGCCGACAGTTTAACAAAGCCATCAACAAAGCCAATCACACCTTATCATGCATTAACAGATCAAGGGAGGTGATGCTCCCCCTCTATGCAGCATTGGTCAGGCCATAGTTGGAGTACTGTGTCCAGTTTTGGGCGCCGCACTTCAAGAGGGATGCAGAGAATCTGGAGAGGGTTCAAAGGAGGGCCACTCATATGATTAGTGGCCTCCGTGCAAGACCCTAGGAGGGGAGGTTGAGGGATCTGGATCTCTTCAGCCTTCACAAGAGACATCTGAGGGGAGACCTTGTAGCCGCCTATAAGTTTACCAAGGGAGGACAACAGAAAATTGGAGATGTGCTATTTACCAGGGCACCCCGAGGAGTAACTGGCAGTAATGGGTACAAACTAGTGGAGAGTAGATTCAGGTTAGACATTAGGAAGAAATTTTTCACAGTAAGGGTGGACAGAATCTGGAACGGGCTGCTAAGAGAGGTGGTACTATCACCCAACTTGGAGGTCTTCAAGAGGAGGGTAGGTAGACACCTGGCTGGGGTCGTCTGGCCTCGGTCCTCTTTCCTGCCTGGGGCAGGGGGTCAGACGTGATGATCCTTCGTGGTCCCTTCTGACTCGACAATCTATGAATCTATGCTGCCTCACTGCCAGAGGTGGGTCATCTGGCTCACGAGTACCCCCCTGAACTTGAGGTTACTTTTTAAAAACTGAAAATAGGGGACTTCTTTAAATCAAGAGAAAACCAGGATCCCTGCTCATAAGTCATATGCCCCAGCCCCCTAACCATTGTCATTGCTCTCTGCTCTCAGTTTGTCCACATCCTTTCTGTAGTGAGAGGCCCAAAGTGGGACACAGTACTCCAGATGTGGCCGCACCAGTGGTGAATAAAGGGGAATAATCACTTCCCTTGACCTACTGGCAATACTCCTACCAATGCAGCCCAGTATGTCATTAACGTTCTTGGCAACAAGGGCACACTGTTGGCTCTTATTCAGCTTATTATCCACTGTAACCCCCGGGTCCTTTTCTTCAGGGCTGTTGCCTAGCCAGTCAGCCCCCAACCTGTACTGCTGCATTGGATTGTTGCATCCTAAGTGCAGGACTTTACAGTTGTCCTTATTGAACCTCATGAGATTTCTTTTGGTCCAATCCTCCAATTTGTTTAGGTCTCTCTGAATCCTAACCCTACTATTTCCCCCAGCTTGGTGTCATCTATGAATCTGCAGACTTGGTGAGGGTGCACTTTATGCTGTCTTCCAGGTCATTGATGAAGATATTGAACAAAACTGGCCCCAGAACTGACCCCTGGGGCACTCCGTTTGATACCAGCTGTTAACTGGACATCAAACCATTGACTACTACCCTCTGAACCAGCCAGTTTTCCATTCATCTTACAGTTCATTCATTCAACCCATACTTTCTTAGCTTGCCTGCAAGAACGTGGTGGAAGACTGTATCAAAAGCCGTGCCAAAGTCCAGGTATATCACATCTGCGGCTCTCCCGTCATCCATAGAGCCAGTATCTTATCATAGAAGTCAATCAGGGTGGTCTGGCCTGACTTACCCTTGGTGAATTTATGCTGACTGTTCCTAATCACCTTCTTCTCCTCCAAGTGCTTAGAAATTCATTCCTTGAGGACCTGCTCCATGACTTCTCCAGCAGCTTAGGTGAAGCTGACTGTTCTGTAATACCCTGGATCCTCCTTTTTCACGGTCTTAAACATGGGCACTATGTTTGCCCTTTTTCAATTGTCTGGGACCTCTCCTAATTGCCATGAGTTTTCAAAGATGATGGCCAGTGGCTCTGCAACCACATTGACCACTCTCTTAGCATTCTCAGGTTCATCTCGTCCAGCCCCATGGATTTCTATATGTCCAGCCTTTTTAAATAGCCCCTAGCCTGTTCTTTTTCCACTGTTGGCTGCTCACCTTCTCCCCAAACTTTGCTGCCAGGTGCAGTAGTCTGGGAACTGGCCTTGTCTCTGAAGACTGAGGTGAAAAAGGTGTTGAGCACTTCAGCCTTTTCTGCATCCTCTGTCACTAGATTGCCTCCCCCATTCAGTAAGGGATCCACACTGTCCCTGGTCCTCCTCTTGTTACCGACATACTTATAGAAACCCTTCTTGTTACCCTTCACATCCCTTGCTAACTGCAACTCCAATTGCACTTTGGCCTTCCTGACTTCATCCCTGCATGCCCAAGCAATACTTTTATACTCCTCTCTAGTTGTTTGTTCAAGTTTCCACTTCTTGTAAGCTTCCTTTTTGTGATTAAGCTCACTGAAGAGTTTCCTGCTAAGCCAAGATGGTCTTCTGTCATACTTGCCAGTCTTCTTGCGCATTGGGATGGTTTGTTCATATGCTCTCAGTAAGGCTTATTTAAAGTACAGCCAGCTCTCCTGGACAACTCTCCCCATCAGACTTGCTCAGGAGAGGATTGCCTGGGAAGCCAATCAAAGTCTGCTTTTCTGAAGTCCAGAGTCTTACTCTTCTGCTCTCCTTCCTTTCTTTCTTCAGGATGCTGAATTCAATCATCTCGTGGTCACTGCTGACCATATTGCCATCCATTACTATATTCCCCACCACTTCTTCCGTGTTTGCAAGCAGCAGGTCAAGAAGAGCACGGCCCCTAGTTGGCCACTCCATCACTTCCACCTTGAAGCTGTCCCCAACACTCTCCAGAAACTTCCTGGATTGCCTGTGCACTGCTGTATTGTCCTCCTAGCAGATGACAGGGTGATTGAAGTTCCCATTGAGAACCAGGACCTGTGAAACTTCCACCGGGTGTTTGAAGAAAGCCTCATCCACTTCCTCCTGATCTGATGGTCCATGGCAGACCCCCACCACAACATCACCTTTGTTGTGATCACCTCTGCTCTGACCCTAACCCAGAGACTTTCAACAGGCCTATCTCCAGTTTTATACTGGAGCTCTGAGCAATCATATGGCTTTTTTACATAAAGTGCAACTCCTCCTTTTCTCCCTTGCCTCTTCTTTCTGAACAGTTTATACCCATCCATGACAGTGCTCCAGTCATGCAAGTTATCCCACTAAGTCTCTGTTATTCCAATCATGTCATAGTTCTGTGACTGTGCAAGGACTTCCAATTCTTCCTCCTTGTTTCCCAGGCTGTGGGATATTGTAAACAAGTTTCAGGTTTTTGGAGTTCAGTATAGGGTCATGGATTTGACATATATCTCAGCCCAGTTTGGGAATCTTGAATGGTGGGCTGAATTTTGCCTGAGCTCAGTTCTTGGCCTCCACGCTGCTTTTATGTCTGAGAAAGGAGGAGTGATTTGAAGCTCCTAAGTGGCTCCATGTTGATCAGAGAAGAATAACATGTGGGGAAAGTTGAGGTTGTCATCATAGATTTCACAGACATTAGGGCTGGAAGGGACCTCGGAAGATCATCAAGTCTAGCCCCCTGCCCCAGGGGCAGAAAGTCAGCCGGGGTCATAGGATCCCAGCAAGATAAGCATCCGAATTTCTCTTGAAGACATTCAGTGTAGGTGCTTGAACCACCTCCGGTGGCAGGCTGTTCCAGAGCTGGGGGGCTTGGACAGTAAAGAAATTCTTCCTTATGTCCAGCCTGAAACAGTCTTGCAGTAGTTTATAACCGTTCGACCTCGTCATCCCTTAGGGCGCTCTGGTGAACAAACGTTCCCCCAGATACTGGTGGTCACCCCGATAAACTTATAGGTGGCCTTCAGATCACCCCTGAGCCTGCGCTTTTCCAGGCTAAAGAGCCCCATAGCTCTCAGCCTGTCATCGTACGGTCTGTTTTCCTGACCTCTGATCATGCGCGTGGCTCTTCTCTGGACTCTCTCAAGCTTCTCCACATCCTTTTTGAATTGTGGAGCCCAAAACTGGATGCAGTACTCCAGCTGCGGCCTCACCAAGGC
The DNA here is from genome assembly GCF_000455745.1 of Alligator sinensis. NCBI lineage: Eukaryota > Metazoa > Chordata > Crocodylia > Alligatoridae > Alligator > Alligator sinensis. The sequence goes on from NW_005842308.1 coordinate 1,238,302, forward strand.
CAAGTACAATGGGAGAATGACGTCCTGGGATTTGCTTGAGAAGCATCTATGGATGCAAGCCAGCGTTTTGCTCGCTTTACTAGCCGCAGCATCACATTGAAGGCTCATGTTCATCTTGTGGTCTTCATATCTTGGCATGATAATCTATTTAATAGCTTCTCTTCAATAGCAGTGGCTTTTGTTTTGATTGCTTTCTTCTTTACAGGGCATTCTGCTTTAACCCCTGGTTGCAATCAGACAGCCCCACTTTCTCCTTGTTACTGCTCATCTGTGATACAGCAGATAGAAACGTGCAGTGATGTAGGAGATGTTCTAAGTATCATCAGCCAGCGTGAAAGCAGAGAATATTCTTTTCTACTTGGTACATTCAGTTGGTTTGAGTTAAAGCTTCTGCATACTCTATTTACCAATGGACTGCATAAATCAGTTAAATCTAAACTACTGTAGAAACATTCTGTCGTGGAATTGATTATTGTTAATGAAGTCAAATGAGGTTCTGAATCTGTGTGAAAGTTCTGAATGGTAACTTTGTCATTTAACATGCTTTAAGGAAGTTATTTTAATTCTTACAGCAACAAGCTTTAGAACTGGCATTGGACCGTGCAGAGGTAAGGAGCAGCTAAGTTGTCTGTTACCATGAAAACAATGTTATCCTTTAAGAAATGGCTGTTTGCAGCATTTTGTGCATTTATTTGTATAAAAGTACATTTTTATAAATAAAACCTATGACATTAGAGTTGCAAAATTGCCACTACAGTTTTGAAATCAGGCACAAAACCAACTTTTCCGTTGTTCCCCATGATGAAAACAGGTCAGGCTTTAGTTCCTCTTTTCTGAAAACAAAATTATATGCCTTGAACTAACAGACCTTTATGGGCTGCAAATCTTAAGAGTCTACAGGAATGTGTAACAAAACCTTGAGTAGCTATTGAGATCATACCAAATGAAAACCAACAAAGCAAGCAGTTCATATTTTCACATCTGCACTAACATAACATGCAATGTTGAGCTTGACTATACCAGGAAATAGGGTGTGGGAGTGGAAGGGATCTTGTCTCCACTAAAATTACATGTTGTTTAATAATTTAGTTTCCAGGGCACTAGATGTCGGATTTTATTGTTTACCTAAAGAAACTCCTACAAAACAAGGGCAGTATTTAATCAGTCACTTCTATTAATTAAAGCTGCTGTATGTTTGCAGTTATTTTTTGCTTTATTAGCTTCACATGGGTGAAGCAAAAACAGAAGAAGTCCTCCCCCCACCTTTTTTAAAAGTAAATAAAGATGGTTGTACTCATAGGGACTAAGTTGTAAAAGTTGCAAGTTGTTGCACTTGCAATTGGTTATGAAGGAAAGAATGGTTAAAAGAAAGTTTTAAAATTTCACTTGAAGTCATAGTACCATAGATATATGTTGTTGGACATGATTTCTGAATTTTTGAACCAAGTCATGAAAGTTATTATGAACTGTAGCACTTCATTTTAGTTGGAATGAAAGCTACTGCTTAACTTGTAGCTAATAGAGGGAGTAATGTATCTAAGTAAATACCTCCCACATAGACTGTTTTGTAACAAGAAAAATTTGTCCATTTGAAAAACTATATTTTGAGTCTCTTGTTAGGTGTGCAGTATAAAACAACTCCTGTAATATTCTAAGTTCGTTTTAGTGATAGAAAGGCCCTTCAGTGTACAAGTCACTGTACAAAAAAAAAAACCTCTTGTTTTTTCTCATATAGTATATCATTGAAAGTGCCCGTCAGAGACCTCCCAAACGAAAATATTTATCCAGTGGAAGGTAGTAATTTTTCAATATATATCTTTTTTTCTTTCTTTCTTTATTTAACATAAATCTATTTAACATTTATTTAACCTGCTTTTTATGTTAATATCTTTCTTAATTTCAGAAAATCTGTGTTTCAAAAGCTGTATGATTTGTATATAGAAGAATGTGAAAAAGAGCCTGAGATAAAGGTAAGTGGAATTTACTTGTTAAGCCGCCATTCAGAGCTTTACAAATGGGTAGGCTTAGCAAATTGTTTTGAAGCAAGGGGCAGGCAGCAAAACATAGAAAATTAGGGTTGGAAGGGACCTCAGGAGGTCATCTAGTCCAACCCCCTACTCAGAGCAGGACCATCTCCACCTATATCATTCCAGCCAAAGCTTTGTCTAGCTGGGTCTTGAAAACCTCTCATGATGGAGATTGCACCACATCTCTGGGTAACCTATTCCAACATTTTACTACCCTCCAAGTGAGAAAATTCTTTTGACTATCATATCTAAACTTCCCTTGCTGCAACTTGAGACAGTTGCTCCTTGTTCTGTCATCTGCCACCACTGAGAACAGTAGTTAAATCTAGAGGTGCACCGACAGATTTTTTTGGGCCGATACCAATGGCTAATTTTTTAAGGTGCCATATTGGCCAATACCAGTCCGATTCCGATATGCAGCCAGGCAGCTTAGAGACCAGCGTCAGGCTGGTAAGTCTGGTGTGGGAAAAGGGGGGAAGGGGTGTTTGGGTGGCAGATCAAGGCCCTGTGATGAGGAAGGGAGTGGGGCTGGGGCAGGTGGTGCACAGTCAGGGCGGGGCAGGACACGGGACAGAGCCGTGAGTAGCTCGTCTGGGTCGTGTGGCAGGGGGGAGGTGGAGGGGGTCTTCTACCCTGCATGCACCCTGGGAGGGCATGGGGAGGGGCATGTGCCCCCAGATCTGAACGTGGGGTGAGGGCAGGCTGCCGCTGCAGGCTGGAGCCGAGAGCGCCAGGCTGTTCCTGGTGGGGGGACTGGGCCTGGCTGAGCTCAGGGCGGGTGGTGGTGCTAGGAGAGGGCTGCAGGGGGGTGTGGGGTGGGGCTGCAGCCACACCAAAATTTGCTGTAGTGTGGCCCACCTGTGCACAGATCCAGGGACCCCCTCCCCTGCCCCATGCCCTCCTGGGGTGCGCAAAGCAGCGAGAGCCACCCCCTGCATCCCTCAGACAAGCTGGTTACGGCTCCTTCATGCACCCTGCCCCAGCCGTGCAGCACCTGTCCCTGCCCCACTCTCTCCCTCACCGCAGGGGCCTCAATCTGCCACCCCTCCCCACCCCCCACCAGACTTACCAGCCAGATGCTGCTCTCCAAACTGCCAGGCTGCGTTCCTCGGCACGTACATACTGCGGCTGTGCACGTGCACGGGGCATTTATCAGCCATATTATCGGCCATATCAGGCAAAAAAAAGGCGATGTCCAGTGCTGTCAATTTTCCCTATATTGGTGCCAATCTGATATGGGACTGATATATTGGTGCACCTCCTAGTTAAGATTCTGTTACTTCTGAGGGAGTGAATAGCACTGAAAAAAAGACTTACAAAGGGTAAGTTTGTAACCCACAATCATAGTGCAGTTCAACATGAAATAGAAATTAATGAGACTAGGCTAGGAACTAATTAGTTACCTTAGTTTATTTTTTAAGAAGACAGAGTAGAATTTCAACAAGAAAACAGTTGTGCTGTTGTGCACCTATTTTTAATAGCAAATGAACCACTCTGCTGTGCAGTAAAGTACATCATACTCTGTTTAATGGTGTAAGCTTAGGGCTTTAAAAGGTTATGCAGTTGCTTGAATTTAATATAAACAGTTGGTGCTTAGCAGGTTCACAGCATTGTCAGTGCTGAGATACTGGCAGCCCTGAAACTGACTAGCTTTGCTCTGCTGTCAGTAAAGAAATAGACTTATCCATCTTTGACCCTGTTCTGTATTAAATTATCATTTTTGTTCCTGAAATAATTAGCGCATTGCATTGTTGTTAGATGGTGCTATGTGCAGGGTTTGAAATACAGGGATGAGAGTCCCCGGCCTGCCCCGTTCCGCTCCTTTCTAAGCAGCTCAGGTGGCAGCGGCGATGGCTTCTTCTGGCTTCCAGTTGCTACCACCGCAGACACCTTCCCCCAGCTCCCCAAAAGAGTCTGAGTGTAATTTGAACCCCGGCTATGTGAAGCACTTTTCTAAACCAAGCAAAGATTCTCATTCCGGCCTTTTTATTTTAATATAGTGTATATACGATAAAAATCAATTTATAACCAGTGAGTTTAACTGTCAGTCCACTAAATCAGAAGCCTTGTAGTTTTGTAGGAAAATGCGGAGGGAACTGCATTACTGCACCCATGGGGTGGGCAGAATGCGGTGAAGGAAGAACTACAGGACTGGGATTTTGTGATCACAGAGTACCCGTTTTGTGTTTTTTAGTGGTAGTTGTTCTGCTTTGTGCTGTTTTTCAAGTACTTTGTTGTAGCTGATACTGTCTTTCCATCACAAATGTGTGTGTGAAGGTTTCAGTCATAGTTCTTAATTGTGTTACCTCAGCCGCTCACCATCAAAAAGTGGAAATTTAGCCATATTACTAGGGAAGAGTACAAGACTATCACACAGGCACACAGGAAGAAAATCAGGATGGTTTGCAATGTAACTAGCAAGGATTCTATAAATCAGTCAGAAGTAAAAGGAAGACTAAGGAATGTGCAGGTCCCTTACTGAATGCAGAAGACAATCTAGTAATGGAGAAGGCTAAAGTAATTTATGCATATTTTACTTTAGTCTTCATTGATAACATTGGCTACCGGAAAATGAGTGTAGTAGACAGCCAGGATGGGGGAAGAGATAAATAGCTTTGAGTAGTGAAAGAACAGGTTAGGGATTGGAGAGGTTGGAGGTTTTCAAGTTGACAGAGCCAGACAGGATGCCTTCTTAGCGTAATGGATAATTTGGCTGAAGCAGTTTTAAATCCATTGACCGTCATGTTTGAGAACTCGTGGAGTTTAGGTGAGGTCCCAGATGACTGGAGAACAGGCGAATATAATGCTCATCTTTAAGACATGGAAAAAGGAGGAACTATGAATTATAGACTAGTTAGTCTGACAGTACTAAGAAAGATTATGGAGCTGGTCATCTTTCTAAATATGCCGAGGAGCACAAAGTGATCAGGAACTGTTAGCTTCAGTTTATCAAAAACATGCAATTGGAGTTGCAGCTAGTAAGGGACGTGAAGGGTAACAAGAAAGGTTTCTACAAGTATGTTGGTAGCAAGAGGAGGATCAGGGAAAGTGTGGGTCCCTTGCTGAATGTGGGAGGCAACCTTGTGACAGAGGATGCGGAAAAGGCTAAAATGCTCAATGCCTTTTTTGCCTCAGTCTTCACAGGCAAGGTCAGCTCCCAGGAAGCACAGTTTGGGGAGATGGTGAGCAGACGTCAGTGGTAAAAGAACAGGTTAGGAACTACTTAGAAAAGCTGGACATGTGTAAGTCCATGGAGCAGATGAAATGCACCCAAGGGTGCTGGGTGCTGTGATTGCAGAGCCATTGCCCATCATCTTTGGAAATTCATGGCAATCAGGAGAGGTCCCAGATGATTGGAAAAAGGCAAACATAGTGCTGAAATTTAAGAAAGGGAAAAAGGAGAATAACAGAGGCTGACAGACCAGTCAGCCTCACCTCAGTCCCTGGAAAAATCATGGAGCAGATCCTGAAGGAATCTATTTCTAAACACTTGGAGGAGGAAAACATGATCAGGAATAGTCAGCATGTATTCACCAGGGGCAAGTCATGCCTAACCAACCTGTTTGCCTTCTATGATGAGATGACTGGCTCTGTGGATGTGGGGAGACTGGTGGATGTGATGTTCCTTGATTTCAGCAAGGTTTTTGGTATGGTCTCCTAGAACATTCTTGCAGGGAAGCTGAGGAAGTATGGGCTGGATGAATGGACTGTCAGGTGAATAGAAAACTGGCTGGAGCATCAGGCTCAGAGAGTAGTAATCAATGGCTTGGTGTGTCTGGTTGGCAGCTTGTATCAAATGGAGTGCCCCAGGGGTTGGTCCTGGGGCTGGTTTTGTTCAGTGTCTTCATCAAGAACCTGGAAGATGGCATAGAATGTACCCTCAGCAAATTTGCAAATGACACCAAGCTGGGGGGAGTAGTAGATACACTGGAGGGTAGTGCTAGGATCCAGAGTGACCTAGACAAATTAGAAGATTGTGCCAAAAGGGGTCTCTTGAGGTTCAACAAGGACAAGAGCAAAGTCCTGAGGACAGAACAATCCCTTGCCTTGGTACAGACTGGGGGCTCACTGGCTGGGCAGCTGGTCTGCAGAAAAGGACCTGGCAGTTATAGTGAACAATAAGCTGAATAAGAGCCAACAGTGTGCCCTTATTGCAAAGAAGGCTAATGGCATACTGGGCTGCCTTGGTAGGTATGTTGCCAGTAGGTCACAGGAAGTGATTCTACCCCTCTATTCAGCACTGGTGAGGCTACATTTGGAGTACTGGGTTCAGTTTTGGGATCCTCACTACAGAAGGGATGTGGACAAATTGGAGAGAGTCTGGCAGAGGGTGACAAAATGGTAAAGGGACTGGGGGACATGACTTGTGAGGAAAGACTAAGGGAACTGGGTGTATTTAGTCTAAAGAGAAGCCTGAGAGGGGACTTAGTAGCAGCCTTCAACTATCTGAAGTGGGGTTTAAAAGAGGATGGAGCTAGACTTTGCAGTGGTGGCAGATGAAAGAACAAGGAACAACGGTCTCAAATTGCAGCAAGGGAAGTTTAGGTTAGATATTAGGAAGAATTTTTTCACTAGGAGGGTAGTAAAACACTGGAACAGATTACCCGTCCTTGGAGGTTTTCAGATCCCAGCTAGGCAGAGTTTTGGCTGGCATGATCTAGTTGCGGATGGTCCTGCTTTGAGCAGGGGGTTGGACTAGATAACCTCCTGAGGTCTTTTCCAACCCTAACTTTCTATGATTCTATGCCTGACCAGCTTGATTTCCTTCTATGACAAGGTGGTAGGCTCAGTAGATAGTGAAAGAGCAGTATAGATGTGACTTACCTTAACTTGAGTAAATTGTTTTACATTGTTTCCCATGACACTCTATTTCACAAGCTAAGGAAATAAGGACTAGGTCAAAGTACTCTAAGATGGATACACAAGTGGTTGGATCACAGAGCTCAACAAGTAGCCATCAGTGGCTCAATGTCTGCTTGGGAGAAGGTATTGAGGGGTTCCTCAAGGGTCTTTCCTGGGTCCAGTATTGTTTAATGTTTTCATAATCAATTTGGAGGATGGGATTAAGTACTTAGTTAAGATATTTGCAGATGATCCAAGTTGGGTGGAGTTGCAGACATTCTGGAGGGTAGGGTTAGGATTCAGAATGACCTTGGTAAACTGGAGAAATGGCCCAAAATCAATTGAAAGGAATTCAACAAGGACAGCTTCAAAGTTGTGCACATAGTGATGGCATAATTGCATATGCAAATACAGACTGGGGGAGGATTAACTAGGCTACAGTACTGCAGAAAAGGACCTAGGAGTTACAGCAGATCATAAGCTGAATACAAGACAGCAGCATGCTTTTACTTCAAAAACAGACAACAGCATAATGGCCTGTATTAATAGAAGCATCACTTGCAAGTCAAGGGAAGTGGTTCTCCCACTATATTTGGCACTGATGAGGCCTCAACTGGAGTACTGTGTCTAGTTTTGGGTCCTGCATTTCAACAAAGATAGGGACAAACTGAGAGTTTAGTAGAGAGTCTGAGAAACGTGACTTAGGAGGACAAGCTGAAAGAACTAGAGTTACTTGAGTTTGGAGAAGAGAAGAGAAAACTATGGGGGGATTTGATAAGTCTTCAAGTGAAATGTAGGTATTTGACTGTTCAACATCTTCATCAGTGACTTGAACGAGGGGGTAAAAAGCACCCTGTTCAAATTCGCAGACGATACTAAGATGTGGGGGGAAGTGGGCACGCTAGAAGGGAGGAATAGGCTGCAATCGGACCTAGACAGGTTACAGGGGTGGGCGGATGAAATCAGGATGGTTTTCAACACTGACAAGTGCAAGGTACTGCACCTGGGGGGGGGGGGGAGCCGCGGAGATACAAAC
>NW_005842308.1:1246405-1276395 GCF_000455745.1 Alligator sinensis
TGTGAACCCTCCCCAAGGGAGGGCTGAGGGGAGATCTAGTGGCTGTTTACAAACTAGTCAGGGGGGACCAGTAGACAGTGGGGGAGTCCCTGTTCCCCCGAGTGCTACCAGGAGTGACTAGAAATAATGGTCACAAGCTGGCAGAGGGTAGATTCAGGCTAGACATCAGGAGGCGTTACTTTACTGTCAGGACGGCTAGGATCTGGAACCAACTTCCAAGAGAAGTGGTGCTGGTTCCTACCCTGGGGGTCTTTAAGAGGAGACTGGATGAACACCTTGCCGGGGTCGTTTGACCCCAGTACTCTTTCCTGCCACGGCAGGGGGTCGGACTTGATGATCTACTCAGGTCCTTTCCGACCCTACAATTATGAAACTAAGATAGATTTTTCTCTGGCTGTAGGGGACAGGACAAAAAGAAATGGTCTTAAACTGCAGCATGGGAAATTTAGGTTGAATATTAAGAAGAACTTGCTTGTGGAACCTCCATCCTTAAACATTTTTAAGAACCTGTTGGCTTGGCTTTAGGATGGTTTAGTCAGGGGTGATCCTGCAGGCAGCTGGACTATATCACTCCTGAGGTCCCTTCCATTTCTACTGTTCTGTGATTACCTGATAGTGGAAGGGACTGGATGGACAGCAGAGAACAGAAGCATCCCTCTGCTTCTTAATTTTGTGTGTGTGATGTGTGAAGGAGGAGGAGATCATTGAGTGGGTTTTATAGCAGGGAGAGGGTTAGGAAGGATATTTTGAGACGGGTAATGTTCAGTAAACTGACTTGGCATTGAGGGCTCAACTATGTAATGAAAGCTGAACATAAAAACAAACTTTACACAATTGTACTACCACAATTTGTGACAAGATTAAAGTGAGATCAGGAATAACCTTACAACATCCTGATATGTAAGACTAAGAACCAATTTAACATTGATTGACTAAAATATACATTTTCTAAAACCCTGGAAAAGTTTGCACTTGTAGCAGGAATCATGTTTAGTTTCCTAATTTGCTAAAATAAAACACTAGGTATCTCTAAATAGCCTGACATTCTTTTTACTTAATGGGTATCCTTGATGTGGGGAGGTCACTTACCTTGAGTTGGACTGTTAGGAGATACTTCTACTCACTGAAACCATCCTTACTTTTCGACTCCTGCCATTTCACCTGTGTGAGGGGTGCAGATATTAAAGAAAGATAAACCAAGTTAGTAATATGATCTTAATGTTTTGGCAGAACTGAGTAGTGTCATAAGAAAATGAATTGGACTTCAGGTTAGTCCTCTTGCAACACTGCAGTAGTCTTGCATGGAACTAAAAGCTCCTGAGGAGTATGGATGTCAGTGTTGCCATTCAAGTGGTAAAGGCTTGAGGCTGTATGTATTAAGTACCTTTGGTGGCAGACTCTTTTTGCATATAGTCATGAAGGGTTGGATGCTCAACATCAGGAGGTGTGGGATCCCATGCTCGATTTATGAGACAGTTGTAGTCCTAAAGTAAGTGAAATTATTAGTGGGTCTGAGTCCCTTGCCCACCCCACCCCCCTTCCTGCCTCTTAATCTGGAATAAACTTTTTATCTTTCTATTTTGAATTTTTTTTTTTACCTCGCATGTAGCCTGTTGGAGAAATCAATACTCTGGTCTGGACAAACAAACTTCATTTTAAAACCTAATTCCTCTCTTTAAAATCCATTAGGCATTGCCAAATGGACATGTCTAGGAGGCACAAAGCTTCCCTTGTGTCTCCTGAATTATCCTCCAGATAATTTTTCCAATTTACCTCTTCCTGTGCTGCTTTACTGTCCCCATGCGTGCTCTTTTGTACTCTAAACTCACATTTAAAGAATATTAGGTCTGCAAAGTTAAATACTAGGAAGTTAGGAAATTCCAGAACTAGGTTACTTTTGAAACTTAAATTGGTTCCTTTATGTATAGGTGTGCTCTTTGACAGCTGCCTTGCTCAGTGCATGGGATGGAAGTATTTGAACAGTTGGTTCAATTCCATGGTGCTTTTTAGTGTATGCTATTCAAACCCAAAATGAATAGTTTCCTCCTTGTTATATGATGCCCACTACTATATTATTGGTTTACTTCACAAGTGTAAATGTTCTGAAAATAAGTTCAGCGAATGGTAAATTCATGAGGACTTTGAGGCCCAGGTCAAAGAGCCCTTCCTTCTGGCTCTGCCACTGTCCCTTCACCCAGCTGATTCCAGTTTCATTATGCTGCCAAAAACAGTTGTTTTCTCTCAACCCCTGTCTGCAGTCCTGGTCATGGAGTCTAACACTGGGATTGGAGGAAGATGCGAGAAACCTACTGGTTTGGCTGGACAAGCAGACTGGGACCAGATCTGGGGAGAAGCCGGGGGGCAAGGGGAAGGAGAGAAAAGAGTTGGTGAAAGCAGCAACTTATATTTTTAACTGCTAAAATCAGAGGCTTAACATGTATAAATTGCACTTTGCTTCAGAGGCACGTAGTTGGGCCAAACTTGAGAGAGTTTTTATGGGACAACCAAAAGCACATCCACAACACAGAGGCTCCCCACTCATGTCAAATTTCAGGTCTCTGCAACACATCCCACACTTCTAGAAAGGACAAAAGTATTTCAGACAAAAGATGTTCTCAGAAATGACTGACTAGTTTTGACTGCAGTTTTGCAAAATAACTTGGTTTAAGGCAGACACCTGGCATCATCCTTAATGGTGCAAGTTTGCTGAAATTTTATAACTAATAGAATAGTCTTAAAATTGGAAGTGTTGGGCAAACTTAGTAATAAGTGATAGTTCCAGCTCTGTTGGTGTTTTTATGATGAGGGTACAATTAATATCATGGGTTCAGAAATTCAGTTGTGCTTCCTTTGTAGACCACCAAATCTGGAAAAATACAGATTATCCCAAGACAAACCACTTTTTTTTCCTGCTTTTAGCCCTGTACATGTTGTACCTCCTGTATAGCAGAAAATGGCTCTAAACCAATCATTTTATGGCTTAGAAATGATGAGGTTTGTGCTTATGGTGTGTTTCACCCTGATTATTGTAATATTTGGCTGCAGTACTGCTAAGGCTATACAGTCGTATAGTTGTAACGATTATTCCCTTGTATTGCTTGCCTCCGTTCTGTTTGTCTATTATTTTGTGGCGTTTCCTTTTAATTGAATACTGCTTGAAGCAAGGCAGTCTCCTGTTATTTGTACAACTTTTGGGCCTATTACTGCTGCTTAGGCACCAATAATATTTCATAAGAGATCTGCCTTTCTCATGGGATATCTCTGTAATATGTATGACATGAAGAAATGGGTGCATTGAAAGGACACCTGCCTATAACATTCCTTTATCTGGATCCTGTAAGAATTGTAAATGGAATGTTAGTTTTGGCATCACTTTTGACAGTGGACTGCTGGGATACAATTGTACAGGGGCAGGAACATCAAAGCTTACAACTCATGAATATAGTTCAGTCCCAGGAGCACCACTACCTAGCCTTACACCCAGCCAGGCTTGTCACCTCAAACACTATAGATGACGAGCCTTGTGACAACCAATTATGGCAGCATTTCATACCTTATGAGAGTTACAGTTCTCATTATTGGAATGTGCTCCCAAGGAGACATGACTACAGATGTGGAATGAGAGGCTGAAGAAAATACCTGACAGTGGAAAAATGGCCATCCTGTAGCCACGTCCTTACCACCAGGGGCTGATGGACCATGGCAAAGGTGGCAAAGTCTCAGCTGCCTACATATCGGAATTGGATGCTCCAAGGAACTAATGAAGAAGTGGGGCTATACCATTGGTTCAACCATCTGTGCCTTGGGCATGCCTACTGCTTGAAGGCACATGTACAATGAAATATCTTGCAAAGGACAATAAACGAGCACAAGTGTGTGTAACAAAATGGTTTAATTTTGTGTAGAGACACAAGAGGAAAAAAGATTTTACAACCATGTATACATTAAGTCCTACATAAAATGTTATAAGTGGATGCTTGGGATTATATTTCAGTATAGAAGAAACATAGGAGCCAGGAGGAGGAAGAGTATTGTTGCTCAAAAATGATGTCCTTCTGAAACTGCACAGTAATTATAAAATGAATTGTTCAAAACTATGCAATTTCTTCCTCTCCCTCTCTTCTTTTACTTTCCTGTTTCACTTTTAGAACAGAGTAGGTCATCAGTGTACCACTGCAGATGGTTCTTGATAGCAGAGAAAATTAGTCTTTAAGGCTATGTGCTGGAAAAGCAATATGGCTCAAATTGTGGTTTTCCTGAAGACTTACTGATTTACACATCTAATCAGGGAAATTCATTGCTAGTTGTACTTTCTGTAGGTAAAGCATGAGTTTCCCAAGTTTTAAATAAAGACTTATACTCTATGACAAATCCTCTCGCAATCAGTTATTAGAAAACCCACTGCTGAACTAAAAATACGTTCATGATGGAAGTTGATTATGTTCGGTATTTTACAAAATCCAGCTGAAAAAATCTGGCCCTTTTTTATTATTCTAAAAAAACATTTAATATTATTTTGGTAGGCTTTTGTGTTAACAGACTCACTTACAAAAGTAGCCTCTAACTATCATAAAATAATGCCTGAATGAATGAAATATTGCCTCTGTCAGTTATGGCAACAGTTATTTTCTATTCTTGCATGCCACAGATGGCTTGACCTATGGTGAACCATGTAAGCTGTTTGTGAGACACCCACCTCCTTTTTTCCATACTATTGTAGATGACCAGTCATAAAGACAGACTCTGAATATTTAATTTAAACTTTTTTTTAAGCGAGTCCTGAATTAGGGTAATATATGTAGTATTGGAATTAACATCATGTGGAGACAGATCTAGTTATGTTTCTTGAGGTAATAAAATATTAGAATTGGTGCTTTACTGTTACACAGCAATAGAATAAGAAATAACATGGTCCTAAAACCACTTCTCAGAGATCTGGTTTGAAACAGATGTGGGAAAGGTTTCAAATTGTGGTACGTAGCAGTTGGTCACCAGTAGAAGTTGGCAGAGGGAAAAGAAGGAGCAGCATATGCTGTCTAACTGCTGTTGTTGATGACCCTCGTACCCTGATCTCAATACTCTTCTCTTGTTGAGTGTCAAGTGAGAGTAAGCAGGGAAAATCAGTGCCTCTGCAACTTCAAATCTGTTCTCCACAGCCTTGCTTGTCAGAATACCCATTGCCCCATACCTTTGAACTATTTCTACTCAGAGTTGGTTTGACAACGAAGAGTGATGTTTTTACTGTCATTTTTCCACATTTCCTGAAATAATATACATATAGCACTAAGGCATACTGCAAAGATGCTTATTAAAGTGCATCTGAAAATACAGAACAATCTCTATAACAAATGCCCATGGTTAACAATCCCAGCAGCAGACATTTTTTTTCATTATGACGACACAACTAAACCTATTATAGTGAACATCTTCTTTTAATTATCTTTTCTCCTGAGCCCACAGGTGTTCATTAAAATGGAATTGTACTGTAGATACATCCAGAATGGATCATCTTGATATAGAAAACATGTTTCTTTTCATTTCATTTCAGGGCAGAGGACCAAAAAAAGATACTAAACTAACCTACCCCTGACTAATGTTTCCCCTAAGGAGTAGCAGTCGATGAGTGCACCGCCTCGGTCAATGAGCACGCCACCTCGGTCTGGCATAGGATGTTTATTGAAGGGGGCTGGGGACCGGGGGCTGGGGCCAGAGGCTGGAGCTGGAGGCTAGATCCAAGAGGCCGGGGGCTGGGGCGGAAGCCTGGCACAGGCTCCACCGGCTCTGGGGAAGTGCTCCCACTCTCCTGCATCAGGGCCGGGGAGTGGAGCACTTCCACGGAGCCCACACCAGCCCCCGACCCCAGCCTCCATCCCTGCCTTGTCTCACCTCAGGGAGGAGCCACTGCCTGCCCTGAGTGAGGCTCTGCCGGTGGACGGCTGGCACGGGGAGCGGAGCACTTCTCCGGAGCCGGCGCAGCCCGTGCCAGGCTCCCGCCCCAGCCTGTCCTGGTGCGCAGCCTTGAAAAGGCTGTGTGCAGTCCCACTTTTAGTTGTGCGTGGCCACGCACGTGCGCACCTTAGAGGGAACCTTGCCTCTGACTGGCACGATATATTGCAGAAAAATAAAATAGATTTATCATCACTGAACACAGTAAAACTGCAGAATGGTGTCCTTATCTGAATTAGGTTTACAATTAGATTATAGTTATTATTTCTTTTGCTCACTCATTGTTAAGGAAAAACAGCATCCTATAGAAATATAAAAGTCTGTCATCCATATTTCTGTGGGTCATAAATTCTGAAATGAGTCGTGGATCTTTAATTCTCAGTTTAGTTGGTCATTCTGGAAAACAGTGGGTGCATCTACATGTGCTGTTAAGGCAAAGAAATAAACTCCAGCTCAGTTTGCACCAGAGTCATCTGCTCTTGGGAGCTGCATCTGCACATGTACTAAGGACAGCAGTTTTGGGGGCAGCAGATTTGGGGGAGGGGGGGGGGACAGGGTGAGCCCTGGGCTCCAGGTGGCAGCATCGGGCAGTGGAGGGGCTAGATGGACCATGAGGGTACTAAAGTGCAAGGCTAGACAGCAGGCAGCCACCGCGCTTTAGCACCCTTTTGCCCCAGCCAGTCCCTGTCACTGTTTACACTTGTATTTCAGCAGAGTAAATAACTGCACTGTAAGATAATACTGTCCAGGGCAGTACAATCTTACAACAGAGTTAATTTATTTAACCCAGGGACCTGGCCTGGTGCTCCAGCCAAGTCCCTGAGGACTGGAGAAGGGCCAATGTGGTGCCCATATTCAAGAAAGGGAGAAGGGATGAGCTGGGTAACTTTAGACCAGTCAGTCTTGCCTCTATTCCTGGGAAAATGCTAGAGAAAATAATCAAAGAACACACATTTGTGCAGGCCCAGCAGGGGAAACGATGCTGAGGGGAAACCAGCACGAGTTTGTCAGAGGTAGATCCTGCCTGACAAACCTTGCAGCCTTCTATGACCAGGTCACGCACTGCCTGGATGTGGGAGCCGAGGCTGATGTCGTCTTCCTGGACTTTAGGAAGGCCTTCAACACAGTTTCGCACCCTACCCTCATTGGGAAGCTAGCAGACTGTGGAGTGGACACCTACATGATCAGGTGGGTGGCCAACTGGCTTAGGGACCGCACCCAGAGAGTGGTGGTGGATGGTTCCTTCTCGACCTGGAGGGAGGTGGGTAGTGGGGTCCCGCAGGGTTCGGTCCTCGGACCGATATTCAGTATCTTCATCAGCAATTTGGACGAGGGCGTGGAGAGCACCCTCTCCAAGTTTGCTGATGATACCAAGTTATGGGGCAAAGTTAGTACACCGGAGGGCAGGGAGCAGATTCAGGCTGACCTAGACAGGTTGGATCAATGGGCAGAGAGAAATAGGATGCAATTTAATAAAGATAAATGTAAGATACTCCACCTGGGAAGGAGGAACCCCCAGCACACCTATAGGTTAGGGAGTGTCCTCAGCAGCTCGGAGGCAGAGAGGGATCTTGGAGTCATAATTGACTCCAAGATGAACATGAGGCAGCAGTGTAACGAGGCCATCAACAAGGCCAATCGCACCTTGTCGTGCATTAGCAGGTGCATGACTAATAGAACAAAGGTGATGCTCCCCCTCTATGCAGCATTAGTCAGGCTGCAATTGGAGTACTGTGTCCAGTTTTGGGCACCGCACTTCAAGAGGGACGCGGGGAATCTGGAGAGGGTCCAGAGGAGGGCCACTCGATTAGTGGTCTTCATGATAAACCCTACAGTGGGGAGGTTGAGAGAGCTGAATCTCTTCATCCTTCACAAGAGACGGCTGAGGGTAGATCTTGTGGCCGCCTATAAATTTATTAGGGGAGGTCAACAGGGAATAGGGGAAGCGCTGTTTACTAGGACACCCCAGGGAGTGACTAGGAATAACGGGTGTAAACTAGTTGAGAGTGGATTTAGGTTAGATATTAGGAAGACATTTTTTACAGTAAGGGTGGGCAGGATCTGGACTGGGCTTCCAAGAGGTGGTGCTATCACGTAGCTTGGAGGTCTTCAAGAGGAGGCTAGACAGTCACCTGGCTGGGGTCATCTGACCTCGGTCCTCTTTCCTGCCAGGGGCAGGGGGTCAGACACGATGATCCGTTGTGGTCCCTTCCAACTCTACAGTCTATGAATCCATGAATTTACTGTGCCCTAATACCAGTGCATGTGTAGCTGGTGATGCTTTACTGTAAAGTTAATTAGTCTACTCCACAGTAAAGTGTACATATAGATGTACGCAGTGGGAGTCATCCTTTTGAAAGGTGCGTTCCAAATTAAATGTTTGCCTTCCCAGAGTGTCTGAATTGATTCTCCTGCCTCATCTGCTGCTTTGTTTTCTGCTTCCTACCCTATCTGCTGCTGTGCTGTCTGTCCCTTCACTGATCTGCCCTATACCATGTACAGAGGCCACCTGTGCCACTTGTGCATATTTTTAACATCTGCCTTGGTCACTTGATGGAGATATTCCTTGTCCATACTTAACACTGAATAATTCCTGTCATCAAAGAAGAACTGTCACACTATGGCATGGCCAAGGGTCTGCATCATCTGAAGAGGGGAGCTGCCGACCCCCACCCTCTACCATGTGGGCTGTATCAGTGATGTGTGGCTCTTCCGCTCTGTAGGCAGTTCATGAACCCCTTGAATCTCTCCCGTGGACAGCCCTGAATTAGATGAATGATCACTGCAGCTTTCTGGTATTTACACACTAAAATGGAATTAGAAAGAGTTATAATTCTGTTCCAGTGATTCTCAACCAGGGTGCCATGGCGTCCTAGGGTGCCTTGAGACTCTTGTAAGACTCTTGTAAAGGTGCAGCAAAATGTTACCTCTGGTACATGTGCAAACACAAACCACAAGATAAACCCAGAGATTTCCAGTAAGAATTCACAGTGTTAAAAACAGTCTGACCTGTTGTGCTCTTTCTGAGTTCTCTGCACCAGAAAAAATGTTTAATTGTTTTTCTGTAGTCAAAAAATGAATGAAAACTAAGAGTTGGCAGCTTCCAAGGAGTGCCTTGAGTCTAAAAAGGGTCTGTTCCTTTAATGTTGTTATCCTCTGTTACATAACAGGAGTAGCTGTTTTGAGCCTCCTGAAGAATTCCTGAATGATTCCAAATTAAAATGTCTAGTTATAACTGTGGAAATCTTGATCTATAGTATACCCAATGATGACTATTACCTGGTTATTTAATTCTGAAATTAGAGTCCTTCCATGAGAAGAAGAGAATATTTTGTCAGAATTTTTCCCGGACAAAAGCAGTTTTAGCCTGTTTGTGGGATAGTCATTGCAAAAAAAAAAAGGGGCCTTCCTTAAATTGCTTGTGCCTGGATGGGAGTATAACTGGGATGTATTACATTTCCTCTGAAGTGTCCACTTCCTGCTTAAAACAGGTTGCAAAACTACTTAAGTTTTTGGTTGTAGCCATGTTGCTCTAAGGACATAGGAAGGCAAGGTTCTTTAGGTAGATGTGATATCTTTTATTAGACCAGCTGAGTAGTTGGAAAAAAATTCTTAGCAGGCTTTTGGGTACAGTCACCCTGACTCCATAGACTCAGACCAGCAAAGACTCCCTGTGCCTGACAAAGGGTGACTGCGCCCGAAAGCTTGCCAAGAACTTTTTTCCAACTACTCAGTTGGTTTAATAAAAGATATTACATCTACCCAAAGAACCTTGCCAAACTACTTAAGCCATTTTCTACTTTAGAATAGGAGTTCTTGTGCTTAAAAGTTCCTAACTCCATGACTCATAGCCTAGCTAAAGGTTCAGAAGCTGCATATTGAGTCCAGAGAGTGGCGAGGTTCTTTGGAAGCAGTTTCATAGGTTTATAGTTGGTAGGGTCAGAAGGGACCTGAGCAGATCATCAAGTCCGACCCCCTGCCATGACCCCCTGTAATGAGACTGCAGCTTTAGCCATGACTGGCCATGAAACTGAAGACAAGTAGCCTATATTGGATGCAGGAGGGCCAGTAGAGGAAATCTAAAAAGAGGGTCATGTGACAAAGCAGTGAGCTAGGGAAGTTATCTTTGCACTTCATTCTGGGTGAATTTTTCTTTTCAGTTAAAACTGAAGTTTTTGCTCAAGATTTAGTGCACAGCTTTTTGAATTCGCAAATGTCTAATTTAAGGAGCCAAGCGTGAAGCTCTTACTTGCAAGAGTAACTCTGATTAGAATTACTTGCTCCTCAACAGGACTTAGTTCACATGCAAGCTGCTGATCTTAAGTGCAGTTGGAATAGAACTGTGTTCAGGTGTAGAAGCATGAATGTTTTGCATCTACAGAGTCTCCAAGGAGTTACATCTTTTCAACAGCGCTGGGTCTTGCTTATTGCCAGGAGTTAGTTTCTTCCCTACCTTGATCCCATGCAATAATAACATTGTATATTGCACTTGCTCCTTTCCTTTTAGTAGTATGTATCTCTGTATTAAATAATAAAGCATGCAGTTCTTGTTGTCATTTGTGAATTAAAGCATTGTGGGAAAAAGCTAGTTCCTCGCACTGGGCCCAAGGCTAGTTAACAGCACAAGTCCCTGAGTCCTGCCCCTCCCCCACTCTTCCTTCAGATATGTTAAAATGACATCCTGGCTTCCTTGATCTGCTTGTCCTTGTTCTTCACAGAAGCAGAGTACTTTGGTATTCTTTAATTCATCTTCCTGTATTCTAAGTGCCCTCTCCTTAGAAGAGAAGGGGGAGTTAGTACAATAGCACTCATCACTGAGAGTGTATTAGGTTAATCATTGGGTTCTGTTTGTTCTCTGGGATGATTTATTCTGTATGCTATCAGAGCAGCAGCTCCACTTATTAACCCTGACCTTCAGTTGTAAAGTAAAGAAAGGCAATGAAAAAAAGAGATCTCAAGCATAGAAAACAAACTCTACTTTTATTGCTAAACATTAAACATTTAAAAATGTTTTCGGGGAAGAAAACAGGTTGGATGCACTTAATATCTATTACTAGTGAACAAGATCCTTCTTAGAAATAACAGTGAAAAGGCTGATGTGGCTGTTAGACCAGATTTCAGCAAATTTAGGCAAGGCAAGGCAGTGCAGCTAGGATTGGTTCCAGGCTCTATAGTCATATTGTAAGCTTAGAAGGAAACTTTACTTTTGCTGTTAGGAATTTTTGAAGACACAGGATTTTTCATTCTAGGATCAAAAAGTGCCAATTGGCCAAATTTAATGATTTATAAAATAAATGGACAGAATAGACTTTACTAGGTTATAGATAAGTGACATAGTTACTCAGATTAACTATGAATTTAAAAAGATTTTAGAAGTGAGTGATTTTTCTTAAAAGACCTATATATGTGTATTTTATGAACAAGATTTGATTGAATGTGTTCTTTAACATTGATATACACCATGCTAAATGTTCTCTAATAATTTTATCTTCTGGTTGATTATGTTTTTTAGTTAACTACAACATTATTAATTGATATTATTGTTTTCATGAGCACTGTCTACTTTTAAAGCAGAAGCTGAGGCGAAATGTGAATTTACTTGAGAAGCTGGTTATGCAGGAGACATTGTCATGTCTAGTTGTGAACCTCTATCCAGGAAATGAGGGATATTCACTTATGCTCAGGGGAAAAAATGGCTCAGGTAATATTATTGCTACTTAACTCTTTTAATCTTTGAAGTGTTTTTGCAAACATTAATCAATCAACATGAGACATATTAGCTGCTTGCATTTCATGACTTTGTATTTGCTTCTACTATAACGTAATCTCTTTTGTAATTCTACTCTGAAACTAGAAATAGAAATGTAAAAGAGTGTGATTCTGGGTGTCCCCTCATAGGAATAGTTTTAAGGAATTAGCATTCATAGAACATGTAGGCTTTATTCCTTCAAACATTTATACACATACTTATCCTTATGCATCTGAGTATTCGCATTAAAGTCAATAGGATTACTTTACTTCTGTGCTGATTAAGCAGCATACTTTACACCTGCTGACAGTAGCATATTTTTTAATTATTTCCATCATTTACTGCCAGTTGATTTTTTCTTTTTAACGTTGAAAAAGCCTCCCTGTGCCACTGTAAATTAAATTTATTGAAAAGCCTTTTGGCGTCTGTGTATGTTCCGAATGAGATGGATAGGAGCTTGGTCATTTCTACAGTAAAACAGCATCCATGTTTAAATGGCTTGGAAATTCAATCAAAAGCATGAAAAAGGTCACTGCGCAAACAAAATTGGGACTCTGGTCCGTTTTTACTAGTCCAGCTTAATTTTTTTTTAGTTTTTAGTTTCACTTGTTAATTTAGTTTTCACTTGGTTTTAGTGATTTTGATGATTTATTTTTAAATATGTTTTTAAAGTGGTAGTGGAAAAGGAAAAATAAAGTATTACATTCTTTGTTTAAATTCAGATTCTGAGACCATTCGACTGCCTTATGAAGAAGGAGAATTGCTTGAATATTTGGATGCAGAGGAGCTACCACCTATTTTGGTTGACCTTTTGGAAAAATCTCAGGTTTGCAAATCTTCACAGAAGGTTTATCATTTCTGATCTGATAAACACTGATAAGTGGGTGGTTTAGAGCAGTGCTTCTCAGAGTGGCGGGGGGTGGGGACCAGTGCCAGTTCGCGAGCCACTGGTCGCCGGTCCGCAGCAAGTTGCCAGGAAAGAAAGAAATATATTCGCCAGTCCACAGCAAGTTGCCAGGAAAGAAAGAAATATATTTTCAGAAGCATAACGTTGATATGTCATAGCACCACAGTTTGCACATTCCAACACTCCAGGTGACATCACATCGTGCGAGGTGAGGAAAGAGAAAGAAACAGCCAGTCGCACGTTTGTGTAGTGCTGTTACGCGCAGTTGCTGCCACCGGTTGAACCAGGCACCAGTCCCTAGCCCACTGGAAAAAAAATTGTCGGTCCGCCACACCAGATAGTTTGAGAAGCACTGGTTTAGAGCACCTTCAGTAAACAGTTTGCAGCATCAGGCACATAATATTTAGTGTCTAAAAAAACTATCTTCCTGGCATCCATAATAATTCATGTATGTTTAGGGTGTTTTGTGGTTTAGTCTGACAAAGAACATCTCAATGAAATGTTTGAGCTAAAACTTGATGAATTTAGTAAGTCAGAGCTTTTTCTTTCTTATCCTTTAGGTTTGGTTGTGCTTTTTGCGCATGAAAAGGCGTCTTT
Source organism: Alligator sinensis (assembly GCF_000455745.1). NCBI lineage: Eukaryota > Metazoa > Chordata > Crocodylia > Alligatoridae > Alligator > Alligator sinensis. The sequence continues at coordinate 1,259,605 of NW_005842308.1, forward strand.
TGCAACGTAATGTAGGATCTGGGTGGATAGGGGCTCACACTTGAGGGTGCCTAGTGATGTAGAATACTGAACTGCTTCAGCCATAATAATAATTAGTAGCAAGTGATTTAACAGCAACACTCAAATTGACTTTAGCAGAAATTACGCTCTTGTATTGGGGTTAAATTTTGTTTGAAGTTTTATAACTAGGACTTGCATATATGCAAATAAATACAACGTAACAAACATAAATTATAAAATAACTCTATGTGAATGGCATGAGTGGCTTACTAGTTAAAAATAATTTACATGCCAGTAATCAGAGGCCTAACAGTCAGCATTCCCTCTAAGATGCGCAGTATGCATGACTGCAGGCACGCTCATGTCGCACTGCTAGGCGTGCCTGCGGAGCCGCGCACACTGCACAGCTTAGAGAGAATGCTGCTAGCAGTGTGGTCAGGTGCCCAGGGCAGCTGCTACATGCAGGGGTAGCAGCAACTTTTGGTTGCTTCCACCCCACTGGTGCAACTGTGTTGTTGCAGCAACAGCTGTTTTTTTCACCCTTCCTTTTCCTCCCTCCCCAAGTCTGCCTGGGGTGGCTGCCCCAGTCACCCCGCCCTAGTTATGCCACTGACAGGAACTAACTACAAAATGCTGTTAGTCCACCCAGTCTATTGCATGTATACAATGCACAAAATAAGTATAACAACTTACATACATATTGTTATATCTATATTAATATTATATATGTATAGATATTATGTTTATGTATTGATCATTATAATCATGAACATAACTGATAAAATATAAAAATGTAAGTGCAAATATAATAGTAAATATAAGATAGAACGTATAAGCAGTAAAAGTTATATTACATTATAAATATATGTATATATCATATTTATGTTATAATGTGTTTATCTTTATACGTATAAAATGTTTATATTTATATTTATTTTGAGTCTGAACATATAGATGTGTATATATATGCACATAAACATGCACACACATACATCTATTTATATATGTGTGCACATATGCATTCACAATTTTTTTTTCAAACAGGTTAATATTTTTCATTGTGGGTGTGTCATAGCAGAAATTCGTGACTACAGACAGTCTGGTAACATGAAATCACCAACATACCAAAGCAAGCACATTCTTTTGCGTCCAACAATGCAAGTAAGTGCATCAAATTGAAATCTTTAATTTACTGTAAGTAGCCTTCCTTTATCTTCACTGTTTATGATAAAGCCATAGTTGGTATTGGCCATCACATTTCTTTGATTTCTATTATACATTTAGCGTTATAGCACTTATATTCACATAATGAAAGCTTTGTCTTTTTTCACCAGACTTTAATATGTGATGTTCATTCTATAACCAGTGACAACCACAAATGGACACAAGTGAGTTTGGGTGTATTTTTAAATTGTTTAGTGATATAACAGATAACAGATACAATAGAATAATTTAGCAAAATATGCTGTACTAAAGCAAAGCATATCTTGAACCTAGAATGGTTTTGGCATTCGGTATCCTAGGGAGATGCTTAGCACTTTGCAGAATCAGGTTCTTAATCCTTGTCCGTGTAGTATGATAACATTAGAATTAGTTTAATGAGTTGACTCTTCTCCCTTCCATCCTCATCAAATATAAATCGTATCTGGCATCTGAATGAGTCAAATGACACTACCCTTCTGTTTGGCAGCATTTTCTCACTTGTATTGACAGAAGAGCAAACTTGAGTACATTTTTATTTAGCTAAAACATCAAAAGTAAAGTCTGGCAAAGTGTGTGTCTTTATGCGTACATTCACATTCAAGTCAATGCATGTTATCTAATGTTTATAATTTCTGATAAAGAAGAAACTGGCATGCCATCAAGATAGGTTCTTGATAGACTAGACTATATTTATGGTTTTACTCTGTAAAAAAATATTACTTCTCAGTAATGGTCTTTTTTCTTTCCTGTAGAAAAAGTAAAAGCTCCATGGTATAAGTAATATATAAAGAGTCATAAACTATAAGTATTATATTTTGCTGGGTTAAAGTACAAAGCAATTTTTCTTCAAATTATTTGAAGTAATATATGTACATGCACATATGTATACACAACGACAATAACATGGGGACGAGCATGAAATAAAATCCCAGTCAAGTATATGAAATGTCATATTTTTAATATGTATGCACTTTCTCTACTATAGGAGGATAAACTTCTACTTGAAAGCCAGCTTATTTTAGCTACAGCAGAGCCTCTGTGTCTTGATCCTTCAATAGCAGTAACCTGCACAGCAAATAGACTCCTCTATAACAAGCAGAAGATGAATACTCGACCAATGAAACGGTAACTGTTAGTCTCTGATATGTCAGGCCATGAAGAAACCTCTAGATATCTTTAAAAAATAAGAAGAAAATAGTATGTTTTATATACACATTCTATACTCAAATTTATTTTTTATTAAATGGGAATTGCAGAGGTTTTAATTATATTTTTAAACAAAGTTTTAATAAGGGCTCTTAGAACAAATTTCTGCTGTTTTTAAGGTTAAAAGTTTAGCGCACCAGCAGTATCAATTGCTACATTTAATCGGAATATTATTGCATATGTGTTCTGTGTAATTTAGCAACCTCTTCCACCTAGAAAGTTCTGTAAGACCTAATAAGTCGTAAACTATAATAAATTTCAGTTGATAATATATAAAAATAAAAGAAATATTTATTTGTGTATGTATATATTATTATATACCATTTTATGATGAATAGCAAATTGTATTGCTACCTTACAGTCGTATCTAATTTTGCCATGGCTCAGAATCAAAATGTGAGCTGAGGCAGAGAGCAGCTTTGAATAATGTTAGTATATTTATATGGTATTAAAAATGTTTCATCTTCAACGTGCCTTGCATTTCTATGCCAAAAAAAGATATGAGAGCTGCAGTTTACCTCGAGAGTATTTCATCTCTAATTCTGTGACTGTGGGATGTTATTTTCATTGCCAGATTTTAATATATGAACCATTGAACTAGAACTGGACAAAATCCAGCAAAAATCTGTTTTCTATTGCTTAAGTGTTTTGATAGACAAACTTAATTTTAGCTTGAAAATCAGTAGAGTCATCTCTGTATGTTTAAAGTTGAGTATATCCATAACTGTTTGGAGAGGGGTTAATGATTTTCCAAGCAGTGTAGCACTCAAACTATTATACAAAATGTTAGAGTAGCTTCATTCTTACATATAGATGCATTCCCTGCTGTTTCACAGTCACCTGAAATGGTTCACAATTATTTTACTAAGAACTGTTTACTCAGTATGATGCAAAAGTATAAATCACCCGTTAAAAGTAGAATAGATGTAAATATTGTTCTTGGGTACTTCAGTGTTATACTCGTGTACAGTCTATGGTACTCTATAAATAAAAGTCACCAGAGACTGTAGTCCCATTATCTCTGGAAATCCACTGGTCTTTGGGAGAATTATGCCTCCTTTACCATCAGATGAATTCAGATGCTAATATCAATATGTTTGTACTAGTGGGAACTGAGTAAATTGTCTATTAAATACTAAGTGGGGTAGTGTGGAACAACTTAACTCATTCCAAAAGGCTTTTGTAGGAGACAGCCTACTTCATCAGATGCTATGAAACAAATAATCTTATCTAGGACAGAGAGAAAATTTCATTACATTTGTACCATATTTGCTTTTTAAAAATGTATCAGCAGTACACAGGAATTTTGGTGGGACCATGACATGTTGGTTACATTTAAACGATTGTTAACATTCATTAAATACTTCCATCATACCTCTCACTCTGACAATATCTGCCACAGACTTTTTCTAGTAACAATAGCATTAATAGTTTGCTTTATAATACAGTAAAATAAATCATTTTTTTTTAAGTATTGCCCAATATATCTTTTAGCTGCAGTGTTAATGGCTTTTTCCTGTGTATGTGTTTGCATGTACATGATAGGGTATTTCCATGGGTAGGTATTTTATGAGCTTATCTCTCAATTGTTGCAGGTGCTTTAAGAGATACTCCAGGTCATCTCTGAATAGGCAGCAGGATGTGGCTCATTGTCCGACTCCACCTCAACTGAGAATACTTGACTACTTACCTAAAAGAAAGGAAAGGAAAGGAGCCCAACAATATGATCTCAAAATTTCTAAAGCTGGAAATGTAAGTACATTCCAGGTTGGATGGGTGAATATTTAATCAATGTTTGTATTTAAACCATTTTTGCATTTAATCTATTTTTGTATTTAGTCATAATATCCCTAAACACAATGCTGTGTTCTTCCTTCTCTTTGCAGTGTGTAGATATGTGGAAACAGAATCCTTGCTGCTTGTCTGCTCCTTCTGAAGTGGATGTAAGTTCACTTGTTCCCAACCACATTAGTGTCAGGCAAAAAAACATGTTTGTTCAACTTTCTTTAAGTCAAAAAGGAAGATAAATGACAAAGCAGTAAGTAATGATTGTCTTTGATACAACATAATTTAAGAATGGGGAGCTAAGACATTTTAAGAACTTCATCTTTCATTGCTTTTATCTTCTGTTTTGAATTAAAAAATAGCAGTGTACATTATCAAGTAATAGTTTAAAATGAATAGGATAATCTTTACAATTTTTTGCTGCACTGAAAGGTGTAAAATTCAAACTAAAACATAGCTGATTATGTAGCATTCTGTGAATGAGTTATAAAACCGAAAGCTGCCTTCAGTTACATTGCACTATTATTTAACTGTGGCAGGGGTGTCAAAGATGCAGCTTACAGGCTGGATTCCAGCCTGCAAAGCCCTGTCATCTGGCCTCAGTGTTGCCTGTGGTTCTTAGACCAGCTCGCTGCATGCAGCACACACTGGCCTTGGCCCTGGCCCCACGTGCTGCATGTAGCATGTGGAGCCCACCTGGCATGGGCTGCACACAGAGCATGGGCTAGATCTGGCACATGCTGCATACAGGACATGGAGCTGTCTGGGGCAATCACTGGAGCTGCGTGCAGCACCTACACCAGGCTGGCCCTGCATGCTGAATCCAGGGCCAGTTTGGATCAGACCCAGAGACCAACTTACTCCTGGCACAAATGGAATGTCTGGACATGGCCTATGGAACATTTCAATTTTTAACATGGCTACACCATAATTACAATTTACAAAGTTCTGAAAACTATTCAACTGTTAATACAAAAAATTGCTAATTTGGAGCTAGCGTATGCGTAGTGTGCAAGATGTGGGAGAACTTTCTTACCCCATCTTTCTACAGGAGCTAGGCACAGGAACATTCCTGTACTCTTACAAGTCTATACCACCTCAGTACCATGCCAGCAAGGGAGTTGGTGCCCTAAGGAGGAACAGTAGGGAGAAAACCTAAATGACTTTGCTGCATCCTTTAACATGCAACATGTGTGCCATTTTCTCCTTTCCAAGTCAGCTTTGCTATCTGAGCAAAGCACAGTTTTAAGACTGTGTCAGGTATCCAAGTTGTAGCCATATTGGTCTAGAGGCAAAGGTCTACCCGGGAGAACTTTTACAGTCTTTTCTGCTATGTCTGAAGAAGGGTGTTTGTACCTGAAAGCTTGCAACTAAAGAATCTTTTTTGCAAAAATCTAGTTGATCTAATAAAAGATATCACCTCTACCACAAGTCCTGATTCCTTTTGCCTCTAGACCAATATGGCTACAACCTGGATACCTGACACAGTCTTAACCTGTATTTCCACAATTTGCCAAATGTATTTAAAGTTTATGAAAATTCCTTAGTAAAAATATATATGCGAAGTAAGTATCAGATCATTAAGGCTTTTCTATATACTCCTTGTTAAAAGTGTATTATAATATCTGCTTTTTATTTAAGGTGGAAAAATATGCCAAAGTGGAAAAGTCTATCAAACCTGATGACTCACAACCAACTGTCTGGCCAGCACATGTGAGTAATTTAGACCTTTGGCCAAACTTTCCTTTCTTTAGTTGAGAAGGTTCTCATTTGAACAAAATTTAAAAATCATCCTTGATTGATGAAGTTCCTTTGAAATCATAAGGAACATTTTTTTTCTATTTAATATTTTTTTAATAGAAATTTGGAAAGCAGATCATCATGGGAGAGATAATTTCACACATTGGGGTGCTTTTCAACTAAAAGAAATAACTAGAAATTATTACTCACTGGAATGCAAAATAGTAAAAATAACATTGTCTAATCTTCATTTTGTTCTAGGGGCATAATACAATGTGCCTTTAACCAGGCATGCAGCACCTACCTACTGGAATAATTAAGTGGCCAAATTACTGTAGTTTCCTTGTACAGTATCAGAAAGCCACTGATGCAGCTTGAATTTTTTAAGCAGCCTGTGCTGCCAATTCAGTAGTAAAGAAAATGTAGGGTTTTATAGGGAGCAGTAGTGTTATCTTTTGTGACAAATCTGTTCCCTTAAATATTCATTTAGGAGCTGTTTCATGAGAGCTATATTTACGGTATTATAATGGTAAATTTTAGGAGATCATGTAAAATGAAATACTTTCTAACGCAGATTTCTTCACAGGTATTTTTGTACACTTTCTCAGTCAAACCTTAATTTAGCTGCAAACTGCATGATCTGGTGCAAAGGGAATGATAAATGTAATTATAAAAAGCCCAAAATATTTTCTAATAAAATAAATGACCAGCTCTTTATCGTTAGCGTTCACCACAGTGTCTTTATTTTTTTTCCTGACCTATTGTATTGATGGTATGCTTTTCCCTGCAGTACTTAATTTAGATCTCTGTGACATCTTGTTCAGTTGTTGTTCTGTGTTATATACAGTTATTTTTAAGTATGTTTTTAAATTTGTTTAACTTAAATAACTTTTAAATGCGTTTCTGTGCTGAACAATGCCAATATCTGTCATGTTTATTTACATATTTACTGTAGTTCGAATTTATTAGTAATACTGATTTTTTTTCCCGTCCCCTCTTGTTAGTTGGAGAATTTCTCTAGTAACCTTTTTCTTTTTTTTTGCCAAGGCACAGCGAGTTTTAGGGATTACTTGAAGCGTGTTATTCCCAATTTTTTTGTAATCTCCTGACATATCTTTATCGGTTTTTTCTATTATCTGTTGTTTTTTATATGCTTTAATTAATAGTGTTCTTCTGTTTTTTAGGAGATAAAAGATGATTATGTATTTGAATGTGAAGTTGGTAATCAACTTCAGAAAACAAAACTGACCATTTTTCAGTCTCTTGGTAATCCTCTGTACTATGGTAAAATACAGACACTCAAAGGTGATGAGGAGAATGAGAGCCTAGTAACTCCATCACAGTAAGTCATATATATATTGAAAGTGTACCATTTTATGGTATTTGAGGAGAAAACAAAGAATCTAACCTTTTACACATCAGTGTCTTCTAGTATAAAAGCAGTAAGTTGATTATTTGCATTTGTGTGATGCATAAATTAATTTGTCACCTTCAGAATCACACATTCTCCCCTATTAAAATTAGGATAGAATGAAATCTCAATTTGTTGAAACAGTTGGGGACCTTTCCAAGATATTTTTTTCAACATTATTCCTATTATTGGTATCTGTGATAGAGCACTAAAAATGTGCTAGTGATGTCAAACATGTAAAAAGACATAACCCCTGATCTGAAGAATTTAACAGTCTTAAAAGACAAAACAACAGTTAGGAGAGAAGGAGAGCACAAAGATTATTGCTGACATGTACGTGCTCAGTTTTGCTTTTTACATTATAGCACAGCTGCCTAGTGATTCTTTGACTTATCTGGACAGAGTTAATTCCATTCTGGCCCTAATATTACAAGGTTCTCTGCATGGCTCCTATTCAGTGAGACACAAGGATGTGCCTGGTCACAGAAAGTAGCTAGTTTTCTTAACTGACATTATGTATTATTGCTTCTCAGCATGTTATCCTATCTGTTATTTTTTAATGTTAATCATTTCAAGCTGTCATTTTTAGTTATTTTTTACCCTGGCCCCAATTGCTGATTATCTGCTTTTATCACTTCAGATAAATTGACTTAGAAAGCTAGTAGTGACTTGAGATTGTGTCCTAGGCCTGGGATTTTCAAAGAAGTCTATGGAAGTTGGGGAGCTCACGTTTACTTGAAAATCCAAACCGTATTGTACAGCATTTCACATCATTACTTGTGGAACTCAGGTACCTGTACAGTGTGCACTAATGCCAGGAGCATGGGGAACAAGCAGGAGGAGCTAGCCTTCCTACAGTCCAGTGGGCACTATGATCTAGTAGGGATTACGGAGACCTGGTGGGACTCCTCACATGATTGGAACGTAGCCATTGAGGGCTACACCCTGCACAGAAGGGACCAAGTAGAGGAGAAAGGTGGAGGCGTAGCTCTCTATGTGAGGGAGAAGTACACCTCGTTGGAGGATGACATCAGCTCCAAAGAAGAGTGGCTTGAAACCCTCTGGATTAAACTACAGGGTGGGGGGGAAGGGTGCATGAGAGAGACCTAACTGTAGGTATATAGTACAGACCACCAAACCACAGGGAGGAGCTTGATCTGGAGTTCTCTCAAGAACTGGCAGAGGCCACCCATACACGGGACATGGTCGTCACAGGTGACTTCAATTACACAGACATCTCTTGGTAGGAACACTCAGCTAAGTCGCATTGATGGCATTGATTCCTGACCTGTATCGAAGAGCTCTACCTGACTCAGGAAGTGCATGGGCCAACCAGAGGTAATGCTCTCCTAGACTTGGTCTTGGCCAAAGGAGACGATTTGGTGAGCAACTTGAATGTAGAGGGTAGCCTGGGCAAGAGCGACCACAAAACCAAAGCGTTCACTGTCTGTCTCAAGGCAGGAAAATCAGCTATCATGGTTGAAGTTTTGGACTTCAAAAAAATGAATTTCAACGGGCTCATGGCAATAGTAGGGGAAGTCAGGATCAGGGACCGAAGGTGAAAGGAGTGCATGAAGAGTGGTTGTTGCTCAAGGACACAATCCTTGAAGCACAAAAGAAGTTTATTCCTATGCGGAAGAGTAGTAGCAGAAGAGCTAGTAAGCCCTCTTGGCTTAATAGGGATATCGTGGTCCTCTTGAAAAAGAAGAAAGAGGCATACAAACAATGGAAGGTTGAGACAGTCCCCAAGGAGGACTATACAACAATGGCCTGCACTTGTAGGGAGCAGATTAGAAAGGCTAAGACAGCGACTTAATTTAAAATAGCAACAGAAATCAAGGACAATAAGAAGTCCTTCTTTAGGTATGTAGGGAACAGGAGGAAAACAAATAGAAGTGTGGGGCCATTGCTTAACTCAGGACAGCTGGTTACTGACATTTTGGAGAAAACTCAACTCATGAATGACTTTTACTTCAGTACTTAACTGGACTAAGTCGAAAATCATACTAGATAAGATTCAGAATAGACATGGTGGGAATGACTGCCTTCCTACTGTTGACGCTGAGCTGGTGTGTAATCAGTTAGAAAAGTTAGACATTTATAAGTCAGCAGGACTGGATGAACTTCATCTGAGAGTGCTGAAGGAGCTGGCCAAAGTCATCGCAGGACCTCTGGTGAAACTCTTCCAAAACTCATGGTGTTCAGGAGAGATCCCTGAAGACTGGAAGAGGGCCAGTATTGTGCCTATCTAAAAGAAGGGGAGGAGAGAAGATCCGGGCAATTATAGGCCAATTAGCCTAACTTCTATCCCAGGGAAAATCCTGGAAGAATTAATCAAGGAGTATATGTGCAATATGCTTACAGAAGGTAGGATTTTGAATGACATCCAGCCTGGTTTTGTCGCGGGCAGGTCTTGTCTTACCAATCTCATCTCCTTCTACAACCAGGTAACTCGCCACCTGGATAAGAGAGAGGAGGTTGACATTGTATACCTAGACTTCCAAAAGGCCTTGATCTGGAATCCCATGATGTTCTCACGGGAAAATTGGAGGATTGTGGGGTTAACTGCTTGACAGGTGGGTAGGAAGCTGGCTGCGGGATAGGACCCAAGGAGTTCTAGTGAATGGATCTGTTTTGTCCTGGCAAGAAGTGGCCAGTGGTGTTCTTCAGGGGTCCGTGCCTGGTCCAGTGCTTTTCAACATCTTTATCAGTGATTTGGATGTGGGGGTGAAGAGCTCACTGGCCAAGTTCACAGACAACACCAAGTTATGGGGGAGCATGGTCACCCTTGAAAATAGGCTGCAGATACAGGTGGACCTAGACAGGCTGGCAAGTTGAGCAGATCACAACCAGATAAAGTTCAACACTGAGAAGTGTAAAGTGATCCATCTGTGGACAAACAGTCCCCAGTATACAGGCTCGGTGGCGCCAAACTGACTAGCACCGTGACTGAAAGGGACCTAGGGTTAATAATGAACCATAGTATGGACATGAGCCATCAGTGCAATGCTGTAGCCATCAGGGCAAACAATACTCTGACATGCATCAACCGATACACTCAGGAAAAACCAAGGGAGTGATTCTTCCACTTTACTCATCATTGGTGAGACCACAGCTGGAGTACTGCGTCCAGTTCTGGGTGCTGCGCTTCAACAAGGACGGAAAAACTTGAGAGAGTCCAGAGAAGAGCCACCCGTACGATCAGAGACTTGCAAGGCAAGCCATATGAGGAAAGGCTGAGGGACTTGGATATGTTCAGCTGTAAAAAGAGCAGGCTGAGAGAGGACTTGGTAGCAGCTTACCGCTATATCAGGAATACATCAAGGGCTCGGCAAACAACTGTTCACCAAAGCACCCTTGGGAAAAACCAGGAATAATCAGCACAAACTCCTGGAAGACCGTTTCAGGCTTAACACTAGGAAAAACTTCTTCCCAGTCAGGGTGTCCAGACTGTGGAATAAACTCCCTCCAGAGGTGGTGCAATCACCTACCCTAGAAATCTTCAAGAGGAGACTGGACAGTCACCTTGCTGGGGTCACTTGACCGTAGTTGTCTTTCCTTCCTAGTGCAGAGGGGCTGGACCCAATGATCTTGCAAGGTCCCTTCCAGCCCGTTACAATCTATGAATCTAACTCAGTGGGATTTGGCTCCCCAGTTTCCTTTGATTGCTTTGAAAATCCCAGCCTAGAAAGTCAGGGATACAATAAAAAAGTGGTAGTGGGAATTCTCCATATTTAAATTAAAAAAAACATTTTTGATCCATGGAAACAACCTGGATAATTCTGTTATAACCTCAGCGTGTTCTCAGGGTACACTTCAGATTTAAGTGGGATGACAGGCTGTCGTTTGTGACAAAACATGAAGAATTTGAATTTGGAAACGCTACATCATAAAAGAAATCAAAGAATTTAAACATTTCTTAACTTTTTAGTACATGACTTTTTTTTACATACAACTATATCATTCTCTTATTTAATAATGGAATTCCCTAAACCCTGAGATTGTAGTCTGGTGCTGGGAAAATCTATGGATTGGTTGTGTTTCCCAGTTGCGCTGTAGAAAAAGACACTAGAATACTAGAAAAAGCAATAGACCTTGTAGTACTTTAGTCCTTAATCTGTAAAGGTTATAATGTCCATACCAACTTCTAAATTGGTTTGAATTGGACCAGAGATACTTCCTATAAGGAGCGTTGACATTACATCATAAATGATATTAGTGGATTAGATTCCGTGTCATATTTGTAAAATATATGTACTTCAAAATAAATCCTACTTTATTAAGAATAGGTGTACTAAAACCTGGCAGCAACTTCCAATAGATCATTATGATTGTTGGAGCACTCACAGTTCTTCTGTGGAAGCAGATTGTTACATTTGTTTATAAGATATACTACTAGTTTTAATATATATGTCAAACCATCGCTTTCTTTTTTAGATATGTAGAGGTTTGCATTTTGCTTTTTACACTACAGCAGATTGTTCTCTATTCTCAAACTGCTTTAGCTCTTCTCAGTTGACAGGAAGTATCAAAATAGAGATTTTCCTTTTGCTATTCTTCCAGAGTTTTGCATCCTTGAGGCAAGTTGCTGAATTTCAGTTTAAAAATGAATATCTGTGTTTGGCATTTTAGGTTTCTGATTGGCTCCAAGACTGATGCTGAAAGGTAAGTTAATTAGTTCATATTTTATTTTACTTTGTTACCACTGCACCCATTTGTCCCTTTTGGCCAGAATGTATCTAGATTACATGACCCAGAAATTAATTCTGGGGGACTTATTGGGAAGAAAAATAGGTAGAAACAATCTATCCGTAGGGGCAGTGAGAAGCACATACACCTTGTCTTATTTGCTAGGGAAGTCCAAGGATCAGGTAATGCCTTTTGATTCACCTAACAATGGTAGCATTACAGGAACGTTCAGGAGTAGAATTTGATTGTGAGATTTTGTACAAGTCAATTTTCTATCAAATCTGTCTCTAAGAAGTGTTATTCTTTTGAACTTAACTTCAGTATACAGCTTCTTTTAGTAATCAGTTGAATATGTTCAGACAGTGTTGGTTTAGCATTGTGAGAAAAGCCGTCCTTTCACTTCAGAAGTAAGAAGAATTTAGGCCTTTGTTATAGTTTAACTGTAGGAGACGTAGGGTTATTGATTGTGGGTCGTTGAATGAAAACATAAACGTTTTCTTCAAGTATGGGTTTGCATGGATCCCACTGTAGGTATACATGCACTGCATGTGTGTGAATTCAGAATCTTTTGAATAGCTGTGTCTGGAAAGGCTGATCCTGTGCCGTGTACTTCCTTGTGCTATCGTGTGAGGATGTAAAGTGACAGGTCTGACACAACCATGCCTCATTTCCCCCATGCCACAGCAATTTTGAGTCTGTCCAACCCAGTCAGCATTTATTTAAGTATAATAGCAGTAGTAGCAGTTGATAAAGGTAGGCTGAGACCCCTGGAAAGAAGCCATGGCAAGTTTACAACAGCAGAATTATAATCTGTGAGCAACCCTGCCATTGGACACTCCTGTAGTTCTAGTGAGCAGTGATGACCAAAAAAATTGGCAAAGTCAGCACCAGAGCCTCCAGCATCACCATCCTTAACATCAGCTTCTGGACAGAAGAAGCTGGATCCCTTCACCTCAGATACCAGGAAAGTACCCTGACTTGGAAAAACACTTGGATATATTGAGCTTTTCAATGCCAACAGGTTGTATGAAACCAAGGGCTTTATGTAACTTAGCAAACAACCTTTGGTTCACACTAGTCTCAGCTACCTCTACATTAAAAGAAGGTAAAAAAGCAATACCAAGCCCATTCAAAGAGTTCTAAGCAGTTTTACGCCCATCTACTAGCAGGATCATTGGTATTTTCTTTTAGGTTTTCCTACAAGCTAGGATTGCAAGATATCAAACTTTATCCACAAAATACAACATTTTTGTGGGAAGGATCTTACTGCTTCCAAGCTCACTGCAGAACATAGAGAGGAACTGATACCTGTAGCAAGAGGAGGTCAGATCATGGCCAGCAGTGCTCTGCAAGCAGTGAAAGACAAATTGCATGTGGCCACCAGCGTCATGGTGAGGGTCGTCATCATGTGCCAAGATCATCTTATGTCAGGATTGTTGGCTGCAGGCATCTGTTCTCTCTAGCCGTGTCTAGACAACCATTGAAAATCTACTCTTTTTAGGAAATGTACTTTTCAGCATCACAATTGATGAAGCTCCAGCCAGTTCTGTGGCTCTAGCCAATTCCTTCGAACCATACTAAAATCTCTAGAAATCCAAAGTGCATTCCTATACCATAGGTCTTTTAGGTAAGAGACAGGCAAGAGACTCCATCCTGCAAGCCGTCCAGAGAGCCCACAAATCCAATTATCTTTGCTACTTAATAAAATTACTGTCCTTGACATAATTTGTCATCCAGCAGTCTCCATCCCGGTGTTAACAAATCTGACATAAGTCATGTCCCAAAAAAGGTATATAGCAACAAGGTTTGGCACCTGTTTTGTCTCCTTCCATTAACTTTAGCAGATTGTCTTAGTGACAAACAGGTATACTGCACATGGCTACCCTATCTTATTCCTTCTCTTGCCCTATAACCTTCTAGAGAGACCCTTTGAGAAGTCCCATGAGAATTACAAGACAAAGACTTCTACTCCCAGTACTTACTCCATGGAATGCTGTAAGAGATCATGTGAAGTGTGTTAACTTCTGCTTCGGAAGAGATGTGAGCTCACGTTTGCTACCAGATTCTTCTTCCTGCAGTGATATTAAGGACTTCTTTACATCTTGCATATTCAGTATTCACAGGGGAAGAAGTCAGCATGCTATAATTCAGCATGGTGCACGACAGTGATAGGACTATATCTTTCAGATTTTCCTCAAATCTGTATGTGGCGCTATGAACTCACTCCAAGGGCCAAGCCATTTCATTGCAAAGACTGTCTAAATGGATAACTTAGTGTTACGCTTAGCTGCCAGCTGGTAGGTGTACCTCTTTACCAGTCAATCATGGCTTACTCTGCCAGACCTGAAGCAGCATATTTGGTCTGTCTCCAAAATGTTGCAACATCTGAAATCTGTAAGTCTGCTTATGTTCATAAGACAACAGGAACTGGCTATGTCAGTGAGTCCAGTACTTGATTTGAGAGATCAGTGCCTGTTCAAGAGGTTCAGATGGTGTTACTCGTTCTGGCCCTTCTAGAGGATAGCCGGTCACGTACAGTGGATCCCATACTGATGCTAGAAGAAGAAAGAATAGTAGTAGTGTGTCTGGGGAGGGGGCACAAAAATAGCACTTCTGCTGCAGGTAGCTGACTGTGTTGTCAGCAGTGCAGCGACCAGTGCTGGTCTGTGCACCACTGTTGTTGCACTGCAGTGACTGTACTTTGAGATGTAGTCAGTGTGACGCCTTCAGCATACCTCTGGTTTCAGAGTCTTCAGCTAACACAGACTTCATGTTGCAAGGGTTGTGACCATGGCACTATATATGCTCTTTCGTTTGGAAGCATGAAAAACACAAGATGCACATGCAGGTGCAGTGGACACAGCTTTTCAAGAGATTTTTAGCTTACACTTGTGCACCTGCAGTGGACTCCACAGTTATAGTGGAGCAGGCAACCCTTCTCTGTCATACATGGTTTGTAGATCAAAAGCCTGTTATCCAAAGTTTTTAAAAAGTCAGAATCCCCTTACATTTACTGTAAAGGTTAAAAACAACCTGTCAATGATAACAGGGAAATCCTATAAATGGAATGCATGGTTTTGGATGATAATGTGTGTAGGAATGAGATTTCCTTTGCTTTAGGCTTTAATGTTGTTTTCACTGCTTCTCAACCTTCTTTGTCTCTGATGACTCAAGCCCCAGTGAGATAAAGACAGAACATGTTTAAATATGCTGTGCCCCTCTATATAAGACCATTTATATGTATATAAAATGTTATATATTGCAAATCAATGTATTGATGTTAACATAAAACTGAATCACAACTCAAACATTTTAAGTATTTGTGGTTCCCTTGTCAAAAGGTCTCTAAGGTATCACCCTGCACTGCCTTCTGCATGTCAAAAAAATTAAATAGACAAATAAAGTTCATCCAGAACAAAAAAAATACAAAACAAAAAGGTAAAATATTAAAAAATGCAAAAAAAAATAGACCTGAGGAAGTTCATTTTGTTTTTGAAAGCTTACTTAACATATCTCCCAAATATACAGTTAGTCCAAAAAAAAATCACAAAAAAGAAAACCTTGCTTATCAAAAAAATTAAAAATGTTTTTCAAATCCTATAATGAAGCCTCTGTTGGTTTTTTTCAGGGTCGTAAACCAATACCAAGAGCTAGTTCAAAATGAAGCTAAATGTCCTGTGAAGATGTTTCATAACTCAGGCGGATCAGTTAATCTGAGTCATCTTTCTCCAGGGAAGGAAATGGAAGTGAGTTTGTGCTGTGCTCCATTCTTATATTTAAAGTTGGAATTCTCAAATGGCATCTATCTTTAAAGGGAAAATTACCAGTATATCTAAATTCACATTTCTATATGATTCTTAAGCTTACTGTTGTTAAAGTAGTAACTCAGTAATGGGAAGACATTAGAAAAAAATGTCTTTCTTAGTCTTTCATTGTTTTAATTTTATGTCCTTGCTAACCCTATGTATATTTAGTTTCAGTGATTCATTGTAGTCAATTTTGTCTGCATAGGTTTGCATAGGGACAGTCCAGAGGGGGGTCAGGATTGACAGAGGAAAAAACTCTCATAAGAGTTTGTGCCCAGGGCAGGCTCCTGTGAGGGTCAGCACTGCAGTAATGTATGCAGTGTGGCAATTGAAAAGCTGAAATTTGATGGTGAAAAATGGAGATGAACCACCTGGTTCCTAGCTATACTGGTACCTCCCCTTCCAGCAACAGCTTCCCAGAAGCAAAGCTCTCACTGGTGCTAACTCCTCAGCTGTTTCTGTACCCTGGCTGCTAGAGCCATCTCAAAGAAGATGCAAAATGCCAGGATGAGAGGGAGGGTGAGGCACACCCCCACCTCCATTGCAGCAGCACTGAGGGTTTCTGCCCTATTCTCCTACCTGTAGTTAGTCTATGCAGCAGCAGATCAGAGACAAACAGTAGTAAAATACAGTTCTAAAATCACAAAAAAAATCCAGGGATCTCACAGAAGTGTAGTAGCTGAACTTACTTTGAACTCTTTGAAATCTGTCTATTACTAGATTTCTAAATTGCAACCACCCTTCAAGAGATATCTGCTCTTAGAGGATTGTGCTCCTATGTGTATGAATTAGGGGTATACCAATAGAGATTTTGGGGGCCGATACCAATAGCCGACATTTAAGGAGGCATATCGGCCGATACCGATCTGATTTCCAATACAGCTACACGTAGCTGGTAAGTCTGTTGTGATGAAAAGGGAGAGGGAAGGGGCATCGGAGGGGGGGGGGGGG